>NC_057722.1:81433116-81466500 GCF_004010195.1 Chiloscyllium plagiosum | reverse complement strand
CCCAGGGGACTTGTCTATTTTCACACTCTGCAGTATTTCTAATACCTCTTCCTTGTGAACCTCAATCTCTTCTAGTCTAGATGCAAGTATCTCTCTATCTTCCTCGCCAACATTTTCATTTTCTATAGTGAACACTATAGGAGCAACAGTACAAATGGATTCAATTCTACTTTATCGCATGGCAATCCAGATGATGAAAGACTTCCAGACCCAACCCTAAAAGAGTCAGAGCAAAATACTAATATAAACCAGCAGACCAGAAAGCAACTGAGAAGTGTACGAGGTAACAAGTGAAGAGATAATTCACTAAATATGGGAGAACAAACAAGCACATATTTGAGATACATTGCAATATACTTAAAGTAAATGACGTCATATCAATCCTAAAAAGTTCTCAAATTTGTTTTACAGTGCATTTGTGTCTTTTTTAACTTCAATACAATGAGCAACTCAAATCCACACCAGAAATGCACTGGCAAAGAGTCACTGGACTGAAATGTTAACTGATTTCTCTCCACAGATCCTGCCAGACCTGCTGAGTTTTACCAGCAATTTCTGTTTTTGTTCCAGAAATGAATGTATTAACCTATACTCAATTGTGTCTCTGCTACAGAGGTTGTACAGATATCCTTAGAAATAAGACAAAAATTAGCCAGAGCTCTTTTCATCGCAGTCCAAAGACTCTTCCTGGAATTGGATCTTTAGAGGGGGAAGAGTGTACCAAGCCTAGCCGTGATGCATAATGTGGCACAATTCACACAGGAACGGATAGAGTTAACCATCTGTAACAAGTAACAACATTAATGCCATAAATATTTTGTGAATGAGAATTAATAATCAACAATAATGGACAGAAATGTTGGACTTTGATACCATCATGTTGATTATTCTGGAAAATCAGTCATTTGAACAGAAAGCTAGGGGTGATGGTGGGTGGGGTGTAAATCAATGATCTATTAAAACATATACAGAAAATGTCCCAGAAAAAAAAGTGCACGTGCTCGCACAAGCGGCTACATGCATGTGTGTCAGCACTGATGTGGGGAGGCATATTGATTTTTTTTAAGTGGATTGGTTGGGCTGTGAGTACACACACATACACAATACACATGAGTTGGCCCATGCACATGTCAGTGATTTTCTGGTTAGTGGCACTGCACCAGTAGAACCTCCTGGTCACATTAAAAAGAACCACATGACAAACTGTAAAAGTCAAAAATGTTCACTGTAAAATAAGCATTTTCATAATTTAGAAATAATTTTGACTTTACAACACTAATTAATCAATTGAAGAAACTTTGGAACGTACAGTTAAAAATCTAATGTTACAGGATTGAATTTAGTCAGCACAGATGGAACATAGATTAGTCTTTACCGTGACTTAGAAAGATTTACTTTCCCATGATGTTTGTGAAGATAGAATCTTCTGTTCTTTCGTTGACTGGGTAATTGAGCAGCTTGGGGGCTGGCTAAATGGAGGTGGTGTTTATTTGCATTTCGCCAATGCCACCCCCCCAACCCCCACCCCACATGATCAGGACTTGGGACTAATCTTAGTACTCCAGCCGATTTCTGAACCAGAGAAGTTTTTACCAGTTAGTCATTCAGGTTGCTTTTTTTTTCCATTCAGATTTAATAAATTAAAACTTCACCATCTCTCAGGGTGGGAACTGAACCTATGACAGCACAGATTTAACCTGGGTCTCAGGTTTACTAGTCCAAATGACATTACCACAATGCATCATCTCCCTTCTGCTCACTGCTGCTTCGCATTCTTTAATTGTGGAGAAAGTGCAACTGCAGATGCTGGAGATCAGAGTCAACAGTGTGTTGCTGAAAAAGCACAGCAGGTCAGGCAGCATCCGAGGAGCAGGAGAATCGACGTTTGGAGCATATGCCCTTCATCAGGAATGAGGGTAGTGGTGGGGGGGCCTGAGAGAGAAATGCAAGGGGGTGGTATCTGGGAATGCAATAGGTGGATGAAGGTGGGGATGGTGATGATGATAGGTCGGAGTGGAGGGTGGAGTGGATAGGCGGGAAGGAAGATGGACAAGTAGGAAATCAAGAGGGTGGTGCCGAGTTAGAGGGTTGGATTTGGGATAAGGGAAATGAGGAAACTGCTGAAATCAACATTGATCGTGTGTGGTTGGAGGGTCCCAAGATGGAAGATGAGGCGTTCTTCCTCCAGGCATCAGTTGGCTTAGGTTTGGCGGTTGAGGAGGCCCAGGACTTGCATGTCCTTGGTGAAGAGGGAGGGGGTGTTAAAGTGTTCAATCACAGTGCAGTGGATTTGATTGATGCATGTGTCCCAGAGATGTTCTCTGAAACATTCCGCAAGTTGGTGTCCTGTCTCCCCAATGTAGAGGAGACCACATGAAGAGCATCAGTCACAGTAGATGATGTGTGTGGAGGTACAGGTAAATCTCTGTCGGATGTGGAAGGATCTTTTGGGGTATGGGTGCAGGGTTCGCACTTCCTGCAGTGGCAGGGGAAGCTGCCAGGAGTGAGTTGAGGGCTGGTGGAGGGCATGGATATGACAAGGGAGTCGCGGAGGGAATGGTCTCTGTGGAACACAGATCCTTTAATGATCACTTTTAAAATTAATTTCAGCACTCACTTAAATTATCTTTTTTTTGTATTGGATATTTTCTCCTGAAGTTTATGTTTACTGTCATGGGAACCTGATTGTTCTCAAATTTGCTCCGCCCCATTTCCCCAAATGAACTAAACATCTGGACCATCCTTTAACCTGATGTAAAAAGGGCTGGACAATGCTATAGACAAACAGCCGTGCAGACCACAATTAAATCTCATTTAAACCACATTAACAATATAAAATTGCTCAATTCTAGTCTGAAATCACAATACACAAGACTTCAGTTATCTCAATTTTAGCAAGGAACCCAATATAAAGCTTTCTTCTCACAAGTGGATTCCCCAAGCTTAAATGGCATTTTCACATTGGAAGGTGTCAACCCCAATTTCATTACACTAGTTATCGACATGTTGTTTATATCTTGACAGACATCATTCTCAATGTAATACAAAATACAATGCTGAAATCCATCTAAAGTTATTTGCAGAAGCTTTGTTGAAGATAAAAGATTTTGGCTGTTAAAATTTATTAATTTAACCAGCTCTATTACAATCCTGACAGTTCTCTGTGTGGTAGGTATATCTGATTCACCTACACTAAAACAATTCCTAAAGAAACTGCTACTATAGCATATAGCTAACAGCAAGGTAGCATGCAACATCATTCACCAGTGTTATTCTGTTATGCCAACGTGGTTGTCACCAGCCAATTCCTCTAGTGTACAAGTGGTTTGAGACATCTGTCTACTTTAGGTAGTCTCAAGAAATTGCATCACTGCATGTTACTGTCTGCTTATCCCTGTTGGACGGCAGCGTGAGAGTATATTAGGAGCTATGAAGTGACAACGTAGTTCTTGCGGATGAATGACATTCCAGTCAGCACTGATGATTCACTAATGTCCTTTAGGGAAGGATCCTGCCTTCCTTACCTGGTCTGGCTGACATGCAACTTCAGACCACAGCAATGTGATTGACTCTTAACTACCTTCTAGTTTATCAGAGCCATTTCACTCAGGTGAAGGAATAATAGGGATGGGCGATAAATGCTGGATCACCCTGGCACAACCACATCCCATATATGAATAATAAAAGTACCATGGATGTTGGAGACTTGAAATAGAAACAAAATGCTGGAGAAACTCAATAGTCTGGCAAAATCTATGGAGTCAGAAATTAAGTTAACATTCTGTCTCTGGTATCGAAGTTGAAATGCCAAATGTTTTTCTCCACACATGCTGATCTAAGGCTTGAAGTGTTCACTTTGCTACTGTCTATACAGATGGTATTGGACCTGCTGAGTTTCTCCAGCACTTGGTTGTTAAATCATGCAGCAATAATTATTCCTCCCTTAACTCCAATGAAAAACCTTCCATCAAAAACTCTTCTTTACAATAAAATACATAAAGTAATGAAAAAAAATTAAAGGTGTGAAAACTGGAACATGTTAGGTCAATAAATCACAAACCTACACTATAACACAAACATCAGCCTCTGATTTAATATCCATAGTTTCAGTTACTCTGAATGAGGTAGGCGTTACCTCAATTCTTACGGATTCAATATTTTAAGTCTCCAGTGTCAAGTAGACTGTACAGATTTTGTATAAATAAAAGTATTCAATATTCAACTCTAATCATCTAATGGTTATACCAGAGACCTTTCAAAGACTGAAAATGATTTTAAAAAGAATACTGACCCAAATTGGGTGCTGTGATCACGTGCCGACATATTGGGGCAAGTCTAAGGAACCTGTACGGAATATACAAAACCAGATGCATTAAATTAACATTTTTTTCAAGACAGATGTTAAATCGGTGAGGTGTTAAGAAATTTAGATCTGGCTTTACTCTTTAACTCTCAAATGTATGATTGTTTTTCAATATGACCTGACTGAGGAACATACATACATGTTAAAAAATCAACATAGAGCATAACCGCACAGTACAGGTCCTTCAGCCCTCAATGTTGTGCCGACCTGTGGAACCAATGTGAAACCTATCTAACCTACAGTATTCCATTTTCATCCATATGTCTATTCAATAACCATTTAAATGCCCTTAAAGTTGGTGAGTCTATTACTGTTGCAGGCAGTGCGTTCCAAGCCCTATCACTCTCTGCATAAAGAACCTGCCTCTGACATCTGTCTTAAATCTACCACCCCTCAATTTGTAGTTATGCCTCCTCGTACATGCTGACGTCATCATCCTAGGAAAAAGACTTTCACTGTCTACCCTATCTAATCCTCTGATCATCTTGTATGTCTCTATCAAATCCCCTCTTCGCCGCCTTCTTTCGTATGTCCCCTCATGCTAGCCATCACCATCCAAGGAAAAAGGCTCTCACTGTCCACCCTATCTAACCCTCTGATTATCTTATATGTGTCAATTAAGTCACCTCTCAACCTTCATCTAACGAAAACAGTCTCACGTTCCTCAGCCTTTCCTCATAAGGCCTTCCCTCCATATTAGGCAACATCCTGGTAAATCTCCTCTGAACCATCTCCAAAGCTTCCACATCCTTCTTATAATGTGGTGGCCAGAACTGTACACAATACTCCAAGTGCGATCGCACCAGAGTTTTGTACAGCTGCAGCATGACCTGACACCAAAACCTGATCCCTCTACCAATAAAAGCAAACACACCGTATGCCTTCTTAACAACCTTACCAACCTGGATAGCAACTTTCAGGGATCTATGCACATGGACACAGATCTCTCTGCTCATCTACACTGCCAAGAATCTTACCATTAACCCAGTACTCTGCATTCACGGTACTCCTATCAAAGTGGATCACCTCACACTTTTCCGCATTAAACTCCATTTGCCACCTCTCAGCCCAGCTCTGCAGCTTATCCATGTCCCTCTATAACCTACAACATCCTTCAGCATTACCTACAACTCCACCGATCTTAGTGTCAACCATATATTTACTAACACACCTTCTACGCCCTCATCCAGGTCATTTATGAAAATGACAAACAGCAGTGGCCCCAAAACAGATCCTTGCGGTACCCCACTCGTAACTGAACTCCAGGATGAATATTTCCCATCAACCACCACTCTCTATCTTCTTACATCTTGCCAATTTGTGATCCAAACTGCTAAATCACGCTCAATCCCATGCCTCAGTATTTTGTGCAATAGTCTACTGTGGGGAACCTTATCAAACGCCTTACTGAAATCCACAGTTCAACAGTTTCTCAGCAGCAGTAGAAGTGGGTAAAACGTAAGTGGAAAAACTTAGAAGACGTTCTGTATTTCTCTCAACCTCAAAAACCAGGGCCTGTTGAAAAAGCAACTTGGGACAATAACCATTCACTAAAAACAAAACTTATAAACTTGTCATTGCTCAAGAAATAAGACAAAAGCTATAAAGAGTCAGAATTTGGGTTTAAAGTCTAACATTTCAAGGACTCTCCCCTACTATCGTGCCAGTATCGATACCATACACCCACCTTTTTAAGCTTATTTCCTCTGATTGTTTGTGCCTGCTGTCTGTTTTAGGGTTGGAAATAAAATTCTTTTTTTCACACAAGAAAATGTTTCATTAGTCTTTTTCATTTTTATCTGGTTAATTAGGTTTTAATTGAAGTGTATAGCTACATACTTAAATATATTTACTGCAACAGACCAAAAGAGGATTCAAGTGAAAGGATCCTAACCTACTTCCTCATTCAGTTGTTACAATAATTACTTTATCACATTAAGAGACTTGGGAGGCAAAAATATACCTTGAAGTTTTTGCTTTGGTTAGAAAAAAATGGTGCCTGGGGATATCATGGCAGAGGAGAAAGTGAGGACTGCAGATACTGGAGATCAGAGTCGAGAGTGTGTTGCTAGGAAAGCACAGCAGATCAGGCAGCATCCGAGAAGCAGGAGATCGACGTTTCAGGTATAAGCCCTTCATCAGGAAGGGGGCACATACAATACCAGTCAGGGCAGCAGTCAATCTATCTTGGTTACTCTATAACAGATGAGGCACATTAATTTGTCTGATCAGTATATTGTTCAAACTTGTATTAAGTTTTGAAAATATCTGATAGAAATTTCTCCCTTTGTTGTGCTTGGTAGTCATACAACGTTGGATAGCTAAATTAACTTCCAGTTGATGTTTGGTTTAATTTAATGACAACTTGTCAACAGTAACACAACTCAAAGTGCCAACAGACACAGTTACTTTTGAAAGCCAGCACTAACTGAACAAAAATACATGAAAATAGCAAGAAGTGAATTCAGCAAAAAAGAATTAATATGCTAATTTTGTCCCTATTTGACTTACAGAAAGGATTATTAATGAGTCACTTACACAGAGAAAAACAAATCTGAAAAGCCATTATGAATTATTTCAAGAAATATTGCAGGAGAGTTAAGAGAAAATCAATCACATAAAAATGTTTTAAATGTAAACACTATGCAAGTTGCTAAACACAGAACATGCCAAAAATCTAAATTTCAATAATTTCGAGTCAGCATTGTTTTATTTGTGTGTGTAAACAAGAACTAGGTCTGAAGTCCACAATTTAACACTTTACGTTGTTTTACTTTAGTCTTTTAGTTGTCAAATCGTTGGTCTGTCTGTAAATTAACCAGAAGATGGACGACATTCTGAAGGTGGGCTTCCCACACCCCAAGGATATCTGGTGGAGCCAGCTTACCCTGTTATAAACTTTCAGGTGATACATCTTTTAATTTGTATTAAGTGAGACTTCCAAGTGGAAGTCAAATTCAAGAGCTGTCAGACAACTAGGTGCTGGAGTTCTGTACAGCAGGAACAACAGGATTTATGTCCATTGTTGGTAATACAGGTTGGCCAAGAAAGTGGTCTTCAGCAATGGACCCAATTAGATTCTGGGAGTCTGATGGGAATTAGTTCTGTTCAAAAACCATAACTTAAATTCCTATCTTACTCTACTAATACTCAAGTTTTTTGGTAACTGTTAAAGTCTGTCAACATGACAAAGTAAGTAGATTTCAAAGAATCACAGAGGATCATCTGGGGTCTCCCTCAATCCAAAGCAACATAAATGCAAAATTAGTTAATCCAACACAAATCAAATTTATTTTCTAGAAAATGTCACAGCTATTTACCTGACACACGTAATTTTATGAAATTAACCTTTGTCCAGTGCTCCTCAGTAAGATTCTACAGCTTAAAACTGTCAAGCCCACTACGACATTTTCAGTCAAGATAAGCTGACCCAAGAGTTATGTGAGATATTTTCTAATTAACCGAATCAGAGATGCTATCATATCTCCAGAGAGATGGGAGCTGAATCCTCCAGGTATGGATCCTACAACAGCCCATCCAAGAATGTGTTACACTACTTATCTATTGGAGAGTCCTGTGACAGTATTAGATGCATCAACATTATCAGCACTAGCTTTCCTCGCATGGAGAAATAGTTGGAACTTTGTTTCAGTAATAAAGTTTAGAAACAAAATTAGAGTTAAAAAATAGTTAATGAGGAGTTCACTGGAGGACTGCATTTTTGAAAAGTTTCAAGTTGAATGTATAAAGCACATGGAGGCATTTTTCTGCACTAAGTCTGTACAATGGCCTTAATTTGCATGCATACCGTACTCTCTACCCTGCAACTGCCAACATTTCACCTCCAATCTTTATCCTCCTTGTCCCTAATTGACACAGAAACATATACCATCACATTTATCAGTATGGTAGAAGAATAATATGACTTCCAAAAACAGGTACATGGAAGAACTTCCATAGATTATGGCATGGTTATCAATGAAACATTTGATCCACTGGAGGTACAGTTGAATGACTGTTAACTATGTCAAGTTCAGTGGATATTAAATGTGCCCATGAAAAAAACAATGACAAAATTATCAGGTCCCTCTTCAACATACCACACTTTTTTTCTTTTAAGCCTATGTTATATGGACTCTTGAAGTTTTTTAAGGCAGTTTTGTATTCTGTTGTGCAATTGATATTAAATTGATCATTTATAAACTTGACTCAAATGTTTATCATCCACAAAGTAACTTACCAGCAGCTTCTCCTTTTCAATATCTATCCTCAAACTGAATATTGGTACACCTGTAGTTTCCACTCTGAGCTATTTGCCACTTCAGAGAACTGAATCATAAGCTAAACTATAGAATTAACTCATGCACACATACCACTTTAAATTTCCTAATCTTCAGAAAAGACAAACAGCTGAAGTAGAAATGGGTCTTGTTTGGTTATATTAGAACAAAGGAAAACAGTGCAAAGGTTGTCTGGATTTAATAGATATATTCAAAGGCAGCTACAGTTGGCACAATTAATTTTTATGCTTCTCTATAAAAGGGTGATTAACAGCATTGCCAATAAAATCTTTTTACATTACAGAAAATCTTTTTTGCTTTTAAAGGCGAGGGAAGTAGAGAAGTTGCAAACTTCAAGGCTTATTACTGCAGCAAGGGAAACCCCAGAAGATTTTTTTTCTGATTGCTGGTGGCAGTCCCAGAAGGAAAACCACCTGAATAGCTGGGAAAGTATTGAAAGACTACACAAAAAAAAACCTAAATAAAAATGATGGCTTGAATTTACTTCATAGAATCTTAGAACTGTGTTCCAACTCTAATTGTGTTGCACTTCACTCACTGCTATAAATTTGGGATCAGTTTATCATAAGCATAAGGTTCAATGAACAGTAGTGCTAAGTTAGACTTTATGCTGTGTCAGACAGAAGGGTCAGATATAGCAAGCAACCACTACCATGGTGCATGAACTGAATGAGTGCTGAAATAATGTTACACCATCTCCTCACCACTGGGTTATTTGCAGTGAAAGATCATGAAAACAGAGACATTAAAATTGGCAGGAACCAAAGAAAACAAACATACCAATAGCGATAAGATTGTATTTCTAAAAAGTACAAGATGCTATATAGAAAATTTCTCGATTCAACACCAAAAATTATATGTTTATTTAATGCAGCAAATAGTTCAACAAACAGCAACAAACTATCAACTTAAAGCAAAAATAATATTGGGGCATGTAATTGAACTTATATATTCACAGATAATTATATCAACAAGTTATTTTTAAACAAAGTTTCAATTTGACAGGTTAAAATTCAGGGGCATGGACATGTTGAAGTAAATTTTCAACTTACTGTCAACACCAGCTAAGATTGAACTGTGGTACTAGCCTGATGAAGTGGATACGTGCATTGAAACCGAAATAGCATGCTATAGGCAGAGCTAAGCAATCTGTGGGGACTCTGCCATTTCACCAATGTCACTAGACAAGCAATCCAGAACATTTGCAAAATATTCTGGGGACATGGGTTTAAATCCCACCAAGGCAAATGGTGACATTTCAATTCAGTTAAAAAAAAACTTAGAATTAAAAAGCTCACTTAAAGGTGAATACGTAACCACTAGATTGTTGTGAAAAGCCCATCTAGTTCATTTCATTTCGGGAAAGAACTGTGTAATCCTTACCCGGCCTGGCCTACTTGTGACCCCAGCCACACAACCATATTGTGCCATTGGGGATCAGCAATAAATGCAGCAAAGTCCTCATCGCCTAAAACGAGCAAAAAAGAAAATTCAGAGCTAAGCTCTGTGGTCCTACCACATGCACTCCTGAAAGGTGATTGATAAATAAAAAAACAGGGGTTGCTTTAGAAACATGGCAACTCTGAACACTGGTGAAACATACAGTTGTGCAGACACTTCAGCTTCGTCTGAAGTGATCTTCCAGCAGAACAGCTGAATGGATGGTACACCTCAGCCTGTTCCTGAGGTCTCCACCACCATAAATGCCAGTCTTCAACCATTGCTATTCACACCACATGCTGTCAAGAAGCAGTTAAGCACACTGGGCATAGCAAAGGATTGTTGGGCCCGACAGCTATAACACGGAGGACTCGTGCTCCATGTCTCTAGTAACCATGCCTTCAGCCATGTGACACCAGCAGAGCTATGACAATGTCATCTATCCAACAATGTAGAAAACAACTCTGTCCTGTCAGGATTCAAAATACACGGGAGCAGTGGGCAAAAGCTGCAAAGCTAAGAAAATTCAATCAAGGGAACAACCAACCAGAGAAAGAGTGCCCCGCAGGAATCAGTAAAGAGCTGCACACTCCTTAAAGCAGTGGTGGATTCTTTCTGCATTTGCTGTGGATAGGATCACAGTGCTACAAAGGGGAAAGAAGGGCTGCAAAAAGGTGTGACTCATTTTAAACCTTTCAACAAAGGAATACTCAGCCAGCTGAGAACTAGAAAAACAAAAGACATTGCGTTGATGAATTTTCGCCAACTAAATGTGGTGGAGTACAGTTTAAAGGCAGCAAAAATACAGCAGCTATGCAATTCAAGAAGATTGCTTACCATCACTTTCCCAAGGACAATTAGGGATAGCAATAAATTCCAGTGTTGCCAGTAACACCCACATTACTTGAACAAACCAATACATATACGCAAATATATTTACAATAATTTTTCCCTCAACCAATTTCTTTCTGACCATAATTAAAGCAAAAGGCAATGTTTAGTGGATGTGCTCTAAACAAGCCATACCTCCATGTTACAGCCAAAGGGGTGTAGACAGTGGGTGTTAAGATGATAGAAATGGCGTTTGGTTTTAGTCTTAACAAAGGGGGCATTACCAGTATGCATGAGGTCTTCTGGAAAAAAATGCATCATGAAATATTTTATGGAGTTATTATACACTCACTGCTTGATGAGAATAATAGTTTCTGCTGTCAGGAAACTATGAAGAACATGAATTTGAAACAAAGATATTTTATGGCCATAACTACAAGCAGATTTTAAACCAATTCATGTCTTCTATAACTGACTTTCCACTACAGAACTGGATCAGTATGGAGTGTCAACTTTAAAGTATGCCACATAGACTACAATTACAAAGTAAAGACAAATGCTTTGATGCAAACAAAATACTTATAACTTAGAGTATGAACCCAAGAAGTAGTCTAATAACCTCCATTTTCTCCCCTAAAACTGAACAAATCTGAGAGGTCTGCAGAAATGCTAAAATGTAAAAGATTAGTTCAAAAAAAGTTTATTCTTACCTCAGCTTATTGTGCCCTCATGACATCTCAAGGTGCTTCAAATTAGGTTAAACAGAAATGGCTATTCAGAGGGCCATGTAACATCTCTCCCTCAAGTATTTAGAACATTTAAGGGTGGTTATGCCAGAAACAATGTTGAGGACAGTGCAGAAGTAAATGAGAGCATGTTAAGTGGTAACCCGCAGTGTCGGTATTCCAAGTACTAGGGCAGGCAAGAGCATGGCAGAAAGCAGAGGAAGTCTGGGTTAAACTGCAATTTATTTCCATGTAAGATTTAAGGTAAATGAACTCAGGGCATGGATGGGTACATGGGACTGAGTTATTACAATTAATACAGAAACATGGCTGAGGGAGGGCCAGGACTGACAGCTCAACGCTCCAGAGTACAGGTGCTATAAGGAAGGAGAGAAAGCCAGTCAAGGTGGCGGGGGGGAGGGGCATCGAAGCAGTCCTGAGAGAGGACATTCTTGAGGCTTCATTCACTGCATCTATATGGATAGAACTGAGAAATAAAAAGGGGGTGATCACTTTATTAGCACTGTACTACAGGCCCCCAGTAATAGTCAGTGAGAGATTAAGGGAGCAAATATAAAAGGAAATCACTGACAGTTGCAAGCTTAATGGGGTTGTAATAGTCAGAGATTTTAACTTTTCTAACATCAACTGGGACTGCTTTGGTATTCAGGGCTTAGATGGAGAGAAATTTGTTCAGTGTTTCAGGAAGCATTTCTAATGCTGAATGTAGATGACTCTACTAGAAGGGCAAAACTTGTCTTCCTCTCGGGAGATAATGCAGGGCAAGGGACGGAAGTGTTGGGTGGGGGGTGGGCATTTTGCAACCAGTGACAATTCCAATACTTTTAAAATAGCTATGGAAAAGAACAGATCTGACCCAGAAATTAAAGCTCTCAATTGAGGCAAGGCTAATTTTGATGGTCTTACACAGGAACTTTCAAAAGTTGATTGGAGGAGGCTGCTTGCTTGCAGGCAAAGAAATGTCTGGTAAGTGGGAGGCTTTCAAAACAGAGTTAATGAGGGTTCAGGGCTAGAATGTTCCTGTTAGAGTGAAGGGAAAGGTTGGCAGGAGTAGGGAACCCTGGATGACTAGAGTTATGGAGGCCCTGATCAACAAACAGAAAGAGGCACAGGACATTTATTGGCAGCTGGGATCAAGTGAACTCCTTGAGGAGTATAGAGTATGTCAGAGTACACCATAAGAGAGAAATCAGGAGGGCTAAAAGGGGACACGAGATGGCTTTGGCAGATGAGGTAAAGAAGAATCCAAAAGGACTCTACAAGTATATGAAGGGCAAAAGAGTAATTAGGGAGAGAATAGGGCCCCTTAAAGATGAACATGGTCGTCTATGTGCAGAGCCACAAGAGATGCGCGAGATCCTAAATGAATATTTCTTTGTCAGTATTTACTGTTGAGAAAGGCATGGATGCTAGGAAACTTGGGGAAATAAATAACAATGTCTTCAGGAAAGTCCATGTTACAGAAGAGGAGCTGCTGGAAATCTTAAAATACATTAAGGTAGGTAAATCTCCAGGATCTGATAAAAGCGGATCCCAGGACTTTGTGGGAAGTGAGTGCGGAAATTGAAGAGTCCCAAGCAGAAATATTTGTATTATCAACAGCCATAGGTGAATTGCCCAAAGACTAAAAGGGTGGCTAATATTATGCCATTATGTAAAAATGGCTGCAGGGAAATGTCTGCGAACTACAGACAGGTGAGCCTAACGTCTGTGATGCATAAGTTGTTACAGGGGATTCTGACAGACAGGATCTACAGGTATTTGGAGAGGCAAGGACTCATTTGGGATAGTCAGCATGGCTTTGCGTGTGGGAAATATGTCTCTCAAATCTGATTGAGGTTTTTGAAATGGTGACCAAGAAAGTAGATCAAGGCAGTGCGGCAGCTTTTTACATAGATTATAGTAAAGCCTTTGACAAGATACCGCAAGGTGGATTGTTGAGTAAGATTAAACATCATGGCATGCAGGGAAAGCTGGCAAATTGGATACAAAATTGGCTTAATGGTAGTAAAGAGAGTGGCTTTTCAAACTGGAGGCCTGTGAGCAGCGGTGCGCCATAGGGATCAGTGCTGCATCCACTGTTATTCATCATTTATATAAATAATTTTATAGTCAGCACAGTTTTGTGTGGGGTAGACCATGTCTTACTAACTAATGTTTCAAGGTGGTGATAAAGGTGATCGATGAGGGTAGAGCAGTGAATATTGTCTACATGGATTTTAGTTAGGCTTTTGGCAAGGTCCCTCATGGTAGCCTCATTCAGAAGATTAAGATGCATGGAATCCATGGTGACTTGGCCACGTGGATTCAGAATTGACTTGCCCATAGAAAGTAGAGGATGCTTTTCGGGCTGGAAGTCTATAACTAGTGGTGTTCTGCAGGGACCTGTACCGCTGCTTGTGACAAGATATAAAAAAGATGGGTGCGTTATTAAGTTTGCAGACTGCACAAAGATCAGTGAAGTTGTGGATAGTGCAGCAGGCTGTCAAAAGATACATCAGGGTATAGATCAGTTGCAGATATGGGCAGCGAAATGGCAGATAGAGTCTAACCCATGTAAGTGTGAGGTGCTGCACTTTAGATCAAATGTTGAGGAAAAGTATACAGTTAATGGCAGGACCCTGAACAGCATTGATATACGGAGGGATCTTGAGGTTCAGGATGCTGCCTGGATTAGAGAGTATGAAGTATAACAAGAGGTTAGGAAAACTTGGGTTATTTTCTCCGGATCTGCAGAGGCCGAGGGGAAACTTGATAGAAGTCTATATAATTATGAGATGCATACAGTCAGAATTGTTTTTCTCAGATTTGTAATGTTTCATACTCAGGAGCATGCATTTAAGGTGAGAAGGGCAAGTGTTTTTTCACAGAGTGTACGAGTCTGGAAGGTGCTGCCAGAAGTGGTAGTGGAGGGAGACACGATTAGGGGCATTTAATGACCTTTTAGATAAGCACACAAATTTGCAAGGAATAGAGGGATATGAACCAAGGGCAGGTAGAAGGTCTTCCTTTAATTTTACGTTATGTTTAGCACAACATTGTGGGCCGATGGGCCCGTTCCTGTGCTGTACAGTTCTATGTTCTATGATTTGAATGAGAATTTAAGAGGTATGGTTAGTAAGTTTGCAGATGACACCAAGATTGGTGGCATAGTGCAAGTGAAGATGATTATCTGGGAACACAGCGAGACCTTGTTCAACAGAGCCAGTGGGCTGAAGAAGGCAGATCGAGTTTAATTTAGATACATGCAAGGTGTTGCGTCTTGGTAGGTTAAACCAGGGCAGGACTTACACAGTCAATGACAGGGCCATGGGGAGTCATAGAGATGTACAGCATGGAAACAGACCCTTCGGTCCAACTCGTCCATACCAACCTGATATCCTAATGGCACAGTGGTTAGCACTGCTGCCTCATAGCGCCAGAGACCCGGGTTCAATTCCCACCTCGGGCAACTGACTGTGTGGAGTTTGCACATTCTCCGTGTCTGCGTGGGTTTCCTCCGGGTGCTCCGGTTTCCTCCCACAGTCCAAAAATGTGCAGGTCAGGTGAATTGGCCATGCTAAATTGCCCATAGTGTTAGGTGCAGGGGTAAATGTAGGGGAATGGATCTGGGTGGGTTGCGCTTCGGCGGGTCAGTGTGGACTTATTGGGCCGAAGGACCTGTTTCCACACTGTAAGTAATATAATCTAATCTAATCTAGTCCCATTTGTGTTACAAAACAAAGATCTTGGGTACACATTCATAGCCCCTTGAAAGTGGAGTCACAGGTTGATAGGATGGTGAAGGTGGCATTCGGCATGATTGCTTTAATTGGTCAGAGCATGCAGTGTAAGAGTCAAGACATCTTGTTACAGTTGTACAAGCCACATTTGCAGTACTGCATGCAGTTCTGGTTGCCCTGCTACAGAAACAGTATTACACTAAACTAGGCTGGGACATGCTTTCCTGGAGTGTAGGAGACTGAAGGGTGACCTAACAGATATACAAAATCATATAGCAAAAGCAAGGACTGCAGACACTGGAAACCAGAGTTTAGATCACAGTGGTGCTGGAAAAGCACAGCAGATCAGGAGCATCCGAGGAGCTGGAAAATCGACATTTCGGGCAAAAGCACTTTATCAGGTTCCTGATGAAGGGCTCTTGCCCGAAACGTTGATTTTCCTGCTCGTCGGATGCTGCCTGACTTGCTGTGCTTTTCCAGCACCACTCTGATCTAAACTATACAAAATCATGACAGACATAGATAATGTAAATAGCCAACAGCTTTTCCCAATGGTAGGAGAGGCTAAAACTAGAGGACATATGTTCAAGGGGGGGGGGGGGGGGGGGGGGGGGGAAGAGACACAAAACAGTCCAGAGGGGCAATTTTTCACACAGAGAGTGGTGAGTGTCTGGAACAGACTATCAGAGGTAGTGGTGGAGGCAAGTTTTTTTTTTGTCAGTTAAGAAACATTTGGCAGGTACATATTTGGGATAGGGATGGAGGGATATGAACCAACCACAGACAAATGGGACTAGATACATTGTGAAAACAGGGTGGCATTGACAAGTTTGGCCAAAGGGTCCATTTCCATGTTGTAAACCTCTATTAATTAATATGATGAAGCTCTAGAAAAGACAATTTGAGAAATATATTTCATTAATTTATTAGTGTCTGTGCGTTATATCTTAAATGTTCCCAATGCACTCTGCGGATGTGAAGCCACAGAAATTTTGCAGAAGAAATTTCTTCAACGTTAGGTATTAGAAAAACTAAGTTCTATGTTGGGCCATTTTAACCGTATTAGCTTTAACTAAGGCACTGTTTTGCTCATGACAAATGACGTGTGGAAGTGCACATTCTTATGGTGGCAGGGGAAGGTGCCAGGAGGGGAGGGGAGGCTAGGTTGGTGGGGGGCATGAACCTGACAAGAGAGTCACAGTGGGAATGGTCTTTCCAGAAGCCACCGCAAGAATTGCAAAACCTGTGCCACAACTCCCCACTCACCTCCGTCCAAGGCCCCAAAGGAGCCTTCCACATCCATCACAGATTTACCTGCATTTCCACACATCATTTACTGTATCCGTTACTCCCGAAGCAGTCTCCTCTACACTGGGGAGACAGGAAGCCTACTTGCAGAATGCTTCAGAGTACATCTCAGGGACACAGGCACAAAGTAACCCCACCACCCCATGGTCGAATATTTTAACTCCCACTCTGCCAAGAACATGCAGGTCCTGGGCCTCCTCCATCGCCAAATCCCCACCACTCGACGTCTGGAGGAGGAATGCCTCATCTACTGCCTTGGGCCCCTTCAACCCCATGGCATCAATGTGGGCTTCAACAGTTTCCTCATTTCCCCTCCCCCCATCCGCTCCACCCTCCCCTTCGACCTATCACCATTACCCCCATCTTCCTCTACTTATCGCACTCTCAGCTACTTTACACCCCCATTTATCTCTCTATCCTCTCAGCTCACAAACCTCATTCCTGATGAAGGACTTATGCCCGAAAAGTCAATTCTCCTGCTCCTCGGATGCTACCTGACCTGCTGTGCTTTTCCAGCACCACACTCTTGAGTTTAAAGTATGCCCCAGGATACTGAAAGCCAATTGAGTTTGAATTTATTGTTTTTGCCAACCTTGAACCAATAAGATCATCTGATATAGAGGGTATTAAAAAAAAGCAGGCATTTTGAAAGTCAGAGTAACTGCCATTCAAAAAACACTCTCTATCAAAGGTTTTTTTTCATATGAAACACCTTCACAGTAAAAAAGAAAGACAATGACCCAGAGAGATCTTCAGCTGAAAGAAGGAAGATACCAGAGACTACAGCCGCTGTATGGTTTTGAAATGAAGCTGATGTAATTTTAATAAGCTTTTTTATTGAAACATATATTGTTATAGATTTGGAGGCAGATAATAAGCTGTTAAGCGAAAGGAGGCTTAGAGTTGTAAATAGTTGTTGTTTAATGTTCACTTTTAGAGTTAGGAGAATAATTATTTTCTTTAAATAGTGGAATTCGGGAGTTCTCAGTCACTCATTTTAACAGATTATGAGATGAGGGGAGGTGAGCTTTTCTGGGTGTGCAGTTTAATTAAGACAAGGGTCACCACCGTATCATAACAATACAATGATCCTCTGAGCTGCATATGGACACAATTGGAGTTGTTATCTTTCACAACAGAAGCCAATAACTTGAGAGAAACTTTTCCCAATGATCAAGATAAGGGACACACAAGATTTCACTTTCAGACTTTTATTGCAATAAACAAACGAAAATAAATATTGATTCAACATTACTTAGACAAACAATAAATTAAACTATAGAAAAAAATTTCATATTTAAATTACCACTATGCAAGACCTATGCCATGTTTGTAATTGTACAGGCAGTCCCAGATTGCAAACAGGTTCCATCCTTGAGTCTGTTCGCAAGTTGGAATATAATGCAGAATAATATAAACTAGCCACTCTTAAATGCAGGAAATGTTCATATGTCCATGTTTAAAATTAAGCACTGCTAGGAGTGCATTTGTCAGCACAAGGGTTCGTAAATTGGTTATTCATAAAGCGATGTACCAGTCTCCATTGATTGTAGTCTCCTCCTATAACAGGATACAGGTCATTTTGCTATAATATGCATTTTGTTAATACGAATTTGCTGTAACACGATTGATAAATTGGGAACACTGCTTCTAAAGCATGAACTTTTTAAAACGTGTGTTAATTATAATGCAATTACATTGCCAACACTAAGTGCTGTTTCTAAAGCAGTTTTTCTATAATATGGGGTTGCACAAGAACACAACTCCAGTGTAGAAGAACTACCTGTATCTTCCTCCTGCTGTAGCAGGATGAATGCTTCAGTGTCTTTCTAAACAAAAGACATTTGCTTTCAGTGTCTTTTTAAACAAATGGTATTTATTTAACCCTTTGAGCATATTCAAGTGGACTTAGAACATAGAAAAATACAGCACAGAACAGGCCCTTTGGCCCATGATGTTGTACCGAGGTTTAATCCTAATGTGGAATATAGTAACTGAACCTACGCACCCGTCAACTCACTGCTGTCCAGGTGCATGTCCAGCAGTCACTAAAGCGTCCCCAATGACTCTGCTTCCACCACCACAGCTGGCAACGCATTCCATTAATTCACAACTTTGTGCGTAAAGAACCTACCTCTGACGTCTCCTTTATACCTTGCTCCTAATATCTTCAAACTATGACTCCTCATACCAGTTAATCCTGCCCTGGAGAAATGTCTCTGGCCATTGACTCTATCTATTCCACTCATTACCTTGTATACCTCGATCTAGTCTCCTCTCATCCTCCTTCTCTCCAGACAGAAAAGTCCAAGCTTATTCAACCTTTCTTCATAAGGCAAGCCCTCCAGTCCAGGGAGCATCCTGGTAAACCTTCTTTGCACCCTCTCCAAAGCCTCTGTATCTTTCCTATAGTAGGGTGACCAGAACTGGACACAGTATTCCAAGTGTGGTCTCACCAGGGACTTGTAGAGCTGCAGCAAAACCTCACGGCTCTTAAACTCGATCCCCCTGTTAATGAAAGCCAAAACACCCATAAGCTTTCTTAACAACCCATCCACTTGAGTGGCAACTTTGAGGGATCTATGTACTTGCATACCCAGATCCCTCTGTTCCTCCACACTGCCAAGAATCCTGTCTTTAATCCTATATTCAGCATTCGCGTTTGACCTTCCAAAATGCATCACTTCGCATTTATCCAGGTTGAACTCCATCTGCCATTTCTCAGCCCAGCTTTGCATCCTGTCTATGTCACGCTGCAGCCTGCAATAGCCTCTATACTATTGACGACATCTCCAACATTTGTGTCATCTGCAAATTTACTAACCCACCCCTCAACCTCCTCATCCAAGTCATTTATAAAAACTTCTAGTTGCAAGGCATCCTCTGATAAATCCTTTATCTTTAACTCTCAACAAATCTGTTTTTTGAGCCAGACAGCGATCCATTCTGGGTGGTAAACCCAAAAACTGTCTTCTACTTTTCTACTTCTGCCTGTGTAACGGACAAGATGCACCCCCACCCCCCCACCCAAATTATTGTAAGGAGATAGTCTAGATCCTAACTTCTATATTTATCTAAAGGCATGTGTAAGGTGCTGTGTTCCAGATGGTAAAAACAATGACTGCAGATGCTGGAAACCAGATGCTGGATCAGTGGTGCTGGAAGAGCACAGCAATTCAGGCAGCATCCGAGGACAGGCAAAATCGACGTTTCGGGCAAAAGCCCTTCATCGGGGCTTTTGCCCGAAACGTCGATTTTGCCTGTCCTCGGATGCTGCCTGAATTGCTGTGCTGTGTTCCAGATGTCATTTGATTGGTCTACCAGTAGACTTTAATAAAAAAACACACTATTCTTACAACAGTTAAAATACAAAAGAAAAATTGGCAGAATTTTAAATCTATTGAAATACATAACAAGATAATCTATTACTTAACCATTAATCATCAACTGTTTCAATGTCAGCAGCATCCCACACACACTTAGGCAAAAATGCAATTCAGTAAATATTATGGGTTCTCATGAACTTTCTCTCCCCAATCTAGAAGAAAGATTCTGCACCTTTTGATTTTTAAGAGGAAGCCTCACTGTCTAACAGTTCACCTTAGCAGCCAGAAACTCAAGGTTTTAGCTCAGCAGTCTGTAGAAATCCTTCCAACTAAGTGAAAGCAGAACTAAAAGCTTTCCTGGGTCTGTGTAAACCCTGACCCCAACCACTCATGATTCTTTTGTTTCTTAAAATAAACACCCAGGTATAAATCTAAGCTGCTTGCTAACTGCCTGTCTACAGGAGACAGTTCAGAACCAGTGACAATACCTCCCTGCAAGAGTAATAGCACAGAACACATCTCTTAAAAGGCACAGTAGCATCACACCCAGCATACCAGCACTTCCTGTGGGTCTCTTTCCCCCCAAATGTCTATTTGACTAACTCAAGAAATTTGTATGCAGCAGGTCCAGCTTTCTCCTCCTTTGTGTCATGGTGTTAAAATTTTTAACCTTACTTTAAGCTTTGATTGGTGTTTCTATCTCCAAATCACACAGATCACAAAGTTACACATGCTCCAACAACTTAAGAATTCAGATACCCTTCCGGATCCTCTTTCTTATCCTGTTCCTTCCAACCCCATCCCTTCCTGCAATCTCACCTTTTGGCTGTATCCTTTGACTTTCTGAACTACAATGAATGATTTGTATGCAGTAAAGGACTCTGTTTTACCTTTTCCTCCCTCACTTTAATAAATTGAGGTAAGGATGATGCTGAACTCTTCTTTCATCACCTTGTTTCTGTGCTATATCTTAGGGCAGGAATCCTCTCCCCAGTCCACAGAGTCTCCTAGTAGTCTCCAATACTTTTCCTCAACCTGGAAGCCTCCCTGACCTTTTCGTCACTTGAGCTTTTCATCAAGAATTGCTAGCATGCCACTGACCACCTCCATTTCTCTGCTCCCCCAACCCCTGAAATTTATCTTCCTTTGAAACTGCTGCACACTATTCTCAGGTTTAATCCGAACTTAGTTATGAATCATTTCTCAAAAAAGTGCTGTTCTCATCCATTGCCCAATTTCTATCTTGCAGAGATAGCAAAAGCAATGCCTTTGTCGACTTTTGGAAATATATCTCTGTTCCTTCACTGTCACTGGATCAAAATCCTGGAATGTCCTCCCTAAAGGTATTTTGGTCCATCAACAGCATGTGGATGACAGCAGTTCAAGAAAGCACCTCACCATCACTGAAGCATAGCTGATAAAATGCTGGCCAGCCAGTAATGTCCATATCCCATGAGCGAATTAAAAAAAGGGTGCTAACTCTCAGACATTGCTTCTTATCTTCCCCTGACATGATCATCCACTAAATATCAAGCCATTGTTTAAAGGACTGTCACTGGCCTTATCTCCTCTGGACAGCTTCCCACCTTCTAGCTTACCAACCTGTTTAGTCCACTTCTATCTCCTTCCCAAAATCTACAAACAGGACGACCCCTGCAGACCCATCAGTTCAGCCTGTTCCTACCCAACTGAATTAATTTGTTTCGATCTTGATTCTATTTTCTTCCCCTTATCCAATTTTCCCACCTACATTCACAATTCATCTCAAGTCTTAGAGTATTTCAATCATTTCCAGTTACCTGATCCTAACAGCCTCCCTGTCACTATGGATGTCCAATCCCTCTTCATCCCTACCAGGATGGGGCAAGATGTCTCTGCTTCTGCACTGAATAGAGCACTAACCAGTACAATCCATCATCATGCTCCTCCACCAGGCTGAACTTGTTATTTCACTGAACAATTTCTTCTTTAACTTGACTAACTTCCCTCAAACATCAGATGCTGCCATGGGTACCTGTATGCCCTTTGAGATGTTTGGGAAAGTTCCTTGCTCCAATCAGATCCAGACCCCTTCCAGTACATGGACAATTAGATTAGATTACTTACAGTGTGTAAACAGGCCCTTTGGCCCAACAAGTCCACACCTACTCACCGAAGCACAACCCACCCATACATCTACATTTACCCCTTCATCTAACACTACGGGCAATTTAGCATGGCCAATTCACCTGACCTGCATATCTTTGGACTGTGGGAGGAAACCGGAGCACCCGGAGGAAACCCACGCTGACACGGGGAGAATATGCAAACTCCACACAGTCAGTCGCCTGAGGCTAGAATTGAACCCAGGTGTCTGGCGCTGTGAGGCAGCAGTGCTAACCACTGTGCCGCCCACTGTATGTGTCCTTTCCTGCTCTTTAACAGAGCTAAAATCATTAATAAATTTTGCTTCCAGTTTCAACCTCTCTCCCACCTTTACCCACTACATCTCCCCTTCCAAGACTTCTCTGCTCTATTTCTGAGGTTAGATTGTCCAATAATATTCGTTACAAACCCAAGTATTCCCACAGAAATCTTCACTGAACTTTCTCAAATTCTCTAATGATTCCATTCTGTTGTCATAGTTCCTCCATTTATAGTCCATCAATTCTGATGATGCCAACTTCCTTAGGGATATTTCCAAGATAAGTTCTGTTTCCTCAACCAAAGACAAAGATATTCACCCACTGTGGTGCGCAAGACCTTAACTGTGTCCGACACACTTCCCCACACTTCATTGTCACACTACTTCCTTCATCCCAGAAGCACACCAGGGTTCCCCTTGTCCTTACATTCCATCCCACGAGCCTCAGCATTCAAAGCACTAGCTTTTGCCATTTCCACCAGCTTCAAAATTATGACTCCACCAAACATATTACACTCCCTTTATATCAGCATTCAAAATGGTCTCAATAGAGTTCTAACAAAAGGTCACTAGCCTTGAAACATTAACTTGGTTCTTCTCTTTACCAGGCTTGCTGTCTTTCTACAGCACCATCTGCTTTTGTTTCAAAAGGGTCAGTTCCCTCTGTGACACTATGGCCCACTTCTATCAACCCAACATCTCATCCTCCTCCCATGGCAATTGCAAAGAGTCTATCATTTGTCCTACAACCTCTTCCCTTATCAGTGTCCAAGAATGAAGCTATTTAATTGCACTTCTTTCAATCTAGGTTATTACATTTGTTCCTAACAAATACAGTCTCCTCTATATTAGGGTAACCAAATGCAAACTGGACAATCATTTTGCACAACACCTTCTTCCAGTCACTTGCCATTTTCATTCACCACCTTGTTCTAATGCTCAGATTTCAATATAGCTTGAAGAATAATACCTCATTTTCGATGTAGACACTTTACAGCCTTCTGGCCTGCAATCATGTTCAACAACTTCAGACCATGAACTAGGTCCACCATTTTGTCTCCTCTGCACTGTTTTCAGTGTCTTCTGCCATACAAAATGGAACCACTGTTGACCACATCTTCCGATGGCCCATCAGTTTTACATTTAAAAGGAGTATTTTTATTTACCAAACTTGTTTGTACAGTCTTGCTTACTTAGAGGCAAAAAACCCCCTGCAGATACTGGAATCCAAAAGTAGGTAAGCAGGAGGTTGGAAGAACACAGCAAGCCAGGCTACATCAGGAGGAGGAGAAGTCAATGTTTCGGGTGGAAACCTTCAGACACTTTCGGATGTAACGTTTCGACTTGTCCACCTTCTGATACTGCCTGGCTTTCTGTGTTCTTCCAGCCTCCTGCCTGTCAGTCAGTTTTGTTTACTGGCACGTTGAACATTATTGGCACTTCATCCATATTTTCAATGCAACACAACTGATATGCATTTTTCTCTCAACACTGGATAATAATTGGTGGAATTTGATGATCGTATCATCATGCTCATGTCCCAGCAAAAGTTTTGTTTCCAGACAAGGTACCAAATTGTTCTTTTCCATGAATCTTTTGCACAACCTGGCACCAGCCTTGAAGTCTGAAATATTGTTTCTTCACTGAGGCACAGAATCAGCTGGGGAGGTGGTAGTACTATGACCAGACAAATAATCCAAGAAGCTAGGTTAATGTTCTGGGGAGAGGGTAAATAGACAAGGTCTTTTCCCTGGGGTGGGGGAGTCCAGAACCAGAGGGCATAGGTTTACAGTGAGAAGAGAAACGTTTAAAAGGGACCGAAGGGGCAGCTTTTCCATGCCATAAAGAGAGAGAGTGTGTGTGTGTGTGTGTGTGTGTGCATGCGCGTGTGGCTGGGCTGGTCTGGTCTGATCCATTACAACTCAAAAATTCCATCAGAAGTTTTCTAAGCTCTAAATCTCTTGTACCCTTTGCTCTGTAGTAGATTCACTGACTGAAGACTGCACGCATAACCTCACCTAGATAAATTTGATATTGCTAATAAGTTGAAAAGCACAATTAAAACAAATCATATCCAATTTAAGCATACAGAACAACCTCGATTATCCAAACGAGACGGGCGAGGTGTATTTTGCTCGGATAACAGATAATGTTTTTATGTGATCTTGTTCGGATAATCTGAAATTCGGATAATTGATGTTTGAATAATCAAGGTTGTTCTGTATTTGAAGATTTGATAACTAGGCATGAATAACAACAATTTATCAAGCTTCAGGAAATCAACACATTCTGACTCTGCTTTATGTCAACTTAGCAAGCCCAAAAATGATTGGTGTGCATTTACATTTTGGTCAGCAATCAGCTTCAAACAGATTATTAACTGCTGAAAAACAGTTCCTGCTGAGTACAGGAGTTGGAAGGTCATGTTGCGGCTGTACAGGACATTAGTTAGGCCACTGTTGGAATATTGCGTGCAATTCTAGTCTCCTTCCTATCAGAAGGATGTTGTGAAACTTGAAAGGGTGCAGAAAAGATTTACAAGGATGTTGCCAGGGTTGGAGGATTTGAGTTACAGGGAGAGGTTGAACAGGCTGGGGCTGTTTGAGGAGCGTTGGAGGCAGAGGGGTGATCTCATGGAGATATATCAAATCATGAGGGGCATGGGTAGGCTAAATAGACAAAGTCTTCTCTCTGGGGTGGGGGAGTCCAGAACTAGAGGGCATAGGTTTAGGATGAGAGGGGAAAGATATAAAAGAGACCTAAGGGGCAATTTTTTCACGCAGAGAATAGTACGTGTATGAAATGAGCTGCCAGAGGAAGTGGTGGAGGCTGGTACAATTGCAACATTTAAAAGACATCTGGATGGGTATAGGAATAGAAAGGGTTTGGAGGGATATGGGCCAAGAGCTGGCAAGTGGGACTAGATTAGGTTGGGATATCTGGTCAGCATGGACAAGTTGGACTGAAGGGTCGGTTTCCGTACCGTACAACTGTATGACTGTATGACTCTATTTCCCTTGCCAAGACACAAACAAATCACACAAATCATGTGAAAAACTTCTATTTCAAGACTTCAAAGGGCTTAGAGCCACCTACAGATGACACCATTGCATCAACATAACAACGCTGTATGCTCCCTATACAATAAGGGATAAAAAGGCTCAAGTTCAAATACAGTGTGCAACCACGGAGATTGCGAAATAATAATATCTGACTTGCAGAATCATCTTTTGCTAGAGAAATATTTGATTAAAAAGCTCTAAATAGAAAAAAAAACACTTCATTACAAATACTAAGTTAAATAATATGAAAGGTTTATGAAAGAACTGATAACAGGAAGGATTCTTTGCGTCAAGAACTGGAGTTATCATCTTGGGAGTCTGCAGTTGAACTTACGTCACTGTGCTAACATGGAAGACAGTTCAGCACGTGGTCAGTTCAGTCAAGTCCAACAAGAAGGCATTAAGTGAGAACTGGCATAAAGTGTCATAATGATGTAAGCAGTTTGTTTTCCCATTAGAGCAAGGCTATTGCTCAGAATTATCATTCTCTGATAAAAATAGGTTATTTGAGGCCGTACAACACCCAAATAGTACATGGTATTTTAATACACAAATCATTTCATTTAGCATTATTATACCATTGCACACAGACTAAAAATGGAAATAAGTGTAGGTGTTTCTTTAAAAAAATCCCAGCTGTTATAAAATCCATGACCTCGATTTTAAGGACATTACATTCTAGTCATAATGGCCCACAGCCACTATACCTATACAAGCCAAACACATGTGATCCAGAAGGTTATTTACAGATAAAACACAAGGACTGAGGTTCTGTGAAACCAATTATCATTGAGTAGGGCAATTCTTCAAAGAATAAAGATAGAATTACTTAAAGAACTCCAAAATTGCTTTGTTTGTTTAAATATATGATTTTAAAGTGTTTCTCTGTTCTGTATTTTATATTCATTATAATTTTACCAGACAATGCAGCCGACAGCAGCCCTTTGTTAGGGAACAATTGACTAACCAGATGATAAAAAAGGTACCATTGGTTGTTATTTATTTAAGTCAAATTAAAATAGGAGGAAAATGCCTTGTTAATGAGTGTTGTACAAGGATGAGTACTTTAGTTGTTGAGACCAACAGGAATCTTCTAAAAGCAGGGTTACCTTTTGATGTTCCCAATGTATCAGATTTTTTTTTCATTCTCACTAATTTCTAAGATGATGCAGTTACGCAGTAACATTATCTTTTGTATTTGTTGATTTTTTAAAATGTCTTTTTCCCTTAGAGAGAAAACATTGCTCAAATACCAAATAATATATACCCACATACATATTATTACATTTTATAATTTGAAATGTAAGAACAGGATGTTTTCGGTTAAATTAAAATAAACCTCTGATCATTTATTTCTGAACTGGGACCATGGAAAAAGCTGAACCAATGCAATTGATGTTGAAAGATTCAAATTTAGAATGATGAAGTAAAACATAAACTTGTAATTGAGAATCTGAAGTAATTAGGGACTGAAATGAATTACAAACATTTCCTCTGGTAAAATACCAATTACAGTGCTTTCAGCTTCACACAGACCAATTGCACACCTCCCAAAACTAATAAACACACCTATTCCTCTTCCAAATCCCCCTCCCCAAAATCAGCAGCGATATGATCCTCTCCACTGACCACATGTGCAGTCACTGGCTGATACCTGGGATTCAGCAGCATCCCACTGGATAGAAGTGGGTACTGCAGATGCTGGAGATTAGAGTGGTGCTGGAGAAGCACAGCAGGTCAGGCATTTGCCCGAATTGACATTTCGGGCAAAAACCCTTCATGCGGAATAAGACAGGGGGCCTCGGGGGAGGAGAGATAAGTGAGGGAGTTGGGGAGGGGGGTAGGGCTGGGGAGAGGGTAGCTGAGAGTGCAATAGGTGGATGAAGGTGATAGGTTGGAGGGGAGGGTGCAACGGATAGGTGGGAAGGAAAATTGACAGGTGGGATAGGCCATGACGATGGTGCTGAGCTGGAAGGTTGGAACTGGGGGGGGGGGGGGATGAGGAAACTGGTGAAATCCACATTGATGCCATAGGGTTGAAGTGTCCCAAGGCAGAAGAGGAGGCGTTCTTCCTCCAGCGTCAGGTGGTGAGGAAGCGGCAGTGGAGGAGGCCCAGGACCTGCATGTCCTCGGCAGAGTGGGAGGGGGAGTTGAAATGTTCAGCCACGGGGCGGTGGGGTTGATTGGTGCGGGTGTCTCGGAGATGTTCCCTAAAGTGCTCTGCGAGAAGGCGTCCGGTCTCCCCAATGTAAAGGGGACCGCTTGAGGAGCAACGGTACATAAATGACGTGTGTGGAAGTGCAGGTGAAACTCTGAGGGATGTGGAAGGCTACTTTGGGCCTTGATGGAGGTGAGAGGGGAGGTGTGGGCACAGGTTTTGCAATTTTTGCGGTGGCAGAGGAAGATGCCAGGAGAGGATGGTGGGTTGTTGGGGGCGTGGACTTGACTAGGTAGCCATGGAGGGAACAATCTTTACGGAAAGTGGATTGGGGTGGGGAGGGAAATATATCCCTGGTGGTCCGTTTGTAGGTGGCGGAAATGGCAGAGGATGATGCGGTTTATGTGAAGGTTGGTGGGATGGAAGGTGAGGACTGGGGGGTTCTGTCCTTGTTGTGGTTGGAGGGGTGGGGTTCAGGGCAGAGGTGCAGGACGTGGATGAGATGCGTTGGAGGGCATCTTCAACCACGTGGAAAGGGAAATTTTGGTCTTTAAGGAAGGCCATCTGGTGTGTTCTGTGGAACTGGTCCTCCTGGGAGTAGATACGGCGGAGGAATTAGGAATAAGGAATGGCATTTTTGCAGGAGGCAGGTTGGAAGGAGGTGTAATCCAGGTAGCTGTGGGGAGTCGGTGGGTTTGTAAAAAATGTCAGTGTTGAGTCGGTCATCGTTGTTGGAGATGGAGAAGTCCAGGAAGAGGAGGGAGGTGTTAGAGATTGTCCAGGTGAACTAAGGGTCAGGGTGGAATGTGTTGGTGCAGTTGATGAACTGTTCAACCTCCTCGTGAGAGTACGAGGTGGCGCTGATGCAGTCATCAATGTAGCGGAGGAAGAGGTGGGGATAGTGCCAGTGTAACTCTGGAAGATGGGTGAATCACAACACCATCACTCCCAGACCAGCCAAATGTTGGGCCCTGCACGGTATTCCTGGCTGAGATTCAAACCTAGCGAACCGCACCCTGAACGTGGGCTTGGCCCCAAATGGCAGACATCTTGCTCAAGGTAAGTGATGGCTGCCCTGGTCAATTACGGCCTACAAGTTGCCAACACACTACCCTGAATAGCTCCTCCAATCTCAGTACCCAGACTGCCACCAACAGTCCTCCAAATCAGCAATTTTTGTCTCTTGAGCAGGAAGAGGAGAGAGGGAACCCATGACTGGACAGTATCGGTTAATAAGAATCTGATTCCAGATGCTGCTCCTTATAGGTTCTGTCTCCTACACGTTATGGTCACTCCAGTGATTAAATTTTCCACCTGTGTTTTGGGAGCTTTTGAGGGTG
This sequence comes from Chiloscyllium plagiosum, assembly GCF_004010195.1. Classification (NCBI taxonomy): domain Eukaryota; kingdom Metazoa; phylum Chordata; class Chondrichthyes; order Orectolobiformes; family Hemiscylliidae; genus Chiloscyllium; species Chiloscyllium plagiosum. The sequence continues at coordinate 81,437,499 of NC_057722.1, read as the reverse complement.
AAATTGTATTGCCTACATAGTTCTGAGCATTCCTGTCACAACACGTCTTAGCATACAGCATTAAAGAGCACCTGGTTTCATCAGTAACCAGTATTGAATGGTAACCCGATTAATGTGTATCTCATCCATTCTTTTTGGGAGTTGCAAAAAATTGTTTCATTACAAAATTACAGCGTGATCACCACTTTTGTGATCAGAAATAATACTTTTGATGATATTAGATTTAAAATGACATTCACACTTATTTCTAGCAATTTAAAAAAATTTAAAAATGCAGAAATATGTCAAATGTAGTGATATGAAAGCTAATATGGAGCTTCTTGAAACAAATGAACCAATTTCTCACTAATATGCAAAATTAAAAATCTCTGGGCAGTTAGAAAGACAGCTGTTAGAACAGTTACTGAATATAGTAACAAGCTATTGATTCACCAGTGAGTATTTGGGGAAAAATATAAAATGAAAGATGCAAATTTAACTTGCAGAAATCTTCACATATCATTCACACCATTTAAACAATATACTCTAGACACTCAGAATTCTAAACAACTGCAGGTTTCATTTTGTTGTCATGGAAGTTTCGCTTTCTGGTTTACTTTGAACCAAATGAGAAATTTCTCTTGCCTCAACAGTTGATTTTCCACATAGTTTCAACAAATGGTGCTACTTGACTTTTTCCACTTGCCTCATAATCCACCTACATTCTCCAATCGTTTTCTCCTACTGCATCACATACTAACCCACCCCTCCAAGTCCCCAGTGTGTTTGTACTGGCCAGATACCAGCACTTAATTCACTGCCAAGCAAGGCTGGGAATCAAGTTGAAACAAGGACAGCAGCAACTGACTCCAGCAAGAGCTCTGTGAAATCAGCAGATCCTGCGTTCGAAGAGTTTCAAACCAATGGCTAGTGCAACAAACAAAAAAATCGAAAATGTGGTTTGAATTAATCAGATGTAATTTGTTTCTACACAACGTCTTTTTGACTCCAGAATCCTGCATTCACGTACAATTTGAAATGCTATTATGTACAGAACTCTGATCTGTTTTGAATTCTGGGGTGGCGGAAAGAAAATAAAAACAGGAAAAGAACAGAAACAGTGAGGAGGATTTTCAGCAACGAACATCTTTGGCAAGTTTACTTCCCACTGAGCCCCAGACACTGTAGGAGGGCGCACAAATTTTAACAGCTAGACTTCAATTAAAAGCCATCAGACCACTTCCTGCATGTGAAGAGGGTGCAGTATGGCTGCTAGCCGGAAGTCTTCAGCAATCCTCAGCTATTTGCTAACTTCCAGGCTAATGATGGGAAAGAGGTGGTGGTTTTGGAATCAGTTTCCAAAATAGGCAAGTTCAAATTCTCTTTGGAGAGACCAAGAACACACCAACTCCTCCAGCCACAAAAAACATTTGAAACTTAATGGAAGAGCCACCTCAGTCTTCAGAACAACTTCAGAACAACTCTACCAAGCCGAAATGTCCAGGCAGCATATTACCAGCCCCAACCACTTCCATGCTCAAATCCTGATACTTATTAGCATAAAAGCTTCACATCTGATTAGATTAGATTCCCTACAGTGTGGAAACAGGCCCCTAAGCCCAACCAGTCCACACCGACCTGCCGAAGAGTAACTCACCCAGACCCATTTCCCTCTGACTAATGCACCTAACACTGTGGGCAATTTAGCATGGCCAATTCACCTGACCTGCACATCTTTGGACTGTGGGAGGAAATCAGAGCACCCGGAGGAAACCCACGCAGACACAGGGAGAATGTGCAAACTCCACAGAGACAGTGGCCCAAGGCTGGAATCGAACCTGGGACCCTGTTGCTGTGAGGCAGCAGTGCTAACCACTGAACCACCGTACCACCCCCAAAGATTAGATTCCCTACAGTGTGGAAACAGGCCCTTCGGTCCACCAAGTACACACCGACCCTCCAAAGAGTAACCCACCCAGACCCATTCCCCTACCCTATATTTGCCTTTGACTAATGCACCGAACACTATGGGCAATTTAGCATGGCCAATTCACCTAACCTGCACATCTTTGGTCTGTGGGAGGAAACACACACAGACATGGGGAGAATGTGCAAACTCCACACAGACAATAACCCGAGGCAGGGATCGAACCTCGGTCTCTGGTGCTGTGAGGCTGCAGTGCTAACCACTGAGCCACCATGCCTCAAGTGTCCCAATCAAGGAGCCAGTCGAGCCCCACCTGCTCCAGAGGTGTGTCATAGCATCTTTTAACAGGTTGATTAGAAAATAGTTTAACAGCCTATTTTCTGATTCCCACCAGGCAGGTAAGGTGACAATTAATCTTGCAGGGTGAGCAACTGCAAGTTGCTACACAAAAGCAAGAACGCATGGCCATTAGAAAATCCTTACAAATACTTCAATCAATTATAATAACAGGCGGCCAAACAGCCAGGCAAGTAAGCTGACAGTGAGCAAAATCTATTGATTCCACACAGGAATGCCATCAAAAAAGTATCCACTGCTTTTCTTCTCACACTCACTAACGTAGATTTTGAAACAGTTATTCAGATACAATTCGACATTGCATTGCTGGACAGACCAATTAAAGTCTGTCACTTTAGATGGTGACTCTTCCCTTGCATCCTTACTACCACCATGCAGAAAAATCTCAAATTCCTTGGGAGGGTCTGAAATGCATTGGATGAAAGTATCTCATTTCTGTATACAACCCACACAATTTTTAAGATGAAATAGCACACATTAGAGACTCTAAGTACATCTGCACAGTAACAAATGCAAGTAAGTTCATTTGTGCTTCTTTTACAAATCAAACATTTTTTAAAACTCTTCATACATTCACCAAGGTGTCTCTGAAACATTAACATAGTTTCTATTCCTGTTTAGCACCACTTGGGATTTTTTTTCTCTCTCCAAAACTGTACCACCTTAAAATCCCAATTAAAAGAACAAGGGAGAAAACACACAAAATGAGATGCCAACATTTGTCATCAGGAGTATTGACAAACAAAAAGATGGACAAGTTATGGAAATAAATTTGTATCAGAATTAGGCGAGCTATTAGCAAATTACAAACACACCTTATTTGCTAATAAAGGTTTCATTCATGAAAGCCAATTTATGCACTGCCTCAGTACAGATATTGTGACATTAAAAGTAAACAATATTTAATAGAACTTTGAATGAATAACACAAAATAAAGATTAACACCAATCTTAACTGTATATCTGGTTAATTGATCAGGAGTTCTAATGCAGGCATAAAACATTCAAATTGTCAATCCATACATAGAAATTTCTTCTGCAGAAATTCTGAAACAAGCATCTGTATGCATTCTTACAAGTTTACAGTCTTGCAATGTTAAAACTTCAAATGTCCTGCTTTACACATTTTACTGGGTATTGCAATACTAGGCACTAACTCCCCACTTACGTTCAGCACACCACCCACGCCCTCCACCTCCTCCAAGACTTCCGTTTCCCTGGCCCCCAACGCCTCATCTTTACCATGGATATCTAATCCCTCTACACCTCCATCCGCTATGACCAGGGCCTCCAAGCCCTCCGTTTTTTCCTCTCCAGACGTCCCCATCAGTACCCTTCCACAGACACTCTCATTCATTTGGCCGAACTGGTCCTCACCCTTAACAATTTCTCTTTCAATTCCTCCCACTTCCTCCAGACCAAAGGGGTAGCCATGGGCACCCGCATGGGCCCCATCTATGCATGTCTCTTTGTTGGCTACGTAGAACAGTCCATCTTCCGTAATTACACCGGCACCACTCCCCACCTCTTCCTCCGCTACATTGATGACTGCATTGGCACCACCTCGTGCTCCCGCGAGGAGGTTGAGCAATTCACCAACTTCACCAACACATTCCACCCTGACCTTAAATTTACCTGGACCATCTCCATCTCCATTAATGACGACCGACTTGACACTGACATATTTTACAAACCCACCGACTCCCACAGCTACCTGGATTACACCTCTTCCCACCCTACCTCTTGCAAAAATGCCATCCCGTATCCCCAATTCCTCCGCCTCCGCCGTATCTGCACCCAGGAGGAGCGGTTCCACCATAGAACACACCAGATGGCCTCCTTCTTCAGAGACCGCAATTTCCCTTCCCACGTGGTTAAAGATGCCCTCCAACGCATCACGTTCACATCCCGCACCTCCGCCCTCAGACCCAACCCCTCCAACCGCAACAAGGACAGAACGCCCCTGGTGCCCACCTTCCACCCTACCAACCTTCGCATAAACCAAATCATCCGCCAACATTTCCCCCACCTCCAAACAGACCCCACCACCAGGGATATATTTCCCTCCCCACCCCTCTCCGCCTTCCGCAAAGACCGTTCCCTCCGTGACTACCTGGCCAG
>NC_057722.1:81415416-81429729 GCF_004010195.1 Chiloscyllium plagiosum | reverse complement strand
CAATGGGTCGGCCAGGGTGGTCAGGCTTCTGGATCTTGGGAAGGAGGTAGAACCGGGCAGTGCGGGGTTCCCGGACTATGAGGTTGGAAGATCTCCTGAGGTGATGAGGTTCTAGGAGATGACGGTTTGGTGATGGGGGGGTGGGGACATGTTCAAGGGGGCAGTAGTAGGAGGTGTCTTCAAGTTGGTGCCTGGCTTCAGCGGTGTAGAGGTCAGTGCGCCAGACTACCACTGCGCCTCCTTTATCCGCTGGCTTGATGATGAGGTTGGAATTGGAGCAAAGGGATTGGAGAGCTGCGCGTTATGAGGGTGAGAGGTTGGAGTGGGGGAGGAGGGTAGACAGGTTGAGGCGGTTAATGTCTCAGCAGCAGTTGGAAATGAAGAGGTCGAGGGCAGGTAATAGGCCAGCGCGGGGTGTCCAGGTTGATGGAATGTGTTGGAGGTGGGCAAAAGGGTCTTCGGAAGGTGGGCGGGAGTCCTGATTGTGAAAGTAAGCTCGGAGGCGAAGGCGGCGGAAGTAGTGTTCAATGTCACAGCGTGTATTAAATTCATTGATGCGTAGACGGAGGGGGATAAAGGTGAGGCCTTTGCTAAGGACTGATCGTTCGTCCTCAGTGAGGGGGAGGTCAGGGGGAAATGGTGAAAACTCGGCAGGGCTGGGAGCTAGGACCTCGTGTAGGTATGGAGCTGGGAGTGGGGGTGGAGCCTGTAACTGGCTCTTAGAGGGATATGGGCCAAGTGCTGGCAAATGGGGCTAGATTAATTTAGGATATCTGGTTAGCATGGACGAGTTAGACTGAAGGATGTGTTTTCATGCTGTACATCTCCATGACTCTAGCACCTCTAACCTACAAAAATGACTCAAAGTACACAGAGTGTAGTAAAATTAAATGTTTACAGACCAAAGAAAAGCTTTCAAGTAGTGGGCATTAGGGGGGAGGGGATTATAAAGAAAGATGTACAGCACATGATTAAATTTTCCAGAGCAGGAGCTCAATTCATGAGGCAATTATGCTGCAATGGTCAAGTACAGGGAGGCTAAAAGAAGAAGGGCTTATGCCCGAAACGTCGATTCTCCTGTTCCCTGGATGCTGCCTGACCTGCTGCGCTGTTCCAGCAACACATTTTCAGCTAAAATGCACAGAATGCCAAGGTCAGAATTATGAACAGTTTTGGGGAGATTAACAAGCTGGAGGTGGTGAGAGAGAGTGGGAGGACTAAAGCAAAAAGACAATTTAAAAATGAGGATGAGAATTTTAAGGCATTGGTGGACAATTACAGAAACATGGGAACATAGAAAACAGAAGTAGTAGGCCATTCAGCCCTTTGAGCCTGCTCTGCCATTCAGTGTGATCATGGTTGAAAATGCACCTCAATAACCTGTTCACACTTTCTCCCACATCCTTACATCTTTGTGGTCCTAAGTGCTAAGGTCTAATTCCTTCTTGAATACAATGTTTTGGCCTTAACTTCTTTGTGGTAGCAAGTTCCACAGGCTCACCACTCTGGGTGAAGAAATTTCTCCTCAATAGTCCTAAATGGTTTATTCCATATCCTCATACTGTGACTCCTGGTTCTAGACTCCCTAATTATCAGGTACATCCTTCCTCTGTACAGTTCTGTTATAATATTATAGGTTTCTAAAAGATCCACACTCATTCTTCTGAACGCCAACAAATATAATCCTAACCAATTCAACTTCTCCTTATATGTGAGCCCTGGCATCCCAGGAATCAGTCGAGTTATCCTTCCCTCTAGAGGCAGAACATCCTACCTTAGGATGAGGAGACCAAAATTACACACAATATTCTAGGTCTCACAAGGCCCTGTATAACTGCAACAAGATATTCCTGCCTCTCAACTTGAATCCTCTCGCTATGAAAGGCCAACATATCACTTGCCTTCTTTATCACCTGCTGCGTCTGCATCTTTACTTTCAATGACTGGTGTATGAGGACACCCAGGGCACATTGTGCAATCCCCTCTCAATCTATCACCATTCACACAATAATCTACCTTCCTTTTTTTTGCTACCAAAGTGGATAACCTCACATTTATTCACATTATACCGCATCTGCCATGCATTTGCCTAATCTCACATTATGGCCAAATCACAAAGCTTCGCTGCATTCTCCTCATGGCTCACCCTCCTACTGGCCAGCTTTGTGTCCCCTGCAAACTGGGAGATATTACATTTTGTTCTCTCATCTAAATCATTAATACATATTGTGATTAGCTGAGGTCCTAGCACTGGTCCCTGCAAAACCCATTCGGAAAAAAAAGATGCACATTGAAGTACAGGGACGTAGATTACATTCTAAATGAGGAAAGGCTTCAGAAATCTGAAGCACAAAGGAACTTGGGAGTCCTGGTTCAGGATTCTCTTAAGGTTAACATGCAGAAAGCTGTGGAGATGAAATCACTGGTATATTTCACATAGAGATACATAGGCTCTTCCTCAGTAGGGTAATCAAATCTTATGGGAGAAGATAGGAGAATGGGATTATCAAACAAAGTCATGATCAGATGGCAGAGTAGACTCAATGGGCTGAATGGCCCAATTCTTCTCCTACAGACCCTTTTTTCCTGCTCATTGTTTCCTATCTGTCAGTCAATTTTCTATCCATTTCAATACACTACTCTTATCCCAAGTGCTTTAAGCTTATACATCAATCTCTGACTGATCTGTACTCTGTAATTATCTGTCCTCTTCGGTTCAAGATAATTTTATAACCTACGAATAAAACAATAACCAAATAGAGATTTGAAATTAACTGAGCCAGAATTTACTGCATCTTGTGGGACAGAGTTCCATATTTTGCATAAAGAAGCAGTACTGAACTTTTCTCCTGAATGGCGTGGTTCCAATTTTCCTCTTTTGTTCTGGACGTCCCATACCAACAGACTAAGTTTTCTTCTATCAAGTCTATCAATTCTTTTCAAAGTCGTAAAAGCCTCAAACAACGAATCTAGAATTTGAAGTGCAGTACATTGACCTCACTCTCCTGAAAGAGTATGCAATGCCAAGCATAAAGTGAAGATTGCCTCACTGCAAAACTACATTAACCACCTTAATCTATAACAAAGCTCAAAATACAAAAGATGGTTACATTAATTGTCAAGATGTATAGAATTAATCTATGACATTCACAAAAAACACTCAAACAGAAAATTAATTCAAACTAGCTATATGTGTTGACCTGTGCAGTCCATGGATCAGGTACCATAACACTGAATCAATAGTGACTGACTTTGGATCAAAAACAGATGTAAAATACCAACTTAAACCAAACATTTCCAGAGCTCTCAGGAATTACAGTACTGAAAATTCTCTCTTGATGCTTTACATAATCAAAAAAAGCATTACAAAGTTATTCTTTACAATATTAATTTGGACATTGATACATATATGGATGTGTCAGAGACGTAAACACACAGGTCTATTTCCTAAGCTTTCCTCATTTCACAATAAAAAACCAAGGATAAACATTAAGTCACTTGATCCCAGGAATGCGTGCCCTGATCACATTGTGCAGCCCAGTTTCTACTACAGAATCCATCATCAACATTTAAAAACTACTCCTTAGTCAATACTCCTCTCAAATACTTTTTTTGATCTCAATTTGGTGGTCAGAGGATATGGAATAAGGTGGCCCTTCACCTCCAGGTTAAGCAAAGAATTATTATCTGATCAGATCAGGATGGGCAGGCAGCCACCGTTAATGAAGGGTACCCCACAGGGGCCCTACCTCATAAACACATGTGCAAAACCTGCTTTAGAAGACACAATAACATTCCTCCCAGCCAGTTTCAGACCCTCAGGCTAAAAGCAGCAAACAATCATTCAGTTTCTTCTCCCCAGACACATTCCTGATCCAGTTCAAAGGCTCCATGAGTCACTTCCCCCATCACATACAATGAAGCACCTGCTTCAAGAAAAAGACCTTCCTGCAGATACATGCTTGCTGTCAAGATTTTGATGTTGGAAAAATGTTTGAAACCAACTGCAAAAAGTCCCAGCATTATCAACAAACTTCTCTCCTGCACCATTCTCAACTGTAAACTTCTTTCTGACAATCTACTCCAAGAATTCCATGGAGAAACTACTCGAAACAGGCTTTGGGACAAAAAAAAGCTATTAATGAAAACAGCTGCTTTGTTTGAATGAGGCCAGAATAAGGTCTTGTAAAATGAAAAAAAATGGCTGGAACTCAACAGACAAATACTATGTACAGTGAAGATATCACCCCAAGATTTTTCAGTTTAAAAGGTTATTAATTTTCTTATCTCTGTTCAACAGTTATATAGGTTCCCCATCATGGCACCTCCTGAAAAACCGTGTTGCTCTTTAACTTTGGGGTTGCTGCATGTAAAACTGACGGTATAGGCAAGATAAGGAAGCATAAATTCAAGGAAACGGCAAACAGAAAATACAGTGAATTAAGCCAAGTGCTAACCTAAAGACAAATAACAATAGAACAGCTACCTGATGAAAGCGCAGCGCTCCGAAATCTAGTATTTCAAATAAACCAGTTAGACTATAACATGGTGTTGTGTGATTCTTAACTTTGCCCACCCCTGTGCAACACCGGCACCTCCACATCAAGTCTGGAATTCTAATTGCTCAGCAAATGCTGTGGTGCCAGTTCAACCCCCTTCCACCCCACATTGAAAATTTTCATTCCATTGTCAAAGTGACTTTTCAGAAGTGCTCAGGACTGATTTCTTCGGTTCTCAACATAAAATGCAAGTTTTTCAGAAGGTTATTCAGTTAAATATCAAGATGCTCTAGTTACGCTTTACAGGTTGTCAAAACTTGCTAGTCAGGAACTGATCTGTTGCAAGTTTGAATATTTTCAGAAATTTAGTTGGCAGTAGAACATTGGAATTTCCAACTCACAGCCTTATCAACTTCTACTGGAATAACTTCCTTGCTGTAAGTCTTCACTGAATACTCCTTTCCTTTCCAGCCCTGTCTCCATTTTTGGATAGATACATTTTTCTTCCTGTAACACCTAACTGTATGCCTTTTCATTCAAATCCAAATGATGTAGAGGCCTTTTTCCACTTTTAGAACTTTTACAAGCATATATCTTTTCATAAAATATTTATTGGTTTTGGGGACAATTTAAGTAAGGGCCTAAATGAAAACAGAAGTAAATGTCTGAAGTTTTTTCTGAAACAGCATCTGGAAGCAGATTCATCTCCCTCCCTGACAAAAATGTCTAATTAATCCCTGACCCTCGCAATGTTCATTTATTGTGGAACAAAGAAAAAATAGGCTGATGTAACACAGCTGGAAACATTTTTCTACAAAAGGAAATGCCAGTTAAAGACTGGCTTCACTGTTTGGAGAGCAGAATATAGAAAAAAAATTCTCTGACAGCTACATTTCACACCCTTTATATTCTTCTTCAAGCATCTTCAAATGGACTTCGAATTTCCCTCTTCCCATTTAGTTCACAATTTCCCACAGTCTTGATGGTTTTGTTATTTAGATGATGACCTTGATTACTGCTGGAATCTCAATTTAAATTATTTAGGTCAAGCTCGACACAATTTACGAACAAAACGGCAGTCCCCTGTGTTACAGTGAATGCTTTCTCAATACAGGACTCCATAAAAAAAACATTACAAATAAGCAAATCAATTTCAACAGCAAACATGCACAGTGTACAGTTACTAACACATCACAAAAGATGCAATTACGTTAATCTTGAAAAGTTTAAAATTTATTTTACGATGGTTCATTGTTTAGCAGTACTGACTCACAGCACTACGGACCCAGGTTTGATTCCACCGTCTGGTGACTGTATGGAGTTTGCACATTCTCCTCACATCTGCATGGTTTTTCTCCAGGTGCTCTGATTTCCTCCCACAGTCCAAAGGTGTGCAAGTTAGGGGGATGAATTGGCCATGCTAAAATTGCCCATGGTGTCCAGATATATGTAGGCTAGATGGATTAGCCATGCGAAATGCTGGGTTACAGGGATAGGGTGGGGGAAGTGTGTCTGGTTGGGCTGCTCTTCAGAGAGTTGATATGGACTTGATGGGACAAATGGCTTGCTCCACGCTGTTGGAATTCTACGAATTGGAAAGCTGTGTGTTTACACTTGTACAGAGATTTAAGCAACTAAACATTATCGTCAAGTATAATCTTATTTGCCAAAAAAAATTTAATACATATTTAGAAGTTGTGAACTTTGTGTTTTGGGGGGGTTGCTGGTGGAACAGAGGAGGAAGGAAGACAGGAATTAAAAAAAGACCACTATTGTGAAGATACTATACTATTACACAAAGAGTACTCCTGTTACATGCAGTAACCACTCCTTAAATTCAACTCCCTCCTTCAAATTAAAGTCACGTCCTCAAAGAATTTGGATAATTTTAGGAATGCAGATTTGCCTATCAAATAGCATACTTTGGTTTGTTAAGATAAAATATCCAAGGAACAATAATAATGAAAGGGGGATAAAAAGTCTAACAAAGACATTTTCCTCATCTAAAAATATTTTGTGAACAAAACAAAATTATATCCTAGTGCTCCATGAAGATAGAAGATGGAGATTTGACAAGACAGATGTTAGCAGACTTATAACAACAAACAAGCACACACATGTGCACAAACACACATTATGTATAGAAACATGAGATTTCTTTATTAACAAAATGGAGGAGCATGCTGCTTTTGCAATTAAGGACGACAACTTCCTCCAGCATGAAGCAAAGACCACATGTTAAAAGGGAAGTACGGACCAGCAATGCAACGGGTAGGGCACAGGCAATATCAGTGAAAGAAGCTCTTTGGAATGTTATAGCGCATACCAGTATGTAAAATACACTGACTTCAATAAATAAAAGTTCTGTGAACAAAACAGATGTTCTTTAAACAACTAGTTTTCAGGTTGATATTAATAGGTAAGAATAAATAAGAGTTATTTTCCTTTTAAATTTTCTAACAATAAATTGCTATCGCTGTCAACCTCATTGTGGTTTTAAACAAGCTATCAATGAGCTACACACTTATAGGATGGTGTAATCTCATCAGAACTGAAGCTTTACTCAACATTATAACTAATTCTGAGAAGGCTGCTAATTCCTGGAATATTTGAAAATACCCAAAACCCTCATACTGGTACCTTGCTCGATTCTGTCAAAAATAATCAGTTGTAATGAGGTGGTATTCTTTACAGAAATGACTTAATTTAACCAATTCACATGGTCTTTAACCTAGAACACATATTAAAAACAAAAACTATACAGTAGTCACACATCTGACCTTAAAAGAAACTCAAAGAGCAATATGTGGGGTCCTCTGTTTCAGTTACTCAATTCTTCATTATGTGAATCTAGTTACATTACCTATCTAGTTTGAATGTTTGAAAAATTCTTCCACACACAGTATTTCCCTTCTAAAACTGGTACATATTAATTAAAGCTTATATATATTTATGCCTCTCACCCCAAAGATCATTTAAGATTTTGATTATACTCAATGTCTTCCGAATGTCGAAACTTATGAATAAAGCTGTGGAAAAAACAATAAATTCTGTGTCCTATAATCCTGCCCCACGAGCTACCTGATGAAGGTGCAGCACTCCGAAAACTTGTACTTCCAAATAAACCTGTTGGACTATAACCTGGTGTTGTGTAATTTTGAGGGGCTTTTGCCCGAAACGTCGATTTTCCTGCTCCTCAGAAGCTGCCTGACCTACTGTGCTTTTCCAGCACTACTCTAATCTAGACTCTGATCTCCAGCATCTGCAGTCCTCACTTTTGCCTAATTTTTAAACTTTGTCTACCCCACATCATTCTGTGATGCAAAGCAATCACAGTTTCCATATTTAATGGTGCTGGTCTGTTCATTTACATTGGGCTCTTACACAGACTACATATTAAATGCGTTATATTCCTTCCCTTATAAACCCTAAAAAAAACTTGAGTTTTTACCTGCTCTAGGGATAAGATATTATGGAATATCTCAAACCTATTCTTCTTTCAGCAAACCGATTATGCACTCAAACTGCACTGTCTGAGCAGAATGGTTGAAGAAAATCCATAGTTTCTGTCCTTAACAGACAAAATGCTGAGCAACTGACTGGATAACATGAACTATTCATATACAGCAAACCTTTACAATATGATATACACTTGGAGGGATTATCCCCAACCGTGGGCGGCACGGTGGCACAGTGGTTAGCACTGCTGCCTCACAGCGCCTGAGACACTGGTTCAATTCCCGCCTCAGGCGACTAACTGTGTGGAGTCTGCACGTTCTCCCCGTGTCTGCGTGGGTTTCCTCCGGGTGCTCCGGTTTCCTCCCACAGTCCAAAGATGTGCAGGTCAGGTGAATTGGCCATGCTAAATTGCCCATAGTGTTAGTTAAGGGGTAAATGTAAGGGTATGGGTGGGTTGCGCTTCGGCGGGTCGGTGTGGACTTGTTGGGCCGAAGGGCCTGTTTCCACACTGTAATGTAATTTAATCTAATCAATCTGAAAAGTCATATTATTATATTTGTAAGAGACTATTTCCTGCTTATTACCTCAGATGAAATAGGATACCAATGGATTGAAATTTACTGATTTGCTCCTCCCTGCAATTTTGCCTTATCAAGAGTTCCATACACACAAAACTGATTCCCTCGTACAAAGCTTCCATTCAATTCTGTCTGTACATAACAAACATGCACTAAGCAGTTCACTCTTTCTCCCCAGCATCTCTTCACACTGGCTGCATGACCATGTGCTGAAAATTTCCTCCAGATCTTCTTTTTCACAAATGTCAATCTCCCTCATTAAAAAGTCTGTAATTCACATATTACCAGAGTTGCATTTTGATTCCAAAACCATCTTTTGAAATGTTTCCAAAAGATATGGTTTACTCTGCAAAAACTTCAACTTCAACTGTGTCCCGATTCAGGCTTTCAATGATACATTCTTGAAGGCTCTCATCCTTCACATCGTTGCATCAGAGAAATGCATGGTTCAGGAAACTTTCCTTAATTCACATTTGCTGAGCAAACAAACGATTTATTTTGCTACAGTGCTGTTGCTTCAGTTGTCAAAAAGGTTAAGTGACGTGTGTTTGTGGTGAAGTAACAGTCTGCCAAGCCATGAAGGCAGCTCAGTGGCTCCACAGATTTCTTCGAAATATTCAATAAATGTTACAGACATTTCACTATTTTTATAAGCATGATAGAAGGAAATCTACAAGGCTCCACTGTGTTCTTGTCAAGTCACAGGGAGTGACGATTGGAACTACCAGATCTTAGCTCCTCACAAACTCTGTAGTGCTGATCATTGTAGCTGAAATGATAAGCCGAGCACATTGGCCCTTCACGTAATTCTCTGCCCCTTTATGTGAGGGGCTCGAAAACAGCACCTTTCATTTGAACTGACCAATTCAAAATCAACTTTGCTGAGTACAAAGAATTCCACGAACAGACTGAATTTGAAAATGCAGATTTACAATTGCAAAACAATTCCTGCAACCAAAACATCCAATTCAGGAAGCTCAAATTTCTCTTACTTAATTCAGAAGGCACAAATTGCACCATTAACAAAAGTTCAAATCTTAACTCTTGCAAGCGATGTATGCTACAGCATTGACATATATAGAATCACTGTATTGTTCATTCATATGAACAAAGCCCAACATAATACAAAAAGTAAACAATCTTCAAGAGCAATTTTCTTTCGATAGACCATGTATTTATATAATGCAAATATGATCCAACAGTTAGTTTCATGCCTGTGAAACAAAGATGACAAACATCCATCAAGGAAGCAACCTTTCATCTGTGCTGTCTGCAGCCCATTTTGGGCATTTCATGGAAGGGCAAAATCACAAATATGGCAACATTCTTAAAGGCAAAGCTTCCAAGTATGTTAGCACTTGTTAAGCAGATGCAACTTTGATGACTCAGGCATATCTGCAGTATGGAAAACTGTTTCATACCAAAGGATTTTCTGTACTGCAGAGTAGTCACAACCTGAAACTCTGCTTCAAGTATGACATGAAAGCACTAAACATCAAATCTTGCACCAGAGAGACAAATGTTGATAACAGAGGAAAACAGTGACATCAGTTGTGGACTGACACACCACAATGATAATCAATGGCTAAAACAGCTTGCCATCAACACTGAAATAAAATCCAAGATACCCAATAACCATTTCACTTGGAGAACATGTGAAGAAACTGCCTCTCACTGATTGGACTATTCAGACGTAAGCAAAAGTGCACCACATGAAGCTAACCAATTCCCAAAGCATTTAATTTGTTGCATATCCATTCATCTTACATAGATGGAAGGATGCCGATGGCAACGATGGAACGTAACCCACAAATGAGCTAGCCCATTTCGAGGAACAGCTGATATGTCGATTTTCAGAGGGGTTGGACAAGGGATAGTGTTAAAGGGTAAACTTACTGAATTTGTAAATAAAGTTTCAAGTTTAGATGTAACTAACTATATGAAAATTCACTTCACATATTCTTCAATGAAGATCCTGAATTCAAATTGAAAGACTTTTCTAAAATAAAGAAGCTAAAATTCTATTGTAAACCTTTGCTTTCAGCCCTTAGGTTAAGAGTACAGAAATGCATTTCAAAACATGATATTTTGAACACCAGGCAAAGCATTTTAAAAATTGCTCACAAAGCAAAATGTCAGCATTTAGTGCTGTGCCCTTACCTTCCCTTTCTGTTGGCTTCACAATTTCATCAGGTTTCTGGAAAGTGATGCTTGCATATGAATTCAGATCATCACCACCACCAGAGGTATTTCCATGAGGTTGATGAGGGGTTACATGCTGAGAGGAGGTCCAACCTTTGTTTTTAAAATCGTTTACCAAGTCCAAATCAATGTAATTCATAACATTTTCACAATCATTCTGCACTGTGGCATCATTTGGTTGCTCTTTGGCACCTGCAACAAGGGAATCACCTGGTTTGTTAAGCCACACATTTTCAAAGGACACTGAACTATGGCGTTTAACGTGATCAACATAAGATAGGGTCATGCCAGTCACATTGGCTGTGGAAGTAAAAGTCTCCGAACTGTGTCGTCTTCTTCCTTGGGGATCAACACGGATAACTTTGGCACCTTGGTTTCGATTAGGGACAAGATTAAGCACAGTGAAGGCACTCCTCCCGGAAATCTGATCCATCGTAGGACCAGCCACGACATCAGAAACAGTGGTCAATGAGCTCTCTTCTCCCCGAGGTAGAACGGAAATGGAAGATGTTATCCCTCCACCAACTGTCATCTCTTTATAGTTACTCACTGCTGATTCCAGCAAGTCTGTACAGGTGTTAACTAGCTGCATACTAACATAATCACAGCTTGCCTGCCCTCTATCTTTTCTGCAAGTGCTGGTTGTGCAGGCAGTTGCAGAGTTGGTGATATCCACTGTGGGTTTTGATACATAACCAAACTTGGATGAGTCCATTCTTGAATTCATATTCATGTATTCAGACACAGGTGGTCTTTGTCGAACAGAATGCATGCCTCCAACTGAAGAGGGCTCAACAAGTGACAATGAACTAGAAGAAAAGGTTTTGTCACTAAATTCAATATTTACATACTCGCCTGGGCTTTTTGGCTCTGGAGGAAGGGGATGCTCACGTGTTCTGGGCAATGTACTTGCCTTAGTGTTATCAAGTGACAGTCTAGTGGGTCGTACAAGTTTACCTTTCATCGGTACATACAATTCCTTTTTAGTAGAGCTAACTGTGTGATGTCCACCATCTTGACCTCCTAAACTGTCGCTGCTCGTAGATGAGGAAGAATCCTCGCAATACAAAAGACGGCCTGAATTTACAGCAATCCGTAAAGGGGACTCATCATTCTTTCTATGTACATGTTTAAAGGAACGAGGCAGTGAGAAGTAAGAACAGACAGGTTTATGAGGTTCTTCAACTGGATTGAAGAAGCAGTCTGGTGGAGTGCTTGTTGTTGAGCAACTTGCAGGAGACATATTTATGTAATCACTGCATGATAATTTCCCATCGTTACTCTCAACAGAAAGCTTAGAATTGCCCCCATTAGTCCATATTTTCCCATAGTTCACATTTTCTGGTGAGCAACTGCCACTCGGTGACATCATCATGTAACCATCTTTACGAGAATGTTGACGTGGATTGATGATTTGCTGTGGGGCAGAAACACTTTTTGGGCTCATTGGCATGTAGTCATTTTTATTGGGTACAGGTGCTACTCCAGGTGACATTGGCATATAACCATCATCCATTTGGCTGTAACGTCTACCTTCTCCTAACTGGAGATCCAAACATTCCTCGGGGTACGAGTGAGTAGGCACAAAAGCTGAATTTTTACTGGATGACAAACGACCACCGGGGTAAGATGGTGTCATCTCTGTGTACTCCGCAAAGGAGGTGGTGGAAGTTTGAGAAGAGGTCTTTTGGTGCATCACTGTAGGTGGTGAAGTACCTGATGAATGTGCCCGCTTCCTAAACCCTTTGTCGGAGTCTGCATCCTCAGCTTTTGTTGGAGTCCACCTTTGACCACCCCTGTTTTGGCAACTTGGACCAAGGCTCGAATGTTTCCCCATGTAAATGTAGTTGTTTAACTCCTGCTCCTCCCTTGCAGGAGGAGTGTGCCCCAAGGAATCGGGGGTGACACTCCTGAAGGAATTCCTGAAATCACATGGGCTGGATCCATACTCATCGGAGGAAATGAAGCCCCCATCGCTGGGCGAGCCCGAGATGGAGGCACTGGATCGTCTCGGGAAGAGGCTGTCCGAGGTGGACCCGTGGCCACTGGTGCTGCTGGAGGACAAGCTGACGGGGCTGGTGGCCGAAGGGGAGCAGTGGGCGGACGGCATGGGGATGGACCTGCTGTGGTTGAGAGGGGGGTGCAGCCTGCAGCCACCCCGGTGTCGGTGAGAGTGCGTCCGCCCGGTGCTCGGGCTGACCGGGCTGCCGTCCACTGACGCCGGCCTGGACATGGTGCCCTCGCCGTCGCTGGAGGCTCGCACCCGGAACGAGCTGTGCTTGCCGGCCGGCGAGGTGGCGGAGGCGGTGACGCTCTCGGTCCGGGAGCGGCGGCTCAGGCCCACCTGGCTGGGCGGTGGGTTATTGAGGTGCCGCCGGAGGGGCACCGAGATGGGGTTGGAGCTGGACGCCGACTGGCTCTTGCTGCGCGGCCGGAACTCCTCGCTCATGGCCTTCATGGCCTCCAGGATGGTCTCGTGCATGTTCTGGGCCACCACCGAGTCATCGACCTGCATCCAGAACTCTCCGGGCCCGGTCACCGCCGACCTGCCCACCTCAATGAAGAAGAAATTCTCCGAGTGCCCGCACCGCCTGATGTTCATCAGCTGCAGCACCACGGCGGCTGCCTCCGAGTTGAGTTTGACCAGGCTGATGGTCTTGTTGGTCAGGCACAGCCGGTATATACCCACCAGGTTCTTACTGTGACCCAGACCTTTGGGCTTCAGCACCACCTGCCAGACCTCCTTAAAGGCGGGCCCTGGGCTCGCTTCCCCGGTACCGTCCTCAGGAGATACCGGGGCCCCGGCGGTGTCCCTGTCAGCCCGCTCCTCAGGGACCTTGGCCCGGTTATGGAGCTCCAGCAGGGCCCGGTACCAGCTCTCCTGGTCACCCTCACAGTCGGCGGCCACCGCGAAGTACTCGTCCCGGGTGTACAGGGCGACCAGGTACTTGTTCTTGGAGTCCGCCCTCTTGTTGATGTTGAAGCAGCTCTCCAGCTGCACGGAGCGTTTCGGCGCGCCCGCCTTCTGCCTCCATTTCTTCTCGTTCTCGTAGTACTCGAGGCGGGCCGGGCCCAGCTCGCTGGCCGCCCTCAGCACGAAGAAGCGCCGGTGCATGCTCTTGGGTTTCCTCAGGTAACCCGCCTTCCTCACATCGGACAGCGGCTCCGCGGGCGGGCCGGCCGCCTCGGGCACGGGCACCGACACCGACACCGACACCGGCACCGGCGGCGTCGCCATCGCGTCAGGGCCGCCCCCTCACCCCCTCACCCCCGGGTCACCCTCCCCCCCGGACCCCCCTCACCCGCGGACACCCCTCACCCCCGGACCCCCTCACCGCGGGTCACCCTCACACCCCCCTCTCCCCCGGACCCCGGGTCACCCCCGGACCCCCCTCACCCGCCCGCTCACCCCCGGGTCACCCCCGAGCCTCCGCCCGGGACTAAAACAGAAATAGCTGATTATTTATTTAAAGGCGGCAGCTGGCTCCCCCCCCCCGCCTTTAATATTAAAGACCAAACACAAACCCCCCTCCCCCCCCGGGTCTGGTCTGGGGGGGGTGGTGAGGGTGGGGGGG
>NC_057722.1:81381241-81415054 GCF_004010195.1 Chiloscyllium plagiosum | reverse complement strand
CCTCAGGGCTGAGGTGTCAATCCTTCCCCACCCCCCAGCCTCACCCCCCAGCCCCAGCCCCAGCCGTGGCCCCTCCTGATGGTATAAAGGGTGAGGGAGGTGCAGCCGCCACTCCTCATGACTCAGGGACCCAGGGACACGACAGCTCTCTGCTGTTGGACTTTCATTTCTCTTCAACACATCTCCTTCCAAATGCATCCCTTGCAAATAAACCATATGTAGCCGAACAGCGACAATCACTGTCACAACATGCCTAACATTTAAAAAGGATAGGTCTGCGCGGCTTCTGTGTGTAATAAATAGGTGGTTACAGCTTTCCTGGGTGTAGCGGAATGTTTAAGATCACACTGCAGTTTGAATTGATGCAGTTTCAGCTCCTCACTGCTGTCACTGTACTTCTGATAATGTGTCCACTGAGACTGCTTCAGGAAAGCAGCGGTGCAACTCTGTGATGCAGAACTGCGGGTTTAACATTCAAATCCCAACCTCCGCATTTTTCTCTGCATTGCACGTACCCCAGGTGTCATCACGATGTTCCTGCCAGTTGCAAAGGAAAACAACACGTTACCTGTATTAAACAATTCCGCACATTTCACACGCTCAGGTGTCAGTGCAGCAGTTGGATGGAACGGGAAGCCGTAAGGAAAGGCAATGTGTGGTGTGGGGTAGGGGGGCTTCCACGTTTACAACTCATTACATTCCAACACTTCCCTTGCTTGGGGGAGGAAACTGAATTGCACAAAATAATTTATTCAGAGCTGCGTTACAATCGAAAAACATGAACAGATTGATGTAGGAAGCAGCGACCTCAGCACGTTCAGTCAATCCGTGAATCATTGCAAGCAACATTTGTGCTTAAAGGCAGGAGTCCCTGGATTATTCCGTTTGATTGCCAGTGAGTGGAGGAACCTTGCTTACCTCTAGCCGGAAAGCAGAAAAGTAAGCCTGATATGTTAAACTTTCTGAAATATTGATGCAAATTGTCTGTTTTAGATCAGTAGCTTTCCAATCCCCGCCTTCAACCCCACACCCCGCCCGCCGCCGCCACCACCATATCATTCCAATCAAATCCAGATTCAACACTAAAACAATGAGTAGAAAGTAATAAATTGTAAGCGAGTTTCTATGTGGCTTCTTTGAAAGTGATGCAGCCGTGTTGCAGCGTCTGAGGTGGAACATTACCACTGTTCTACTGCCACCTGCTGTGTGGCCCTCCAGACCCAGAAGGAGACAGGCTCCGAATACCTTTCAATGTGTCAAATGTTACGGTTAAAATATCCTGACTTATGAAAATATTTCTATTCGATTCGAATTCACCACTTTCTCCGAATGACTGCTCGTCGAAAAATAAAGTCTTGTTAGTACACTACGTATGGGCTTCAATTCCTCAAGTCCTAACATTACTTTTGTTTGAATTGTTTAAACAGTTGAGTATTTCGCAATGGAAGGGCATGTGCGCAGAAATTCTATCGGGTCGCTTTAAAATTTCAGTGACACTCGTTACATTCGTAACAGAAGGTTCTCCGTCCCCCCCCCCCCCCCCGCCTCGGATGGCACATAATGGCTGCTGCAGCCCGATAATGGATCAAAGTCACTCTCTGAGCAATTTTCATATCATATCTAAAACAAAAACAGAGATTGTTGGAAAAGCTCAGCAGGTCTGGGAACATCTGTGGAGAGAAATCAGACCCAAAACATCAACTATGATTTCTCTCCACAGATGCTGCCAGGCCTGCTGAGCTTTTCCAGCAAGTTCTGTTTTTGTTTCTGATTTACAGCGTCTGCTGGTCTTTCGGTTTTTATTTAGTATTAACATCATTTCTAACCTGATTTTAAACTCCAATTCCACCAGCTTTGTACTTGAATGCTACAATATCATATTTTGAAAAATAATTCCTCCTGGTGCCCCGGTTTCCTCCCACAATCCAAAATGTACAGGTCAGGTGAATTTACCATGCTAAATTGCCCATAGTGTTAGGTGCATTAGTCAGAGGGAAATGGGTCTGGGTGGGTTACTCTTCGGAGGGTCGATATGAACTGGTTGGGCTGAAGGGCCTGTCTCCACACTGTAGGGAATCTTAAAAAAAACTGAAATGCCCTCCAACTGTTGTTGGAAATTACCCTACACATATAAAACTGTCTAAAAGGGAAAAAAAATACTTCAGAGTGAATGTCATATCATCAACTTCACAAAACTCAATTTAAAAGATTATATTCCAACAAAAATCATTTTAAAATCAGTGTCATTTCATTGTTTTTTCCCCCATCTATGATGTTAAAAGTGACCATAATGCTGAAACTTTAATAATAGCAGGTAATTTTAGTTTAAAACACTAAATCTTGTTTACTGAACAATCCAGCTCTGAATTCAATTAAGCTGGAATTTTCCCGACGACCAACAGAACTACAAAACAAAATTTCAGCAAAGGAAAAAGTTATGCTTTGGTAATTAACTCACCTAAAAGGAACAGATTGAATTTTTTTTACTGATTAGGTTAAGCACAAACGATAAATTAAGGTGGACAATGAGTATATGTTACTCTGACCATGAATATCACTGGAACAATGCAATAATGTGGAGATGCCGGTGTTGGACTGGGGTGGACAAATTAAAAATCACACAACACCAGGTTAGAGTCCAACAGGTTTCTTTACAAGTACTAGCTTTCGGAGCATTGCTCCTTCATCAGGTAGCTGTGGAGCAGGATCATAAGACACAAAATTTATAGGAAAAGTTCTCAGTATCATACAACTGAAATGATACATTGAACAAATCTAGATTGCTGTTAAGTCTTTCATCTTTTAGAATGGGTTGCAGGTTTTGGTTCATTAATATGTAAATCCCAGAACTTCTTTCCAGTCATATTCTCAAGATAACTTAAGCTTTTATAAAAAAAGTGACATCTCAACTCAGACAATAGATTAAAGGTGTGAGGTTAGAGTCTGTCTGTATCCCAATCTTGAGTCAGACTGGTTCTGTTTCCAAAGTAGGGAATTTATAAAATGTTACATGGATTGACTGCTTACATTGATTGCCTGCAGATTGTGTGCTTTTTGAACAAAATAGAATGTATCTGCAATTATAATTCTGCAAATTCAAATTCAGTGCAATAGGTCAGATCAGGTTGTAAATTTGGAATAATATTTAGAATTTTACTCCATTATATATGGTCATTAAAAGGAAACTTCAGTTTATTTGTGGTATAAGGTTGTTTACCTGGAGTGAAAGGGCAGATTATATTGGAAAGCAAATTGTAAACGCTTCATGAAGTTGTTTATTTGGAATGAATTAACTTTCTTTAAATCCTTACATTTAGCAATCTTCCACAAACCAGGCAGTTTTAGTCACATTTTGAATGGCTACTCCTTATTTTATTGCATTTGTTTCCTTGCTTAATGGAAACTAACGCAGTTGCAAAAGGTCTTTTAGATGCGTTGAGATGTTGAAAGATGCAATATAATGCAAGTCTTTACTTTTATTAGTTTACAAATGTGTCAAAATGATTCAGAGAAACTTCAATACAAATATAGTAATAGATTTGTTACATAAACCACTGATAGTAATTTCAACCTTCCCACAGTGAATAAGATTGTCAATAGAATATAAAAACAAAGAAACATACACTCCAGGGATAAATTTGATTCTGATGCAATTGCTCCTCTAGCCCATGTTTGATAAAGAAAAGCATTTACGGGAATTTGTGATTAAATATATTCTTTTGGTCTGAAAAATGCCAGCAACTATTATTAATCAGTCTGAGCTGTTCACCATCATGATGAGACCAGTTAGTAGCAATCAGCTCATTATCATCCTTTTGAAGCAGTACAAACATTAGATCATTTATTTGCAGTTTCTTATGTTTTCTGTATCTATGTTCTGCACACATCTTCCCCAGGCTTTGGAGATCGTAGTGAAATTGAATAGTCAACATTTGCCACTTTAGAACAACTGTTTCAGAATTCAGTACAACTACCTATATAATGTCCATTCACTTATCAACAAAATTGTCCCACAGTGTCAATGTGGTCACTTCTATAATAGCAGAATTGGAAATCCTTTCAAGAACCATTTGCAGGAGAATGATCAAAAGAAGCTCATCTCGTTTTCCATGTTGTATATTTCATGTTAACTCAATCTAATTAAAGTTTCAAATTTCCTAAGTTGTCGGACTCACTACTGAGAAATAGGAACACGTAAACAGAAAGAGGCCTTTCAGTCCCTGTATCGAACCTGTTCCGCCTGGACTGAGGTCTCACCATAAGAATTGAGTAGATAGTCTGGACTGACACTCAAAACTGGAAGAGTGTATTACTATTCATTGTATTGACTTTTAAATAGAGCCACAGAGTTATACAGCCTGAAAATAAACCCTTCTGTCCAGATTGTCCATGCCACCAGATATCCTAAACTGATCTAGTCCCATTTGCCAGCATTTGGCCCATATCCCTCCAAACCCTGACTATTCATGTACCCATCTAGATGCCTTTTAAATGTTGTAATTGTACCTGCTTCTACCACTTCCTCTGACAGCTTATTCCATACATAAACCATCCTCTGCATGAAAATGTTTCCCTTCAGATCCCTTTTATATCTTTCCCCTCTCACCTTAAACCCATGCTGTCTAGTTTTAAACTCCTCTACCCTGGGAAAAAGACCTTGGCTATTAAGTAGAACATAGAACATTACAGCACAGTACAGCCCCTTCAGCGCCACCCTGTGAAATCAATCTGAAGCCCATCTAACCTACACTATTCCATTCTCGTCCACTGGCCTAGCCGATAACTATTTAAATGCCCTTAAAGTTGGCGAGTCTACAACTATTACAGGCAGTGTGTTCCATGCCCCTGCTGCTGAGTAAAGAAACTACCTCTGATACCTGCCCTATATCTACCACTGCTCAGTTTAAAGCTGTGCCCCCTCGTGCTAGCCGTCACCATCTGAGGAAAAGGGCTCTCACTGTCCACCCTATCTAACTTTCTGATTATCTTAAATGTCTCTATTAAGTCACCTCTAAACCTTCTTCTAACAAAAACAGCCTCAAGTTCCTCAACCTTTCCTCGTAAGACTTTCCCTCCAAACCAGGCAACATCCTAGTAAATCTCCTCTGAACCCTTTCCAATGCTTCCACATCCTTCCTATAATGCGGTGACCAGAACTGCACGCAATACTCCAAGAGCGATCGCACCAGAGTTTTGTACAGCTGCATCATGACCTTAAGGTTTCTGAAACTAGATCCCTCTACCAATAAAAGCAAACACACCGTATGTCTTCTTAACAGCCCTATCAAACTGAGTGGTAACTTTGAGGGATCTATGTACATGGACACAGAGATCTCTCTGCTCATCCGCACTACCAAGAATCTTATCATAAGCCCAGTATTCTGCATTCCTGTTGCTCCTTCCAAAGTGAATCAACTCACGCTTTTCCATATTAAACTCCATTTGCCACCTCTCAGCCCAGCTCTGCAGCTTATCTATGTCCCTCTGTAACCTACAACATCCTTCGGCACGATCCACAACTCCACCTACCTTAGTGCATTCACAAATTTACTAACCCACCCTCTACGCCCTCATCTACATCATTTATAAAAATGACAAACAGCAGTGAACCTAAAACAGATCCTTATGGTACCCCACTAGTAACTGAACTCCAGCATGAACATTTCCCATCAACCACCACCCTCTGTCTTCTTTCAGCTAGCCAATTTCTGATCCAACTACTAAATCACCCTCAATCCCATGCCTCCGTATTTTGGGGAACCTTATTAAATGTCTTACTGAAGTCCATATACACCACATCAACCACTTTACACTCATCCACCTGTTTGGTCACCTTCTCAAAGAACTCTATAAGGTTTGCGAGGCGCAACCTACCCTTCACAAAACCATGTTGACTATCCCTAATCAAGTTATTCCTATTGAGACTATTATAAATCCAATCTCTTTTAACATTTTCCAACACTTTACCCACAAGCGAAGTAAGGCTCACTGGTCTGTAATTCCCAGGGTTGTCTCGACTCTCCTTCTTGAACAAGGGAACAACATTTGCTACCCTCCAGTCTTCTGGCACTATTCCTGTAGACAATGACGACATAAAGATCAAAGCCGAAGGCTCTGCAATCTCCTCCTTGATTTCCCAGAGAATCCTAGGATGAATCCCGTCCGGCCCAGAGGACTTATCTATTTTCACACTTTCCAGAATTGCTAACACCTCCCCCTTGTGAACCACAATCCCATCTCGTCTCATAGTCTGTATCTCAGAATTCTCCTCAACAACATTGTCTTTTACCAGTGTGAATACTGACGAAAAACATTTATTTAGCTCTTCCCCATCTCCTCGGACTCCACGCACAACTTCCCAGTACTGTCCTTGATTGGCCCTAACCTTACTCTAGTCATTCTTTTATCCCTTAAATACCTATAGAAAGCTTTAAGGTTTCCCCTGATCCTATACACTAACAACTTCTCATGTTCCCATCTCGCTCATCTTAGCTCTCGCTTTCCTGGCTACTTTCAAGCGCCCTAATTGAGCCTTTACATCTCATCCTAACATAAGCTTTCTTCTTCTGCTTGACAAGAGATTCAACTTCCTTAGTAAACAAAGGCTCTTCTGTTCGACAAATTCCTCCCTGCCTGACAGGTACAAACTTATCAAGGACACACAGTAGCTTGAATAAGATCCACATTTCTATTGTGCCCATCCCCTGCAGTTTCCTTCCCCATCCTATGCATCCTAAATCTTGTCTAATTGCATCATAATTGCTTTTCCCTCAGCTATAACTCTTACCCTGCATTATATACCTATCCCTTTCCATCGCTAAAGTAAACGTAATTGAATTATGGTCACTATCACCAAAGTGCTCACCTACCTCAAAATCTAACACCCTAGTTCATTACCCAGTACAAATCTGATGTGGCCTTGCCCCGTGTTGGCTTGTCTACATACTATGTTAGAAAACCCTCCTGCACACAATGAACAATAGGATTGGGAAGTTGAAGTCCCCCATAACAATAACCCTGTCACCCTTGCTCCTATCAAAATCATCTTTGCTCTTCTTTCCGTTAAAACTCTGGAACTATTCGGAGGCTGAGAGAAAACTTCCAATCGGGTGACCTCTCCTTTCCTGTTTCTAATCTCAGCCCATACTACCTCAGTCGACGAGTCCTCAAATGTCCTTTCTCCCAGCGTATTACTGTCCTTGATTAACAATGCCACACCTCCACCTCTTTTCCCATAATCTCTGTTCTTACTGAAACATCTAAATCCCAGAAGCTGCAATAACTGTTCATGTCTCTGAAATGGCCTCAACATCGAAATCCCAGGTACCAACCCATGCTGCAAGTTCACTCACCTTATTCTGGATGCTCCTGGCATTGAGATAAATATACATGAAACCAACGTTTTGCTTGCTAGAACCCTCTTGCAACTCTGAAACCTTATTTTGGATGACTCTACTGTCAACTTCCTCTATACTCGAAATACAACTTAGGTTCCCATCCCCTTGCTGAATTCAACCTTCCCGAAGAGCATTAGCAAATCTCCCCCCAGGATATTGGTACCCCTGTGGTTCAGGTGAATAGCATCCTGTTTGTAGAGGTCCCACCTACCCCAGTATGATTTCCAATTATCCAGGAATCCAAAACCCTCACTCCTGCACCATCCCTGTAGCCACATGTTCAAGTCATCTCTTTCCCTATTCCTTGCCTCGCTAGTACATGGCACAGGCAACAAACCAGACATGACAACTCTGTTTGCTCTAGCTCTAAGCTTCCACCCTAGCTCCCTGAATTTCTGCCTTAAATCTCCATCCCATTTCCTCCCTATGTGGTTGGTGTCTATGTGGACCATGACTTGCGGCTGCCCCCCCGTCCCCCATAAGGATCCCGAAAACATGATCAGAGACATCACAAACCCTGGCACCTGGGAGGCAACACACCAACCGTGAGTCTCTCTCATTCCTACAAAACCTCCTATCTGTCCCCCTAACTATAGAGTCCCCAATGACTAATGCTCTTCCCCCTTCCCTTCTGAGCAACAGGGACAGACTCTGTGCCAGAGACCTGCGCCCCATGACTTTCCCCTGGCAAGTTGCCTCAGCCCCCACCCCCACAACCGTATCCAAAACGGTATACTTGCTGTTGAGGGGAATGACCACAGGGGATCCCTGCACTGCCTGCTGGTTCCCTTTCTATCCCCTAACGGTAAACCATCTACCTTCTTGTACCTAAGGTGTAACTACCTCCTTGTAATGTCTCTCAATAACCCCCTCTGCTTCCCGAATGATCCGAAGTTCATCCAGCTCCAGCTCCAGTGCCCTCACGTGGTTTTCGAGGAGCTGGAGTTGGGTGTGCTTCCACAGATGCAGTCAGCAGGGACACTAGTGGTGACCGTTACTTCCCGCATTCTGGAAGGGGAACATTCAACTGCCCGAACCTCCATTCCCACTATTCTAAATTCCCAACGAGTCTACTGAAAACAAAAAGAGAGGGAAGAAAAAGACTAGTCACCTTATCAATCCAGTGCACAGTACCTTTTCTTTTAGTTAGAGGAGGAGGGTGGGTGGGAGACTACCTGAGTAGTGTTTCGGGTGAAGCAACCGCTCAAACATAAGGCCTTACTTCCCCAGCAGTCCCATGTCCACTCCTGCTCAGCGTGTGCTTTGCCAATACATGAGGTAAGTTTTTAAACTTGACTCCTGCCTTCCCATCAGGCCTCTGGTCCTCACTGTCACTCCTCCCATTGCAACTGCCTCTTAGAACATAGGATACAGTGCAGGACAGGCCCTTCGGTCCTCGATGTTGCGTCAACCTGTGAACTAATCTAAGCCCATCCCCCTACACTATCCCATCATCATCATCCATGTGCTTATCCAAGGATTGTTTAAATCTCCCTAATGTGGCTGAGTTAACTACATTGGCAGGCAGGGCATTCCACGCCCTTACCACTCTCTGAGTAAAGAACCTGCCTCTGACATCTGTCTTAAATCTATCACCCCTCAATTTGTAGCTATGCCCTCTCTAGAGAAAATGAAATATTCATCATATCCATGCCCCTCATGATTTTATAAACAGCTGTACGGTTACCACTCAGCTTCCAACACTCCAGGGAAAACAGCCCCAGTCTGTTCAGCTTCTCCCTATAGCTCAAACACTGCAATCCCAGCAACGTCTTTGTAAATCTTTTCCAAACCCTTTCAAGTTTAACATCCTTCCTATACCAGGGAGACCAGAATTGAATGCAGTATTCTAAAAGCGGCCTAACCAATGTCCAGTCCCAACATGACCTCTCAACTCCAATATTGAATGCTCCAACCAATGAAGGAAAGTGTGTCACATGCCTTCTTCACTACCCTATCTACCTATGACTCCACTTTCAAAGAATTTTGCATCTGCACCCCTAGGTGCCTTTATTCAACAATGCTTCCCAGGGCCTGACCATTAACTATATTAGTCCTGCCCTGACTTGCCTTACCAAAATGCAACACATCACATTTAACTGAATTAAGCTCCATCTGTCAGTCTCCCACCCATCTGAGGAAAACTTCTTCACTGTCCATTACACCTCCAATTTTGGTGTCATCTGCAAACTTACTAACTTTACCTCCTGTATTCACATCCAAATCATTTATGTAATAATTATTTACCTCATGAATGAGCGGTGTCCATTTTCAGCAGCAGCGGGACCAGTGAGTGTGAGGACTGGAGCTGCTGGGAAGGTAAGTTTCCTATTTAAATACTTACCTCATCAATAGGTGGAAGGAAGGCTCAATAGGGGGTGCACGCGGCCACAGGGATTGCTGGGTACGTGAACTGATACATTTGGGCTGTGGCTAAACCCGAGACACTGCATGTGTAGTGGCTAAACCCGAGACATGTGTAGTGTCTCTCACCCATCCTCCTCCTCTACCCAACACAAAACCATGTGGAGGCTTGATGAGGTAAGGATTTTGTTGTTTTTTTTAACTTATTTAATCTCTCTTGGTAATTCAGAGCAGAGAGGATGGAGGCTACAGCAGTTGCATGCTCCCCTTGCAGAATGTGGGAGGTAAGGGGCACTACTGGTGTCCCTTGCTACGGACTAAACCAGACCACCCAAAACATTCTTAAGCAGGCAGCCCAGACCATAACTTTCCAATTTGTTTCAGTAAGTGTACAGTGAAAATTACCCGGAATTAATTAGCTACGTTGACAACTAGATTTTAAAACAGACAAAAATGTATTCACAAAGTTACACAATGAAACACAAAGAACAGAATAAAGAACCCCTACAGAACTCAGCCTATCCAACTTGACTTGATTATGCTGTTCCGAATATACACAACAGTCCCAATAAGCAAACTCCCTTTAAAACCAGTATCAATGGAACACAGGCTTACAGGTTGACGTTGAAGGGCAGGAAAAAGAGTTTCCACACAGCCCGCTGTTGAGCTCCTTACCAGTTCAAGACTGAACTAAAACTGCTCAGCTCAGCTCGAGAGCTGACCACTCCCCTTTTCATTATACAGGTCACTTCTAAAACCTGACCACTTTGGCCTCAAGTCTCATCTGTTTACATATAAACAAAAGGCCTCTCAAAATCCTTTTCATTTCTGCGCCAAACCAGACTGATTGGAGCCTGGCCCGGTTTATTGTCCCTCTGAAAAAAATCAAGGACAATCTCTTTGAGCCAAGGAACAACTTTAAGAAATAACAAGGGACTAGCTTTGTGACACCTCTCCCTTTAAAAAAAGGCCTCTCAAAATCCTTTTCATCTCTGTACCAAACCAGACTGATTGGAGCCTGGCCTGGTTTATTGTCCCTCTGAAAAAAATCAAGGACAATCTCTTTGAGCCAAGGAACAACTTGAAGAAATAACAAGGGACTAGCTTTGTGACACCTCTCCCTTTAAAAAAAAATGAACCATCAATACCAAAAGATGGCTTTATTTTAACCCTTCAAAACCTGGTGAGTAGTCTCAATACACACATACTCTATACTAACTATAAGCATGTAAACATGCTCAATCCCATGCAAATGCAGGCCGCAGTACACCCACACCGAATGCCTCTGTATCTCATTCGAGTCTCAATAACACATCACATTTGCAGACTAAACAGTCGGCATTTTTGTCATTTAAGTTTTCCAATAATGTCAATGGGTTAAGATCAGTGTATACGATTTATCTCAGATGCATTGCTGGGAATATAAACACTGAAATGTTGGAATGCCAATGGTGGAGAAAATATTCCTGTTAATGAGTGTTCAACTTCCCGGAAAAATACCCAATGGGTCTTACTATTCCCTCATCATCCTCCTGCAGGAGCACTGCACTGACACCCAGATCACTGGCATCGATAGACACCTTGCATGGTTTTGTGTAATCCATTGTGCCTAATACTGGGGCAGTGGTTCACACAGTGTTTAGGCTGTCAGATGCCTTTTGACAGTCCTCTGTCCACTGAAACTTCTTGCCCTTTTTTAACAATTCGGTGAGTGGAACAGCCACACTGCTAAAGTTCGGCACAAACTTTCGGTAAACTCCACTCAAACCCAGGAACTGCACTAGTGCCATTTTTGTCGACAGTGTGGGAAATTCCCCAATTACTTTCCGTTTTGCATCTCATGGGGCCATTTGTCCATGTCCAATAACATGGCCCAGGAAGGTGACTTGGACTTTGGCAAATTAACTTTTATCTAGGTTTACCACCAAGCCTGCCTTCCGAAGCCGATCGAACAAATCCAATAAATGCTGTAAATGTTCTTTCCATAAATGACTAAAAATCACCAGGTCACAGATATACACCACACAGTTGGATAAACTTATTAGTCAGTCTATGAAATGTGACTGGAGCATTTTTCATACCAAATGGCATGATTTTGAACTGATAAAGTCCACTTGGCGTTACGAAAGTCGAAATTGCCTTTGCTCTCTCTGACAGAGCTACTTGTCAGTCGCCTCCGAACAAGTCCAACTTAGACATCTAAGTTGCTAGTCCCACTTTTTCAACACAATCCACCAACCATGGAATTGGATATGCATCAGTCTTTGTAATGGTGTTGACTTTGCAAATGTCCACACATAACCATTGGGTACCATCTAGCTTTGGCACCATTACAACAAGTAAGTTCCAGTCACTGTTATGCCATCTTGGAGCATGCTCTCTATCTCCTTCTGAACCTGCGCCAACTTTAGAGAGTTCTGCCTATAAGGATGTTGCTTAATCGGAACAGCATCTCCTATATCTACATCATGCACGATTAGGTTAGTACTTCCCAGTTTATTTCCACATATCTCCCCATGTGATAGTAATAACTCTTTCAGGTCAATTTGATTTTCTTGTGGAAGGTTACTCAATGATTTATCCCAATTTTTGCCAACTTCTTCATTATCCAATTTGATTTGAGGAATGTCCAGTTCAGAAATTGGTTCTTCCTTCTGTACTGTAATCATTAACACCTTCTCCTCTTGTTTTCCTTCCTGATCAAAATACCTTTTGAGCATATTCACATGACACCCTGTGAGATTTCTTCCTGTCTGGAGTCCTTATCAAGTAGTTCACCTCACTCAATTTCCTCTCAATTTGATAAGGTCCACTAAACCTTGCTTTAAAAGGCTAAAGTAACACCAATACCTTATCTCCAATTGCAAAACTGCAAATTTGTGATTTCTTATCCACTTCCTGTTTTATTGTATGCCTCTGATACTTTTAAATGCTGTTCAGCCAGCTCTCCAGCTCTATTTAATTGTTCTCTAAAATTTGACACATAGTCCAAATGGGTGGTCTCTGAATTTTGACTTTTTAATTTCTCCTTAATCAATGTTAATGGTCCTCTTACGTCATGCCCAAAAATTAATTCAAATGGACTGAATTTAGTCAATTCATCTCTGATCACAAAAAGTACAAATAAACCTCCCTTATCCCAATCATCTGGATAATCCTGACCATAAGCCCTCAACATGGTCTTCAGTGTTTGATGTCATCTCTCTAGTGCTCCCTGCGATTCCGGATGGTACTCAGTAGCTGTGAATTGTTTTATTCCCAAGTTATCCATAATCACCTTGAATAGTTTGGATGTGAAGTTTGATCCTTGATCTGACTGGATCTCTATTGGCAGTCCATATCTAGTAAAACAATTTAAGCTATTCTTCTACAACCCTTTTAGCTGTGATGTTGCTTAATAGCCTCTGGAAATCTAGTCGACACATCCATGATTATTAATAAATACTTATTCCCTCTCTTTGTTTGAGGTAGGGGACCTACACAATCAATCAAGACTCTTGTGAAAGGTTCCTCAAATGCTGGAATAGTTATCAAAGGTGCAGGTTTTACTATTGGCATGGGTGACATGTCTGGCAAAATTCAACTACATCTTTGTGTAGTCCAGGCTAGTAAAAATGTCTTTGTATTTCAGCCTGTGTTTTCCTCACCCCTAAATGACCTCCAAGTGGTAACTCATGCACCACTCGCAGCACCTCCTTTCTATCCCCTATTGGCAAAACAATTTGATGAACCTCTGCCCATTTCTCATCTGCTTGAATATGTGATCGTCTCCATTTCCTCATTAAGACATCATTTGTTAAGTAAATACACACAGGAAGGCATTCACTCTCCTTCTCTGTAAATGCCTTTTGATATAACTATTTTAACTCCACATCTTTCTGCTGTAGTTCAATCAGCTTAGCAGAGCTAAAGATACTGACATGTTTACCTATTTGTTCCTTCTCTGTTCCACTTATCTGATCAAAGAAAGTTTCGGATAACCGCATGTCAGATTCCTTATCTCTGCCTTTGGATCTCTCCTGTTTCTGCTTGTGATCACACAATCTGGCAAAATTCCTGGATAAACACCCTTCGTTTCTTCATTTCCCGGAACTCCACTGATTTTTCAATTAGAGTAGGCAGCACGCATACCGATGAATCAGCGATATCATTTGCAAGGACAAATTGTATTCCTGGAGCTGACAGTTTGTTCAGTACTCCTACCACAAATTCTCCACTCTTCTCTGGACTCTAGCCTCACTTTACATAACTGAGCACTTTTTGTCTCACCATGAATTCCTGTTACCATTACCTTTTCTGGCAGTAGTCCCTCAGGAATACATATCTCCTCATCCTTCAGCATTACAGACTGAGAGCATCCTGTGTCTCTTAATATTGTAACCTCCTTACCTCGTACTCCCAGCCTATGTGAATAAACTTTACCCTTGCATGTATATTTTTTAAGCTGATCTGGCACTTCCTCCTTAACCAACCTCTGATCATCTTGTACACTCTGAGACAGTTGTCTAACTTCCCTTGTGCTTTTTGTTAGTTCAAAAAAAACTTCCAGGCTTGTTTGGTTTTCCTACATCTGGCTTTCTCCTTGCCCACCAACACTGTAATTTTGTGTGGCCCACTTTATTACAATGAAAACACCGGAGCCTTTTAACTTCTTTGTCTCCCACAAGGGTTTCTTTTTTACCCTGTGGTAAGTTCTCCTTATGATCTTCACTGAGATCTACCTTTTCCTTTCCACGTAAGGATTTCTCTTTGCCCCAGTTTCTATCCCTCATGAACTGAAATTGATTCTGGAAGCCAAACCGTGTTTTATGGACCAGCTCATAATCATCAGCCACTTCAGCTGCTAACCTCGCTGTTTTAACTCTCTGCTCTTCCACAGGAGTTTGCACTACTTCCTCACTAAGCCTACCTTCAGTCTTTATCTCCAGCCTTTTAAGCTGACTTTCCTTTTTAAGTGTCAGTTTTTGAAGTTCTTTCTCTGCTCTCTCTCTTTCCCTCTCTTCTGCTGATAATCGCAACTCAAACTGTTTCATTTATGCTGCCCTTACCTTATCTCTCGCCTTTAACTCAAGCTGCTTCATTTGCAATTGAATTCTTGCCATCTCTATAGATTCTGATGGTTTCTCCAGCAAGTTTAAATGCTGAGCTACTGCTGTAATCATCTCTCCTTTCCTCTCAGGAACAGGCAGTTCCAATTCCTCCAGCTTCTCTACTCACTCTTGTAACTTGGTCTTATTCACTTTTTGCAAAATTTCCAAAGTCATCGCATCCACATCCAGGAAACACTTGGTGACTGAAAGGGCCATTACTATCCCAAACTTTGTCTACCCAACCAAACCAACACCTGAAATAAAGACACTAGCACCAACCACTCACTATTTAAAATCCCACAAAGAGCCCTGAATCTGTTATGGACTAGGCCAGACCACTCAAAACATTCTTAAACAGGCATCCCCAGACCATAACTTTGTAACCTGTTTCAGTATGTGTGCAGTGAAAATTACCTGGAGTAAGTTAGCTAGGTTGTCCACTAAATTTTAAAACAGACAAAAAATTAATTCACAAAATTACACAATGAAACACAAAGAACAGAATAAAGAAGCCCAACAGAACTCAGCCTATCCAACTGGACTTAATTATGCTGTTCTGAATATACACAACAGAACCACGGTGGGCGGCACGGTGGCACAGTGGTTAGCACTGCTGCCTCACAGCGCCAGAGACCCAGGTTCA
Organism: Chiloscyllium plagiosum; assembly: GCF_004010195.1. Classification (NCBI taxonomy): domain Eukaryota; kingdom Metazoa; phylum Chordata; class Chondrichthyes; order Orectolobiformes; family Hemiscylliidae; genus Chiloscyllium; species Chiloscyllium plagiosum. The sequence continues at coordinate 81,399,560 of NC_057722.1, read as the reverse complement.
ATTCCCGCCTCAGGTGACTGACTGTGTGGAGTTTGCACATTCCCCCTGTGTCTGTGTGGGTTTCATCCGGGTCCTCCGGTTTCCTCCCACAGTCCAAAGATGTGCAGGTCAGGTGAATTAGCCATACTAAATTGCCAGTAGTGTTTGGTGCAGGAGTAAATGTAGGGGAATGGGTCTGGGTGGGTTGCGCTTCGGCGGGTCGGTGTGGATTTGTTGGGCCGAAGGGTCTGTTTCCACACTGTAATTAATCTAATCTAAACCAATAAGTAAACTCCCTTTAAAACCCAGTATAAATGGAACACATGCTTACAGGTTGAAGTTGAAGGGCAGAAAAGAGAGAGAGAGAGAGAGAGAGAGAGTTTCCACACAGCTCCCTGTTGAACTTCCAACCAGGTCAACACTGAACTAAAACTGCTCAACTCAGCTCGAGAGCTGACCACTCCCCTTTCACTATACAGGTCACTTCTAAAACCTGACCACTTTGGCCTGACACCTCATCTGTTTACATATAAACAAAAAGGGGCTCAAAATCGTTTCCATATCTGTACCAAACCAGACTGATCAGAGCCCGGCCTGGTTTATTACCCTTCTGAAAAAAATCAAGGACAGAGTCTCCTTGAGCCAAGGAACAGCTTTTAGGAAAAAAAGGGACCAGCTTTATGACACCCTGCTGATGTCACCTGTAGTAAGTGCGCTGAACTTCAGCTCCTCCCAGACCGCGTTAGGGAACTGGAGCTGGAGCTGGACAAACTTCAGATCATTTGGGAGGCTGAGGGGGTGATAGAGAGGAGTTATAGGGAGGTAGTCACACCTAAGATACAAGATAAAGGTAGGTGGGTGACCATCAACAGAGGGAAAGGGAATAGGCAGACAGTGCAGGGACCCCCTGTGGCCATTCCCCTCAATAATAAGTAAACCACTTTGGGTACTGTTGGGGGGGGCGGAAAGACCTACCAGTTGGAGAACCTCAGCAGCCAGGTTTCTGGCACTGAGCCTGGCTCTGTGGCTCAGGAGGGAAGGGGGAAGAATAGGAGAGTGATAGTGACAGGAGATTCAATGGTGAGAGGGACAGACAGGAGATCCTGTGGTCGCGAGAGATACTCCTGGATGGTATGTTGCCTCTCGGGTGACAGGGTCAGGGATGTCTCGGATCAAGTCTACAAGATTCTTAAGGGAGAGGGAGAGCAGCCGGATGTTGTGGTACACATTGGTACCAATGACAACAGTAGGGAAAGGGAGGAGGACCTGAAAAGAGAATATAGGGAGTTAGATTGGAAGCTAGAAGGCAGGAGGAGCAGAGTAGTAATCTCAGGATTGTTACCAGTGCCACGGGCTAGTGAGGGTTGGAACAGAGAGCAAGTGCAGATGAACATGTAGCTGCAGGGCTGGTGGGCTTCAGAATAGTGTAGGATAGATAAGGTTCAGATTGGTTGCACAGGTCGGTGCAACATCGAGGGCCGAAGGGTCTGTACTGTGCTGTAATGTTCTATGTTCTGTGTTCTATGTGGATCTTTGGGATACCTTTTTGGGAAGGTGGGACCTGTACAAGAAGGACAGGTTGCACCTGAACTGAAGGGGCACCAATAGCCTGGACGGGAGGTTTGCTAGAGCTCTTCAGGAGGGTTTAAACTAGATTGGCAGGAGGGTGGGACCCAGAGCTATGGATCAGAGGATGGATTAGGTAGTGAACAGCCAGATATAGCGTGCAGAGAGTCTGTGAGAAGGGATAGGCACTTGACAGGGCAAAGTTGCAGTCAGTGTGATGGATTTAAGTGTGTCTATTTTAAAGCAAGAAGTATCAGGAATAAGGGTGATGAACTCAGAGCATGGATCAGTACTTGGAACTATGGTGTTGTGGCCATTATGGAGACTTGAATATCACAGGGGCAGGAAATATTGTTGGATATTCCAAGGTTTTGATGTTTCATAAGGAATGGGGGGGGAGGTGGGGAGGTAAAAGAGGTGGGGGTAACATTACTAATCAGGGATAGTATCACAGCAGCAGAAAGGGAGGTCATCGAGGAGGGTTTGTCTACAGAGTCAGTATGGGTGGAAGTCAGGAACAGGAAAGGAGCAGTCACTTCATTGGGAATTTTCCATAGGCCCCCCCCAACAGCAACAGAGACATGGAGGACCAGATTGGGAGGCAGATATTGGAAAGATTAGATTACTTACAGTGTGGAAACAGGCCCTTCGGCCCTACATGTCCACACCGCCCTGCCGAAGCGCAACCCACCCATACCCCTACCTGTACCCCTTACCCCTTACCTAACACTATGGGCAATTTAGCATGGCCAATTCACCTGACCTGCACATCTTTGGACTGTGGGAGGAAACCGGAGCACCCAGAGGAAACCCATGCAGACACGAGGAAAATGTGCAAACTCCACACAGTCAGTCGCCTGAGGCGGGAATTGAACCCGGGTCTCTGGAGCTGTGAGGCAGCAGTGCTAACTGCTGTGCCACCGTGTTGTGTGAGTGTAGAAGTAACAGGGTTGTTGTCATGGGTGACTTTAATTTCCCCAATATTGATTGGAACCTACTTAGTTCAAATAGTTTGGATGGAGCAGTTTTTGTCGGGTGTGTCCAGGAAGGGTTTTTGACACAATATGTAGATAGGCCGACTAGACGGGAGACCAGATTAGATTTGGTGCTTGCCAATGAATCAAGCCAGGAGTCACATCTCTGGGTGGGAGAGCATTTTGGCGTATTATGAAGGTGTAATGGGTACTGTACCTTTAAGAGAGTTGAATGACTTACCAAGCACACACACTGTTGGAGAATTTACAAAGTTACATTTGGTCCAGCAGTTAGTAATACCTGGGTTGTTATGAGACAAAAAATAAATTCAAAGTCAGCCAAACAGTTTAAATTATGCCCCAAAATACTGGTTTGAATTTAGTATTTTGACAATATTAAAACCAATGAAACAATTCAATGCTTTGGGATAAAGGACCAGGGGAAAATTGAACAGTTGGGGGAAAACTGCCAAGTCACCAACGTATGCAGACTGCCCTCAAAATAGCTCTCTTAAAGGTACCTTTATCTGTCAATGACATGTGAAACAGAAATGCTGAAGAAGAAAAGAAGACAGAGGAAGACACAAAGAAGATTCAACACCTGGCTGGTTTTAAATTTGAATTTTTTGGTAAATCTTGTTCGGGAGGTTTATCAAAGAACAAAGAACATTGCAGCACAGGAACAGGCCCTTCGGCCCTCCAAGACTGCACCGATCCAGATCCTCTATCTAAACTTGTCACCTATTTTCTAAGAATCTGGATCCCTCTGCTGCCTGCCCATTCATGTATCTGTCCATGTACATCTTAAATGATGCTATCATTCCAGCCCCTACCACCTCCGCTGGCAATGTGTTCTAGGCACCTACCACCCTCTGCGTGAAGAACTTTCCACATATATCTCCCCTAAAACGTTCCCATCGCACTTTGAACTCTTGACAGCTAGTAATTGAGTCCCCTGCTCTGGCAAAAAGTTTCTTGCTATCTGCCCTGTCTATACCTCTCATGATTTTGTAGACCTCAATCAGGTCCCCTCTCAACCTCCATCTTTCTAATGAAAATAATCCTAATCTACTCAACCTCTCCTCAAAGCTGGCACCCTCCACACCAGGTGACATCCTGGTGAACCTCCTCTGCACCCTCTCCAAAGCATCCACATCCTTTCGGTAATGTGGCGACCAGAACTGTATGTAGTATTCCAAATGTGGCTGAACCAAAGTCCTATACAACTGTAATATGACCTGCCAACTCTTGTACTCGATACCTCGCCCGATGAAGGAAAGCATGCCGTATGCCTTCTTGCCCACTCCACTGACCTGCATTGCCAGCTTCAGGGAAAACGGACCTGAATACCCAGATCTCTCTGTATGTCAATTTTCCCCAGGACTTTTCCATTTACTGTATAGTTTGCTCTTGAATTACATCTTACAAATTGCATCACCTCGTATTTTCCCAGATTGAACTCTGCCATTTCTCTGCCCATCTCTCCAATCTATCTATATTCTGCTGTATTCTCTGACAGTCCCCTTCACTATCTGCTACTCCATCAATCTCAGGAGAATCCCTGCTCTCGGATGCTGCCTGGCCTGCTGTGTTTATCCAGCACCACATTTTTCAACTCTGGTCTCCAGCATCTGCAGTCCTCACTTTCTCCAAATTTGCTAATGAGGTAACTGATAGATATATCTATATATATATAAATGATTTGGAGGAAACTATCAAAAACAACAGTGGTCCCAGCACGGATCACTGTGGAACACCACTGGTCACAGGTCTTCATTTTGAGAAGCTCCCTTCCACTACTACTCGGTCTCCTGTTTCCCAGCCAGTTCTCTATCCATCTAGCTAGAACACCGTGGACCCATGTGACTTCACCTTCTCCAACAGTCTACCATGGGAATGAAGAAATGGCAGTGGAATTAAACTGATCATTTACATCAGTCTTTACAATGAAAGATATTTTGAACATCCCAGCCATATTAAAGAATACAGGGAGGAATTAAGTTCCTTCACCATCACTGAATAAGTAGTAATAGACAAACTAATGGGGCTAAAAGCAGATAAATCCTTTGGCTTACACCCTAGGATCCTAAAAGAGATAGGTAGAGGGATAGCAGGTGCATTGGTTAGAATTTTCCAAAACTGCCAATGTCATACCCCTACTCAAAAAGGGAAGGAGGCAAAAAGCAAGAAACTGATTACTCTAACATCTACTATTAGAAAAGTATTGGAATCAATTTTTAAGAAAGTAATAGCAATACATGAAAATCATAGCAGAGTCAACGCAGCTTTGTGAAAGGGAAATCGTTTTTCAAGGAAGTCTCAAGAGTGAATAGAGGTGAGCCAGTGGATGTGTTTGGATTTCCAGAAAGCATTTGATACAAAAGGTTAAGTTGTAAGAGCCCATGGTGCTGGAGGTCGTATATATTGGCATGGATAGAGAATTGGCTAATGTGCAGGTAAGACCTAATGGGAATAAGGTCTTCTTTTTCAGGTTGGTGACCTGTGACCAGGGGGATTCCACAGAGATCAGTGCTGGGGCTACTATTGTTTACAATAAATGTTTATGATTTGGAAGAAGGAAGCAAATCTACTCAAAACAAATTTGCAAAAATAGGTGAAAACGTGGCTGGATGATGGACCCAAACAGTTTCCAGAGATATATTCATAAGTGGGCAAAAAGTTGGCAAATGGAGTATAATGTGGAAAAATCTAAAGTTGTTCATTCTGTAAGGGAGAATAAAAGAACAGAGTACTATTTAATGGAGAAATGGGGACTTGGGGGAACTTGGGCATGAAACATATAAAGCTAGCACACAGGTGCAGCAGGTAATCAGGAAGGCTAATAGAATGTTAACCCTTATTACAACAAAGTTGATGTATAAGAGCAGGGAAGATGACACAGTGGTTAGCACTGTTGAATCACAATGTCAGGGATCCCGGTTTGATTTATGTGGAGTTTGCATGTTCGCCCCATGTCTATGTGCATTTCCTCTAGTGCTCTGGTTTCCTCCCACAGTCCGAAGGTGTGCAGATTAGTTGGATTGACCATGGAAAATTTCCCACAGTATCCATGGAATGCAGGCTAGCGATTGGAGTTATGGAGTTGGGGTTGAGGGGTAAATCTGGGTGGGATGCTCTTTACAGGGTCAGTGCAGACTCAGTTGGCTGAATGGCCTCCTCTGCACTGTAGAGATTGTAAGTCTTACTGCAACTGCACAAGTTGCTGGTGAGACTACCTCTGGAATACTGTGAGAGGTTTGATCCCCTTATTTAAGATAGTATTTCATTGGAGTCAGTTGAGAGAAGGTTCACTAGGATAATCTGCTTGCAGTGCTCCAAGTGGGGACTAACCAGGGTTTTGTATAACTGCAGCATAACTCCCGCATCCTTGCACTCCAGCCCTCTCGATATAAAGGCCAGCACTCCAGGAGCCTACCTGATTATTTTCTGCATCTGTTTGTAACAGCTTAAACATCTGTTCACCTGATCCCCCAAGTCTCCTTGGACATTCACTGTATTTAACTTTACACCATCTAGAAAGTACCCTGATCTATTCTTGTTTCAGTCCAAAATGGAAAACCTTACATTTGCTTACATGGATCTCCATCTACTTCATTTGCACCTATTCAGTGATTCTATCAATATTCATTTTTAATTTTGTGCTGTCATCTACCCTTTCTACAATGTCCCCTAACTCTATATTATAATTTGGAGATATGACTTGCCATGCAATTATTCAACTTGTTCATGAAGTAATGTGAATAACTGAGGCTCTAACCACAGATCCTTGTGGGAAAACATCCTGACTTGGAAATATATGGTTATTCCTTTCAGTCTACTGGAATTCCCCCCTAAGGGCATTGTGAATCTACCAACAGCCCATGGACTGCAGTGGTTCAAGAAAGCAGCTCTCACCATCTGCTTGAGGGGAATTATGGATTGGCAAGAAACACTGACTCAGCCAACAACAGGCACATCGTGAATGAATTTACAAAAAAAGTAGAATTTAGATATCATGTCAAATTCATTAAAATTTAAGTATGGAATAAAATAATATGGAATCCCTAAGGCTTATGCTCTGTGATGGCCGAGAGGAAAAGTCTGTATTCTCTTCTAGTCATGCCCCTTCCCATGTACTGGGAAGTATTTTGAAAAGGGTGAAATGTTTGCCTGATTATGACATCATTAAAGCCCCAAGAAATGTCCATGTGACTTGGGGTTGACATAGAGATAAACAGTTAAGGTACAAATGGTAAATAGAAAGCAAATTGTATTAGGATTGGATCTTAGCCAGTGTTTGCTGTTTCAGTTTTACAGTTTAACTCTCTCAGAATGGAACACTTTTCAGTTTGGCCTTCTTCAAATAGACCCTGATGGTAAAGAGGCCACTGAGAATATGGTAGAGATTGTATTACTTTGAATGTTATACAGTTGTAAGGTACAGGGCACTAAGACAGGAAGAGTGAGGTATTGTACGTTGAACAATACCTATTGCTGCTGTCAAAACAATATCAGAGCCTACCAAACTCAGGTACAGTTAATTTGAGGGGATTCAGAAGTGAGTCTCTGGGGATTCTTTGCCATCAGAACATGTCATGACTTGTGAGGAAATCTGCTTTGCAAATGGTAGCTATGCCTGACAACTTTGTAAAGAATATGGTATTGATGAAAACACATCAAACACCAAAACAATTGGATGGGAATTGGTAGAATCAGAGGTAAAGATATTACAGCTGATTAAATGAACTACAGAGCATGAGGGAGGAGCTGGGTAGAATTGACTGGGAGTGGAGCCTAGCAGGAAAGACAGTGGAACAGTTATGGGAGGAGTTTCTGGGAGTAATTTAGGAGACACAGCAGAGATTCATCCCAAGGAAAAGGAAGCATGGGGCAACCGTGGCTGACCAGGGAAGGCAGAGATAGGATAAAAGCAAAAGAGAAAGCATATAATGTGGCAAAGGGCAGTGGGAAACCAGAGGATTGGGAAGCTCACAAAGACCAACAGAGGGCAACAAGAAAAGAAATAAGGAGGGAGAAGATTAAATATGAGGGTAAGCTGGCCAGTAAAGTAAAGGAAGATGTGAGAGTTTCTTTAGATATATAAACAGCAAGGGAGAGGCAAAAGAGGACATTGGGCCGCTAGAAAATGAGGTTGGAGAGATCATAGTGGGGAACAAGGAAATGGCTGAGGAACTGAATAATTACTTCGTGTCAGCCTTCACAGTGGAAGACATGAGTAATATCCCAAAAGTTCAAAAGAATGAAGGGACAGAGCTGAGTATGGTGGACATCACCAAGAAGAAGGTGCTAGAAAAACGGAAGGCCTGAAGGTGGATAAATCACCTGGACCAGATGGACTACACCCCAGAGTTCTAAGGGAGATAGCTGAAGAGAGTGTGGAGGCATTAGTGGTGATCTATCAGGAATCGCTAGAACCCAGGAGGGTCCCAGAGGACTGGAAAATTGCTAACGTGACACCCCTGTTTGAAAAGGGAGTAAGGCAAAAGACAGAAAATCACAGACCGATTAGCCTAACCTTGGTTGTGGGTAAGATCCTGGAATCCATTGTGAAGGATGAGATTCCTGAATACTTGGAGGTGTATGGTAAAATAGAGCAAAGTCAGCATGGTTCCATCCAGGGGAGGTCATACCTGACAAATCTGCTAGAATTCTTTGAGAAAATAATGAGCAGGTTAGACCAAGGAGAGCTAATGGATGTTATCTACCTGGACTTACAGAAGGCCGTTAACAAGGTGCCGCACAGGAGGCTACTGAGTAAGGTAAGGACACGTGGTCTCAGAGGCAAGGTGCTAGCATGGATAGAAGCAGATGGTGGGAATAAAAGGGTCCTTCTCAGGATGGCAGCCGGTGACAAGTGGTGTTCCTCAAGGCTCAGTGTTGAGACCACAACTTTTCACTTTATACATTAATGATGTGGATGAAGGAACTGAGAGCATTCTGGCTAAGCTTGCAGGTGGTATAAAGATAGGTAGCATTGAGGAGACAGGGAGGCTGCAGAAGATTTGGACAGGTTAGGAGAGTGGGCAAAGAAGTGGCAGATGGAGTACATTGTGAGGTCATGCACTTTGGTCGGAAGAATAGGGTATTGGGCTATTTTCTCAATGGGGAGAAAATTCAGAAATCTGGAGTGCAAAGAGATTTGGGAGTTCTAGTCCAGAATTCTTTCAAGTTAAACTTGCAGGTTGAGTCATTAGTTAGGAAGGAAAATGCAATGATGGCATTTATTTCAACAACCTTGAATATAAAAGCAGGGATGTATTTCTGAGGCTCTTTCAGGCTCTGGTTAGGACACAGTTGAAATATTATACCCAGTTTTGGGGCCCCATATCTCAGGAAGAATGTACTGGCCCTGGAGTGTGTTCAGAGGAGGTTCCCGAGGATAGACCCAAGAATGAAAAGCTTAACATAGAGGAACGATTGAGGGTCTGGTTCTATACTCGATAGAGTTTAGAAGAATGAGGGGGGACCTAATTGAAACTTATAGAATACTGAATGGTCAGGACAGAGTGGATGTTGGGTAGAGGTTTCCATTGGTAGAAGAGACTGGGACGCGAGGGCACAGCCTTAGAGTAAAAGGAAGACCTTTTAGTACGGAGATAAGGAGAAGCTTCTTTAGCCAGAGAGTGGGGAATCTGTGGAATTCACTGCCACAGAAGGCTGTGGAGGCCAGGTCATTGAATATATTTAAGACGGAGATAGATAGGTTCTTGAGTATCAACGGGATCATGGTTTACAGGGAGAATGGGGTTGAGAAATTTATTAGCCATGATTGAATACCGGAGCAAACTCGATAGGCTGAATGGCCTAATTTCTGCTCCTATGTCTTACGGTCTTATGGAGTCAGATTGCATATGATGTTATGTGTGTCATGTATAATGTTGTGAAGTAGTGAGAGTGCTTGTAACTATGTAAGGTGTAGCTTTAAGTCGTTAATACAACAAATAAAATAATTTACCTCTTCATTTGAAACATCCTTTGCCTGTTAAGTAATGTTTAAATTATGCTGATTTTCTTTATTTTGTTACAGTAAATGTTTTAAGAAGTGAAATGTTATCAAGCAGTTTTCTTTCTGTTAGCATCTTGGATTTTTGTTTCCTTTTAAAAACAGGATCATAACACATGCAAGTGATTATTTAAACTATAGACCTTTATAAGCTCTGTCTGATTACAGGAGGAAATTCTGACATTCGCTCATCGATAATGAAGATTCTCCACCATATTAATACAGCATTTTGTGCCCAAACTGTAATATTTCAGACAAGGTGTCCCATGATGTGAACAAACCTGCACATAGTATCCAATCATTGATGCCTATGATTATTCCTCTAACCTTCAACAGCAAATGTTAGGGGCCACAGCAAGGCCAGCAGGTGAAATCAGAACATTGGACAGGAGGAGACTACTGCAAGCAAGTTGACAGCGGGCTCCCAGGAACTCAGAGAGTCATTTTGCAAAGGTCTGAATGGGGGACAGAGAGAGAGAGAGAGAAGCCTGTTTGTAGAAGTCGTCTAAGGTGGGCACTGGAGGAGTATGTCTCAACAACATGGCTGACTCACAATTTGGTCTGAGTTATGAACAGATCACATGTTTTGAGGAAAAATACAGTATGCAGATCCTGATGTGATCTACATGTTCAGGGGTTATCTTCCAGTTCTGCTGAATGCATTGAGTGCAGAAAAATCCAAACAAAATGTGTCTTTCTGCTACTGCCTTTCACATGGAAATATCAAACGGAATCCTTAGCTGCCTCTTATCTGGCAGCATCTCATGCTGCTATACAGAAGAAAAGCAGGGTTTCCCAAAGTGTCCTGACCAACATTTATCCCTCATCAACATCACTAAAACAGATTCTCTGCTCAGTATTACATTATTGTTTGTGGGATTTTGCTCTGTGCAAAATAGTTGTCATATCTTCCATGGTATAACATTGTTTACACATCAAAAATACATGTTTGGTTGTTAAATGCTTCAGAATGTCATAAGGTTTCAAAAAATGCTACATAAATGTAGGTCTTTGTTTTTTTTCCTACATCTTAATGTGTCATATCATGATTGTATTGTACAGGTTGTTCGGCGATAATACTTGTTCCATTAACGCAAATTTCCTGTAATGGAATTGACAAATTGGGGACATTGTTTCTAAAGCGCAAACTTTTAAAATGTGTTTTGGCCATAACATGATTATGATTATAGCGCCAACACTTTAAGTGCTGTTTCTAATGCGTGAGTTTTCTATAATACAGGGTTGCACAAGAACACAGCCATCACATTATAGAAGAACTACCTGTATGATACTTTAGTTCAACAGGCTTGTTAGACCCTGAACTTAGTGCTCATTCTACCCTGACACGAAAGTGAGAGCTGAAAGGTATGGCAATAGAACAGCACAGCAGGTAAGGCACCATCTGAGGAGCAGGAGAGTTGATGTTTCGGGACTAAACCCTTCATTAGGAATGAAGTGAAAGTGACCCAAATAAACACGGCAGAGATTGTTTTAAGATAGGATATGGTGGATAGTCTTGCTTCAATACATGCTCACAATTCGGAAAAAAATTAATGTAAAGTTACAACACACTAACAACCAAAGGAGTCAAAACTACACAAGAAATCAGATCAACAAAATTCTTTCCCTCATCTCTGCACAATTCGAGTTCCCTGAGCAATTAATACACATCAGTGTAGTACACATCTGCCATTGCATTTCCCATAGTTTTGCAAAATGTTTCATTCATTTTCTCTCCATGTTATCTACTCCCAAGCTTTTGCTAGTACCATGTAAGCATCTGCAAACAGAGTAAGATTGAACGAGACGATAGGAAGGAACAGGTGTCTATCTCAGTATCACCCCATCTGTGGGAAAGTGCTGAGCTTATACTTATCACCTCCTTTTGACAAAACAACCAAAGATTGAAACTCCATGCAGGTAACTGAGCCTCTGACACAGCATGTAGGAATTTCTAAACAATGTGCTGTTATGCTGGCTTTACTTACTGAATTCCCATCTTTGTGCAACTTTTATAAACATCTAAACGTTTATCTACTCTTTGGTGCACTTTATGATCACAAAGATAAGGAACTATTCACAGTAAGGATCCAGATTTTTCTCTTCACTGACAGGCAAGTTAAAGCTTTGCAGGCAAAAACGGCTTACAATTATCCAGCCTTTGGAATGAAATGTATAAGCTTCATCCTCACTCAATGGATTCAAGCAAATATTGTAGGCTGACACCTCATTGCCCTACAGAGAGTGTTTCACATTGACAGAGGTTTGATTTTTCAGATCAGTCATGAAATTAAATGCTGTCTACTTGCTCAGATAAATGAGAAAGATCATATGGTAGTATTTGAAGAGGTGCTGGCCAACGCATTTCACAGCTAACATTTCAAAAAACATTTCCAAATTTTGAAAATACAACTTAAAAAAATTTCAAGCTAAAGAGGTCTTCTAACCTTGATGTATGCAAACTATGCCTGCACAAAAATTTCATAATGTCAAAAAGATATCCACCAAAATCTCACGAAAGCTGGCCACCACTTTGGAGAGCTACCCATTTTGTCAGACAAATGCATGTAAGTGCAGGTATGATCAGCAGATCCTTCAAAGGAGCTTTTCCAAATAAATCTTTCATACTCTTGTTGAGAATTGAGTGAGAGATGTGCGAGTCATTGTGACTACATAATTTTACCTCTGCAATCTAATTGGCTGCTGACCCTACCTCAGTCAAAAATCTTATCCAAGCTTTAGTCACCTTTTCTTTCCAATCTTTTGATAAGGACTTCCATTCCTTTTTAGTGTTGAAAAGAAACATTAAGCTCAAGGAGGGGCTAACACTTCTGAAGTGACTGGAAGCATCAACTACGTTTTTGTCCGGCCTTGAATGTATTCAATGTACCATAACACTTTTGTCTATTCTCGTTTTAGCAATCATTTCTATCTCAGATAATACATGGATTATATGCAAGATAAAGCTCCCTCAACCATGTTTGGAGAAGACACCTTAATGCAACTTCAACAGTGCATCGACCTGACTAGTGCAGCAATTCCATTTTCTGTATCATCACTGCTGTTAAACCAATGGCAAAACTGCACCAGTGAAATACAAATTCTTTTCACAATCTGGAATTGAAGCAGGTTTTTGGGACAGAGTGAAGGGCAGTTTATTCCACAATCAAATTAATCTATACTGACCAAAAGTTACTGGATTTTGATATTAAAAAATCTCTCAGACGACTGAGAGTTTTTGTAATTCCCTTCCTCAAAAGGGAGTGAATGCAGAATCTTTAAATATTTTTAAGGAAAAGGTAGATAGATTCTTGGTTATCAAGGAGGTGAAAGGTTATCAGGGACATGCAGGAATACAGAGTTGTGCTTAAAATTTGCTCAGCCATGATTTTATTGAATGGCAGAGTCGGTTTGAAGAGCTACATGGCAACATCTTGTTCCTTCTTCATTTGTTCCTCTGAAATTCTCTAGTTATGGACTAAGACCACATTTTCTGACGAGGAGACTATTGTGATATTTATCAGTGTTTTGGAACTGTATTCTTACATTTGGTGTAAATAAAGGCAGGGACATGATTTTACAGTAATCTGCCTGGCAACAAGCTTGTCTAGTTTGATTGCTAGTGATGAACTAGTGCTTAGATTGTTTTAATGTGAGTGAAGAAGGTGAAAGTCAATTACATTTGGAGACAATGATAATCGTTTCTAAGTCCGCAATAAACACGCTCTGAGTCTCCCAATGTTCCAGAGAAATGTTGCACATTCTGGCTTGCCAACAGTTGTGCCGTAGTTATTTTTAATGTCTGGTTCCAACATGCTTTGCAGCAGGTGGGACATGAACCAAGACCTCCTGACCCAGATGTGGGGACATTACCATGGTGGCATAAAAGCTTCTGTGGTAATGCAGTAAACTGACTTCTTACTCAAAGATGAAAGAGAGTCGGGGTCAAAAATAGCCAATTAACTGTAAAATCAAGACTAATACACCCTACTTCAATAGAAAGTTAATCTGTTTCACATCTTGTGGAAGAATGTAGAGGAAGCCATGTTTGAGATTTGCAGTTTTATGTGGTCAACACAGAGGAAACCGGTCTGGTTTTGCAAGACAACACATGCAGATTTGGTCTCTCATCAAAGATACACATCCTGCAACCATCTAAGCACTCTAGAGATTCATATTGACATGGTCAAGACAGGATTCACTGGACCTGGCTTTGTTGCTGTTGGTAAATTGAAGAAACTATTGGAAAACTAAAGAAAACACCTAAAAATGACCTCTCAGAGTGACTACTTGGTGACCTGGGGATCAGGAACTTCATGGACCAGCCATGGTCTGTTTGTTATAAAGGCTATAATAAAGGCTATGGAAGGTACCATGCGAGATGGAAATGTGTTGCTGGAAAAACGCAGCAGGTCAGGCAGCATCTAGGGAACAGGAGAATCGACGTTTCGGGCATTAGCCCTTCCTGAAGAAGGGCTAATGCCCGAAACGTCGATTCTCCTGTTCCCTAGATGCTGCCTGACCTGCTGCGTTTTTCCAGCAACACATTTCCATCTCTGATCTCCAGCATCTGCAGACCTCACTTTCTCCTCAAAGGTACCATGCGAGCCAAGTATATGAGATGGTGTTCCTTCCTGTAGGTTACCATGTAAGTTTCCAACAGAAAGAAAGCTAACACACCATATGCCTTCTTAACAAGCCTATCAACCTGGGTGGCAACTTTCAGGGATCTATGTACATGGACACCAAGATCCCTCTGCTCATCTATACTGCCAAGATTCTTTTTATTAGCCCAGTACTCTGTATTCCTGTTGCTCCTTCCAAAGTGAATCACCTCACACTTTTCAACATTAAACACCATTTGCCACCTCTCAGCCCAGCTCTGCAGCTTATCTATGTCCCTCTGTAGTCTGCAACATCCTTCAGCACTATCCACAACTCCACTGACCTTAGTGTCATCCACAAATTTACTAACCCATCCTTCTATGCTCTCATCCAGGTCATTTATAAACATGACAAACAGCAGTGGCCCTGAAACAGATCCTTGCAGTTAGACCATAAGACCATAAGACATGGGAGTGGAAGTAAGGCCATTCGGCCAATTCAGTCCACTCCGCCATTTAATCATGGCTGATGAGCATTTCAACTCCACTTACCTACACTCTCCCCGTAGCCCTTAATTCCTTGCGAGATCAAGAATTTATCAATCTCAGCCTTGAAGACATTTAACATCCCGGCCTCCACTGCGCTCCGTGGCAGTGAATTCCACAGGCTCACCACTTTCTGGCTAAAGAAATGTCTCCTCATTTCCGTTCTAAATTGACCCTCTCTAATTCTAAGTCTGTGCACATGGGTCCTAGTCTCCTGACCAACAGAAATAACTTTCCAGCATCCACTCTTTCCAAGCCATACATTATCTTGTAAGTTTCTATTAGATCTACCCTCGACCTTCTAAACTCTAATGAATACAATCCCATGATCCTCAGCCATTCATCGTATGTTAGACCTACCATTCCAGGGATCATCTGTATGAATCCCTGCTAGACATGCTCCAGTGCCAGTATGTCCTTCCTGAGGTGAGGGCCCCAAAACTGGACACAGTACTCCAAATGGGGCCTAACTAGAGCATTATAAAGTCTCAGAAGCACATTGCTGCTTTTATATTCCAACCCTCTTGAGATAAATGACAACATTACATTCACTTTCTTAATCACGGACTCAACCTGCATGTTTACCTTTAGAGAATCCTCGACTAGCACTCCCAGATCCCTCTGTACTTTGGCTTTATGAATTTTCTCAACATTTAGAAAGTAGTCCATGCTTGTATTCTTTTTTCCAAAGTGCAAGACCTCGCATTTGCTCACATTGAATTCCATCAGCCATTTCCTGGACCACTCTCCTAAACTGTTTAAATCTTTCTGCAGCCTCCCCACCTCCTCAGTACTACCTGCCTGTCCACCTAACTTCATATCATCAGCAAACTTCACCAGAATGCCCCCAGTCCCTTCGTCCAGATTATTAATATATAAAGTGAACAGCTGCGGCCCCAACACTGAACCCTGCAGGACACCGCTTGTCATCAGCTGCCATTCCAAAAAAGAACCTTTTATGCCAACTCTCTGCCTTCTGTCAGACAGCCAATCCTCAATCCATGCCAATAGCTCACCTCAAACACCATGGCCCCTCACCTTACCCAGCAGCCTCCTGTGAGGAACCTTATCAAAGGCCTTTTGGAAGTCTAGATAGATAACATCCACTGGGTTTCCCTGGTCTAACCTACTTGTTACCTCTTCAAAGAATTCTAACAGGTTTGTCAGGCACAACCTCCCCTTACTAAATCCACGTTGACTTGTTCTAATCTGACCCTGCACTTCCAAGAATTTAGAAACCTAATCCTTAACTTGGATTCCAGAATTTTACCAACAATCGAGGTTAGGCTAATGGGTCTATATTTATCCATCTTTTATCTTGATCCTTTCTTGAACAAGGGGGTTACAACAGTGATTTTCCAATCATCTGGGACTTTCTCTGACTCCAGTGACTTTTGAAAGAGCACAGTCAGCGCTTCCGTTATTTCTTCAGTCACCTCCCTCAGAACGCTAGGATGTAGCCCATCCAGGCCAGGAGATTTATCAAGTTTTAGACCTTATGGCTTTTCTAGCACTTTCTCTTTTGTAATGGCTACCATACTCAACTCTGCCCTCTGACTCTCCATAATTGTTGGGATATTACTCCTGTCTTCCACTGTGAAGACTGATACAAAGTATTTATTAAATACTTCAGCTATTTCCTTATCTCCCATCACTAGCCTTCCAGCATCAATTTGGAGCAGCCCAATGTCTACTTTGACCTCTTGTTTGTTTCTTATGTATTGAAAGAAACTTTTACTATCATTTCTAATATTACTGGCTAGCCTACCTTCATATTTGGTCCTCTCCTTCCTTATTTCTCTCTTTGTTATCCTCTGTCTGTTTTTGTAGCCTTCCCAGTGATTTCCCAGTGCTCTTGGCTACTTTATAGGCTCTCTCTCTCTCTCTCTCTCTCTCTCTTTTTCTTTGGATCCACCAACAACATTATTCACCCAGTCCACCTGCATATTGAAGTCCCCCATGATCACCGTGACCTTGCCTTTCTGACACGCTCTATCTATTTCCCGATACATCTTGCATCCCTAGTCCTGACCTCTGCTGGGTAGTCTGTACAAAACTCCCATTATTTTTTTTTGTCTTTGTGGTTCCTCAACTCCATCCAAACAGACTCTACATCCTCTGACCTTATGTCATTCAGTGCCATAGATTTAATGTCATTTTTAACTAACGGGGCAACCCTGCCCCCTCCGTCCACCTCCTTGCCTTTTCAATAAGTTGTAAATCCTTGAACCCTATGCAACCACGTCTCTGTGATGCCTACCACATCATAATCATTCACGACTACTAGTAGTACCCCACTAGTAACTGAACTCCAGAATGAACATTTCCCATCAACTACCACCCTCTGTCTTCTTTCAGCTAGCTAATTTCTGATCCAACCACTAAATCGCCCTCAATCCCATGCCTCCGTGTTTTCTGCAATAGCTTACCGTAGGGAACCTTATCAAACTCCTTAATGAGACCCATATATACCACATCAACCGCTTTACCCTCATCCACCTGCTTGGTCACCATCTCAAAGAACTCAGTAAGGTTTGTGAGGCACGACCTACCCTTCACAAAACCGTGCTGACTATCCCTAATCAACTTATTCCTTTCTAGATAATTATAAATCCTATCTCTCACAACCTTTTCCAACACTTTACCCACAGTCAAAATAAAGCTCACTGGTCTATAATTACCAGGGTTGTCTCTCCTCTCCTTCTTGAACAAAGGGACAACATTTGCGATCTTCCAGTCTTCTGGCACAATTCCTGGAGACAATGACAACAGAAAGATCAAAGCCAAAGGCTCTGCAATCTCCTCCCAGATAATTGCTAACCACCTCCTCCTTGTGTACCTCAATCCTGTCTAGTCTAGTAACCTGTATCTCAGTATTCTCCCTGACAACATTGTTTCTTTTCCAGTGTGAATACTGACAAAAAATATTCATTTAGCGCTTCTCCTATCTCCTCGGACTCCACGCACAACTTCCCACTACTGTCCTGATTGGCCCTAATCTTTCTCTAGTCATTCTTTTATCCTGACAGGGAGGTTTGCTGGTGCCACTTGGGAGAGTTTAAACTAGAGTGGCAGGGATGGGGTTGGGGGGAACCAGAGCAGTAGGTCATCAAGAAAAATCACCGATGAGGAGTCACAGTCTAAGGACAGTAAGGGTAAGAGAAAGAACAGACAGGGAGAGGTTACTGAGCACAGCCGGACAGACAGTCTGAGGTGTGTGTTTTAATGTGAGGAGTAGGACAGGAAAGGCAGATGAACATAGAGGTCGGATTAATATGTATAACTGTGATGTTGTAGCTATTACAGAGAGTTGGTTGAGAGAGGGACCAGTCTGGCAGCTTAACATTCTGGGATTGAGCTGTTTCAGGGGAGATACAGAGGGATGTAAACAAGGTGGGGAGTGGTGTTACTGATTGGGGGAGTATCACAGCTGTACTAAGGGAGACACTTTGAAGGGCCCATCCAGTGAGGGCGTATGGAGATAGATCAGGAATAGGAAGTGTGCAATCACTTTGATGGGATTGTACTACAGGCCTCCCAACAGCCAGTGAGTAATCGAAGAAATAGACATGTGGACAGATCATGGAAAATGGGAAAACAACAGAGGTGTTGTAGTCAGTGATTTT
>NC_057722.1:81362132-81379966 GCF_004010195.1 Chiloscyllium plagiosum | reverse complement strand
ACACCATATGCTTTCTTAACAACCCGATCCACTTGGGTGGCAACTTTGAGGGATCTATGTACTCGCACACCCAGATCCCTCTGTTCCTCCACACTGCCAAGAATCCTGTCTTTAATCCTATATTCAGCATTTTAGTTCGACCTTCCAAAATGCATCAGTTCGCATTTATCCAGGTTGAACTCCATCTGCCATTTCTCAGCCCAGCTCTGCATCCTGTCTATGTCACACTGCAGCCTGCAGTAGCCTGGACACTATCAACGACACCTCTAACCTTTGTGTCATCTGCAAATTTACTAACCCACCCCTCAACCTCCTTATCCAAGTCATTTATAAAAACTACAAAGAGCAGAGGCCCAAGAACAGAGCCCTGTGGGACCCCACTCAACACTGACCTCCAGGTAGAATACTTTCCATCCACAACCACTCTCTGCCTTCTGTCACCCAGCCAATTCTGAATCCAGATAGCCAAATCTCCCTGTATCCCATACTTCCTGACTTTATGAATGAGCCTACCATGGGGAACCCCTTATCAAATGCCTTGCTGATGTCCACATGCACCACATCCACTGCTCAACCATTGTCGATCTGTCTTTACACCTCCTCAAAGAACTCAATAAGATTTGTGAGGCATGACCTGCCCCTCACAAAGCCATGCTGACTGCCTTTTATCACACTATGCTTTGCCAAATTGTTATAAATCCTATCCCTCAGAATTCTTTCCAAAACTTTGCTGACCACAGACGTAAGACTGACTGGTCTGTAATTGCCAGGGATTTCCCTATTACCCTTCTTGAAAAGAGGAACAGCATTTGCCTCCTTCCAATCCTCCGGTACGACTCCTGTGGAGAGTGACGAGGTAAATATCCTCGCCAGTGGCTTAGCAACCTCCTTTCTCGCTTCCCGGAGCAGTCTGGGATAAATCTGGTCTGGCCCTAATGACTTATCAATCTTAATGTTTTCCAAAATTTCCAACATACCAACTTCATCAACCTTGATCTGGTCAAGACTGTATCCCAGCTCCTCAAACCAAAGCAAAAATCTAATTTAGGGCTTCCCCTATCTGCTCAGACTCCAGGTACAAGTTCCCTCCGCTATCCATGACCGGCCCTACCTTCTCCCTGATCATTCTCTTATTCCTCACGTATGAGTAAAACACCTTTGGGTTCTCCCTAATCCTTCCTGCCAAGCCTTTTTCATGCCCCCTCCTGGCTCTCCTCAGTCCATTTCTGAGCTCCTTTCTAGCAAGCCTGTAATCCTCTAAAGCTGTGCTAGATCCTTGCTTCCTCCACCTTACATAAGCTGCCTTCTTCCTTTTGACAAGAAGTTCCTCTTTCTCGTCATCCAAGGTTCCTTAATCTTTCCCTTTCTTACCTGCCTCAGAGGAACAAATCTGTGCATCACTCACAACAACTGCCCCTTACACAGTCTCCACATGTCTGCTGTGCCCTTTCTGTGGAACAATTGCTCCCAGTCTGAACTTCCCAACTCCTGTCTGATAGTGTCATAATTTCCTTTTCCCCAATTAAATATCTTCCCTCTGTAAATGCTCCTTTCACTGTCCAAGGCTATGGTAAATGTGAGGCAGTTGTGATCACTGTCCCCAAAGTGCTCTCCCACCATGAGATCTGACACCTGTCCTGGCTCGTTGCTGAGCACCAAATCCAAAATGGCCTCTCCCCTCTTCGGTCTGTCTACATACTGAGTAAGGAAACCCTCCTGAACACACCAGACAAAATTGGCTCCATCCAAACTATCTACACTTAGGAGGTTCCAGTCGATATTGGGAAAGTTGAAATCACCCATAACAACAACCCTACCACTTAAAAACCGAAGACCTAAAAACTGAAGACAGACCGAGCCATTGAAAACTACAATGGTAGCAGGAAAGAACTCAGACAAGGAATTAGGAGGGCAAAAAGGGGCCATGAAAAGTTTGCCAAAGGATTATGGAAAATCCCACAGTGTTTCATACGTATTTGATGAGGAAGAGGTCAGCTGGCGAAAGGACAGGTCCACACAAGGACAAAGGAGGGAATTTATGCAGAAGCCAGAGGAAGGGTGGGTAAGGTCCTGAATGAATACTTTGCATCAGAATTCACCAAGGAGAAGGACACCTGAATTCTAAGCCATGCTGGATTACACCATGATTCCAGACTCTCTGACCTTGAAAACCCTTCAAAAATGCAACCAACACCCACATGCCACTATTTTAGAATCCAAAGTCCAAACATTATCTTAATATTTACATGGATGACATACCTTTCATCATACACTAACCCAAGCAGCAAAAAAATGCATGTTTCAACATGCAATGGCCTACTCGTATTATCACCAGACTATTAACCTAGAGACCTGGGTTTGAATCCTGCCCTGGCAGATGGTGGAATTTGAATTCAATGATAATCTGGAATTCAGAATCTAATGATGACCACGAAACCGTTACTGATTGTCAGGAAAATCCCATCTGATTCATTAATGTCCCTTAGGGATGGAAATCTGCCAATTACCTGGTCTGGCCTACTTATGAGTCCTGACCCATAGCAATGTGGTTGACTCTTAATAGCCCCCTGGGCAATTAGGGATGTGCAATAAAATCCCATTGATGCCCAAATCCCATGAATGAATTTAAAAGACACAACCTGTGACCACTTAGAGAACAACTCTCCATGAAATTTTAATCATGGCTTGAATCATATGATATTGTGTCTGAGTGTCAGTTTTTTTCTCTTTTAGGTTGGAGCTGCCTTGCCCAATCTGGGTGTGGCCACAGTCAGTTTCACCTCATTACACATGTGTTACTTATAGTACAATAGAAGGCAACAGCAGACACTTCTCAAGTAGAGTCTCAGGCTCCATCTTGGTGAATTCCCAAATCATAAACATGCCCTTCCTGTTAGCCCATCTCTGTCCACTTCATAGGCTCGGTACTTCCCCAAGTCCCCACCCAAACTACGTTATCAAGTAAACGTGAACTCCTTTACACTGGGGAGACAGGATGCCTATTTGCGGAATGTTTTAGAGAGCATCTCTAGGACACACACACATGCAAGTCCTTGGCCTCCTCCACCACACAGGATCAGTGTTGATTTCACCAGTTTCCTCATTTCCCCTGGCCCCACTTCATCCCAGATCCAATCTTCTCACCACCCTCATGACCTGTCCTACCTGTTCATCTTCCTTCCCACCTATCCGCTCCACCCTCCTCCCAGGGTCCCCCTCCCATTTATCTCTCAGCCCCCTTGTACCACCTCCTCATTCCTGATGCACAGCTTACGCTTAAAACATCGATTCTCCTGCTCCTCGGATGCTGCCTGACCTGCTGTGCTTTTCCAGCACCACACTCTCGACTCTAATCTCCAGCATCTGCAGTCCTCACTTTCTCCTGAGCTTCTTTTACCTACCATGACTGCTCAGCTACACAAGTTTCGATTAGCATGCCCAGGTCTAGTAGTTAATTGTACTGCTCTGGGTATTGCTGAGCACTAACATCCTTCCTCCTCCCATATGATCCCTCCATGCCTGATCACCTCCTCCACATGTGGCTTGGAATTGTGTTGTAATCATGTCTACAGCTCAGCATTCTGACACCAAACCTCACACATAAGTTCCCCAGTCTCTGTCACATAGCAGTGGCCTCAAAAACACCACCTTGATCTTTAATGGACAGATTTCCCTCCCATTAGCTGGATAGCCCTGAAGGAGGAGTGACCAGACCCTTGACTGAAATCTGGGTAGCTCCCTGACTGCATTCCTGCCATTCCTGCAATGGACTCACAGTGCGGACCATGACCCCTCCTCTGACCATCGCACTGTGCCCAAGCCCTGGACTGATAAAAGGAGACTGTCCTTGACTTACAGTGCCCGACCCCCAGCCTGAATGGTATGTCCTCAGACTTGACAGAGGAGTACTTTGCTCAGAGTTTGTGACATGGCTGTTTTATTGCAGCATGTGCAGTGTATTTGCCATATACATGGCTGGCACATGATGCAGGTGCAGTTTGTTGCAGCAGTGTAACTGAAAGCAACGTGTCCCCTCTCTTGACTGCTCATGGGAGAGACTGGTGACGCTGAATCCAAAGAATATTTAGCAAAACTCATTTAAAACTCAAACAGATAGCAGCATCCAACATTCTCTTCAATCATTCTCAGGAGTAGGATTCCTGTGGATAAACTCCCAGTTCTCCAGAGTTTCTCTCCTTGATATCATCAATCATTACATTTACGAATAAGCCTTTATTTCCTTTGGATTTCACAAACCTGGAATCACAAAGTATTTATCCTTAAATCTAATTAATATTCAAAATCTTTGTTCCATCTGCATTGAATGCATGTGGTCGAATTTATAATCTTACATTTACCTATTTGAATTACAAACCTGAATACAGCAATTTTACTCTGATTTATGAATATAATATAATAATCAACACTATCCTATTGCAAAAATATTTTTGAACAAAATATGTGACACAAATCTGAAAATATGGAGCGAATATTTTACAAATTAGTTCCCCAATTTCCAAGGAATTGTAATCTGCTTGGTCTCATTATTTCTAGAACCATTTGATCAACTAATGTTTATAGTGGCCTTCTAAACTTATAACATACACTTTGAGCTCTTCTGTTTCAGTGGTACTGTCCTATGGACTAGGAAGCCCAGTTTCAACTCCCATCTGCTCCAAAAGTCTGTCATAACAGCTCTGAACAAGTTGATCAGAAAAATGTCTACAGCATGCACTTTCCACTTGAAAGTTCAGTAGAGATTGTTCTTTTTCTCAAATGAAATGCTACGTCCATAAGACCACAAAACCCTAACCCCATTGCAGGTCACTGGAACATTGAGCATTGAGTCGTAGTCAGTCATTTGTATCTCCGAAGAGACCTGTATAGATTTTCTTTCCAAGATTTCACTACTTTTCAGAATTTAGCCAAAGAGTTAATTCAAGGCATCTCCTTTTGATGAAAGTACGTCTGATTTGCTCTTAAGAACCTTTTGGACAGATCAGCAAAAAAACAACGTGTGATTTTCCCACCAAAGGCAGCTGGAAGAGGATTGGAACGGTTCTTGCTAACTAGGTCACTGAAAAAGAATAGTCATTCTTTATGTTTTTGTATTTGGCTGTCAAACATTTTATGATCGAAATATACTGAGGTCAATTTTAACCCTACCCAGTGATGAGCAGGCAGACAGCAAAAGGAAGCGAATTAGAAACTGCATTCGAACTGGACCATTTCCAATAAGATGTGTAAGGTTCTGCAGGCACATGGGACAATCTCCAAAATTAAAGCAGAGCTGCTCAAATTCATGAAACTGAGGCCCAGTTACATCAATAAATGTTCCTTTATTCTGTATAACAATGTCTCCTAGTTGGAGATTTCATCCACTAGTGCAAACAGCTTCTTGACATTCCCTCTGTCAAGCCCAACTGAACCTTGTATGTTTCAATAAGATCACCCCTCATTGTTTGAAATTCTAATGAGCAAAGGCCTAACCTGTTTAAGTCATTCTCATTAAGTCAACCCCATTAACCCTGGAGCAGCCTTGAATCTCTTTTTATTACTTCCAAAGCCACTATATCTTTTCTTAAATAGGGAGACCAAATCTGTGCACAGATCTCTCCCAGTGCAGCCTCACAACATCCTGTACATCTGTAACAAGACTTCCTTATTTTTAAACTCTAATTCCTGAGCAATAAAGCCAAAATCCCATGTGCCTTCTTAATTACTTGCTACAACTGCATACTTTGTGTTTCATTCACAAGAATGCCCACATCTCTGTGTTGCAGTTTTTTGGAATCTCTTTTCAATTAAATATTCATCTGCCTTTTGAATCTTATCACCAAAGTGTTTGACCTCACAATTTATTTATATTAAAGCTCCAACTGCCACACAGATGGCCAATCACTCAACCTACACACATCCCCGTGCAGATTCCTTACATCTTCATCACAACATGTCCTCACACCAATTTTTGTATCATCAGAAAACGTGGATATATTTCACTCTGTCCCTTTCTCCAATTTGTTAAAATAGATAATAAATCATTCAGGACTAACTACTGATCATGTGGCAATCCATTGGTTCCCATCTGAAAATTCCTGGAGTGTTTATGGGATAGTTTTCCGGATCAATGCATTGAGGAATCAAGATGGAGAGTGAGGTAGCTGATTCTGAGACTAGGACGCCAGATCTAAAAAAAAGGAAAGTGTGATATTTTGAGGCTTGAGCTGAATATAATAAGTTGTGGAGTGTAATTTAAAGGGATAATGGTGGCTAGACAATGGCAAACATTTAATGAGTGTAGAGAGGAACTGCAACAATTATCATTCCTGTATGACACAAAACTAAAATGAGAAAGGTTGACCCTGACTAACAGGGGAAATTAGGGATAGCGTTAGATCCAAGGTAAGGGCAGATCTGAAGATTGGGAGCAGTTTACACTTCAGCAAAGGAGGGAAAACAAGTTGATTAAGAGGGAAAGTAGAGAGTAAGCTGGAAGGAAACATACAAATTAATTGTAAAAGCTTCTGTAAATTTGCAAAGAGAAAAAGGTTAGTGAAGACAAATATAGGGCCCCTACAGTCAGAAAGAACTAGAGGTGGTGAAATTGATGGAGATAAAAACTGATCAACACCCCAGAGCCCAATAATCTATGTCACAGAGTATTTATGGAAGTCGCCCTAGAAAAGTGGTTGCATGAATGGTCATCTTTCAAGATTCTACAGACTCTGGAACAATTCCTATGGATTGGAGGAGAGCTAATGTAATCCTTCTATTTGAAATGGGAGGCAGAGAAAAAAAAAAGCGGAACTACAGACCAGTTAGCCTGAAGTTGGTAAAATAGGAGAGTCATTATAAAAGACTTAATACCAGAGTATTTAGAAATCAGAGACAGTAGTGGACAGAGTCAGAATTGATGACAAATCGACTGGAAGTTTTTGAAGATGTAACTAATAGAGTTGATGAAGGGGAGCCAGTGAATACATAAGGACATAAGAACATGAGGGGTGACACGATGGCTCAGTGGTTAGCACTGCTGCCTCACAGCGCCAGGGTCCCAGGTTTGATTCCAGCCTCGGGCAACTGTCTGTGTGGAGTTTGCACATTCTCCCCGTGTCTGCGTGGGTTTCCTCCAGGTGCTCTGGTTTCCTCCCACAGTCCAAAGATGTGCAGGTCAGGTGAATTGGCCATGCTAAATTGCCCATAGTGTTAGGTGCATTAGTCAGAGGGAAATGGGTCTGGGAAGGTTACTCTTCGGAGGGTCGGTGTGGACTGGTTGGGCCGAAAGGCCTGTTTCCACACTGTAGGGAATCTCATCTAATCTAAACTAGGAGTAGGCCGTCCAGCCCTTCGAGCCTGCCCCATCATTGCTGACCTTTCATGGCCTCAGCTCCACCTCCCCACCCTCTCACCACAACCTTTAATTCCTTAATTGTTCAAAAAAAAAGCTACCTTAGCTTTAAAAACATTTACTGAAGTAGCGTCAACTTCTTCACTGGGCAGAGAGTTCCACAGATTAACAACCCTCTGGGTGAAGAAGTTCCTTCTCAATTCAGTCCCTAAATCTGCTCCCCCTGATCTTGAGGCTATGCCCTCTTATCCTAGTTTCACCTGCCATTGGAAATATACTCTCTACTTCTATCAATTCCCTTTATAATTTTATATGTTTCTATAAAATCTCCTATCATTCTTCTAAATTCTAATGAATATAATCCCAGTCTACTTAGTCTCTCCTCATAAGCCAAGTCCCTCAACTCCAGAATCAACCTAGCAAACCTCCTCTTCACCCCGCCGAGTGCCAGTACGTCCTTTCTCAAGTAAGGAGAGCAAAACTGCACACAGTACTCCAGGTGTGGCCTCACCAGCACCCAATACAGCTGCAACATAACCTCTCCATTAAACTCAATCCCTTTAGCAATGAAGGACAAAATTCCATTTGCCTTCCAAATTACCTGTTATACTTGCAGACCAACCCTCTGTGATTCGTGTATAAGGACATCCAGGTCCCTCTGCATAGCAGCATGTTGCAACTTCTTACCATTCAAGTATCAATCCTTTTTACTGTTACTCCAACCAAAATGGATGACTCCACATTGATTAACATTGTGGACCATCTGCCAGACCTTTGCCCACTCTGTCATGAACTAGGCCAGACCATTCAAAACATTCTTGAGCAGGCAGCTCAGACCATAACTTTAGTAACCTGTTTCAGTAAGTGTACAGTGAAAATTACCCGGAGTAAGTTAGCTCGGTTGACTACTAGATTTTAAAACAGACAAACATTTATTCACAAAGTTACACAATGAAACACAAAGAACAGAATAAAGAACCCCTACAGAACTCAGCCTATCCAACTAGACTTAATTATAATGTTCCAACTATATACAACCATCCCAATAAGCAAACTCCCTTTAAAACCAGTATAAAGGGAACACAGGCTTATAGGTTGAAGTTGAAGGGCAGAAAAAAGAGAGAGAGTTTCCACACATCTTCCTGTTGAACTCCTTACCAGTTCAAGACTGAACTAAAACTGCTCAGCTCAGCTCAGCAAGAGAGCTTACCACTCCCCTTCCTTTATACAGGTCACTTCTAAAACATGACCACTTTGGCCTGAAGTCTCATCTGTTTACATACAAACAAAAGGCCTCTCAAAATCATTTTCATTTCTGTACCACACCAGACTGATCGGAGCCTGGCCCAGTTTATTGCCATCTGGAAAAAAAAATCAAGGACAGAGTCTCCTTGAGTCAAGGAACAGCTTTTAGAAAAAAAAGGGACAACATTACGACAACTCATGCAAAGAATCTATGTTCCTCTGCAAAGTTTCACAGTCCTGTACATACTTTGCTCTGCCACATATCTTAGCGCCATTGGCAAACTTTGACACCCTATATGTGGTCCCCAACTCCAAATCATCTATGTAAATTGTAAATAATTGTAGTCCCAAAGCTGATCCCTGAGGCACATCACTAGCCAATGATTGCCATCCAGAATAGCACTCATTTATCCCCACTCTTCACTTTCTGTTAGTCAACCAATCCACTATCCATGCTAATACTTTACCCACAATGCCATGCATCTTTCTCTTGTGCAGCAGCGCCTTTTGGAAATCTAGGTACACCACATCCACAGGGTTCCCATTGTCCACCTTGCTCGTAATGTCCTCATAGGATTCCAAACAATCTGTGAAGCATGACCTGCCCTTCATGAACTCATGTTGTGTCTGTACAATGGGATAATTTCTATCTATGCATTGCTATTTCTTCCTTGAAAATAGACTCAAGCATCTTCCCCACTACAGAGGTTAAGCTAACCGGTCTATAATTCCCCAACTTTTGTCTATCTCCCTTTTTTAAACAGTGGCATCACATTTGCTATTTTCCAATCTGCCGGGACTGCCCTAGAGTTCAGTGAAGTTTGGAAAATTACTGCCAGTGCACTTGATATTTCTCCCGCCATCTCTTTTACTACCCTGGGATACATTCCATCAGAGCCAGGAGGCTAGTCTATCCTTGGCTCCATTAGCTTGCCCAACACTAACTCTTCTGTAATAATAATTGTTTCCAGCTACTCACTTACCTTTGTCTCTTTGTCACTTCATTATTAATGTCCTCCACTGTGAAGACCTGGTCAACACCCCGGCCGTTTAATCATATCCCATTACTAAATGCCCCTTCTCATCCTCTAAATGATAAACGGTTACTTTTGATAGTCTTTTTTGTTTTATATATTTATAGAAACTTTTGATATCTGTCTTTATATTCTGTGCTGGTTTTTTCTTTCATGTTCCATCTTACTTTTCTTTATAGCTCTTTTTGTGGCTTTCTGTTGACCTTTAAAGTTTTCCCAATCTTCTAGATTCCTGCTGTTTTTGGCCACTTTGTTTGCCTTCTCTTTCACGTTGAGAGCTTGCCTTATTTCCTTCGACACCCATGGCAGATTACCCCTTCTCTTCCAGTCCTTCCTTCTCACTGGAATATACTTTTGCTGAGAACTGTGAAACATTTCTTTGAAGGTCCTCCATTGCTCGTCAACTGTCCCACCATAAAGTCATTGTTTCCAGTCGACTTTAACCAACTCCTCCCTCATCCTGTTGTGGTCTCCCTTGTTTAAGCACAGGGCCCTGGGATTGGATTTTATCTTCACATTCTCCAGCTGTATTCTAAATTCAACCATACTGTGATCGTTCCTTCCAAGAGGATCCCTGACTATGACATCATTAATTATTCCTGTCTCATTACACTGGACCAGATCTAGGAGAGCTTGCTCCCTCGTCACTTCCATTACACACTGTTCAAGAAAACTATCACGGATATACTCAACAAACTCCTCCTCAAGGCTACCCTGACCATGTTGTGGTTCTGTTCGCCGAGCTGGGAATTTGTGTTGCAAGTTTGGGAGAAGATTTGTAGCTCGGGTACTCATTGTTGTGGTTCTGTTCGCCGAGCTGGGAAGTTGTGTTGCAAATTCTCCCAAACTTTGAACCCTGACCATGATAATTGCTGGGAGAAAGTGAGGACTGCAGATGCTGGAGATCAGAGCTGAAAATGTGTTGCTGGAAAAGTGCAGCAGGTCGGCAGCATCCAGGGAACAGGAGAATCGACGTTTCGGGCATGAACCTGAAGAAGGGCTCATGCGCGAAACATCGATTCTCCTGCTCCTTGGATGCTGCCTGACCTGCTGCGCTTTTCCATGATAATTACTGTACCATTTTTGCAGGCAATAATTATTTCTTTGTTTATTGCCCACCCCAATATGATGCTATTATTTGGTGGCCTACAGCCTATGCCTATCAGTGACGTTTTCTTAGAATTTCTAATTTCCACCGAAAGGAATTCAACCTTATTCTTCATGGAAATTATATCATCTCTCAGCACTGCCCTGATGTCATCCTTGAATATCAGAGCTACACTACCTCCCTTACCTTTCTGTCTGTCCTCCTGAAATACCCCTGGATATTTACCTCCAGCCGTGACCATCCTGTAATGGCTACCAAATCGTATTAATTTGCAATCATTTGTGCCATTAACTCATCGACCTTGTAACTAATGCTCCAAGCATTGGGGTAAAGTGCTTTCTGACCTTCATGCTTTCCAACATCTCGAATAATATCTCCTGAGTTATCCTTCCTTTTCACTTCTTTCAGAGCCTGCCTTGACCTTAACCCCCCTGCACACATGCTAACCTGCAGATTACCTTCTTATTTGCCATTTTACTTCCTGTCATTTTCTCTTTCCTTTCCCCCAACTCACTAGTGACCACCCAACTTACCCTTTTCATGAGAACACTGGTTCCAGATAGGTTCAGATAGAGACCATTCCAGATTCAGTACAGATTCCCCAGTTCTAGCCGCTGCCCAAATATATCAATTCCCTCACCTTCCCAAATCATAATTCGACCACATTAAAGGCTGCTCCTCCCACAAGGTAAATGTTTTAATGGAGAATTTACTTTCCTGACAGCCCCCCCGGTTTCTGCTCTGGTCACTCCCGCTGCACAAATGATGGTGGTTTACTTGGACTTTCAGAGGGCTTTCCATAAGGTCCGATATAAATGACCACATGTAAAATTAAGGTGCATGGGATTGGGAGTAATGCACTGACATGGAGAGAGAACTGGTTGGCACATAGGAATCAGAGAGTTAGAACAAATGGGTCGTTTTCCAAGTGGCAGGCAGATGCTAGTGGGTGCCACAGGGATCAATGTTTGGACCCCAGCTATTCACAATTTTTATTAATTTTTTTGATTTGGATGGGGGAACTAAATGTAATATCTCCAGCTTTGCAGACAAGACAGAGACAGGTGGGAGGGTGAGCTGTGAGGGTGATGCAGAGATGTTGCAGTGTGATTTGGACAGGATGAGTGAGTGGGCCAATGCATGGCAGATGCAGTAGAATGTGGATAAATATGAGGTGCTCCACTTTGGTGGCAAGAACAGGAAGGCAGGTTATTATCTGATTAGCAATAAACTGAGAAAGGGGGATGTGGGGCCAGGCCTGAAAGCCCTTGTACAGCAGTCACTGAAAGTAAATATGTAGGTGCAGCAGGGAGTGAAGAAGGTAAATGATACATTGGTCTTCATAGTGAAAAGATCGAGTACAGGAGCAGGGATATCTTGCTGCAATTGGATGGGGCATCGGTGAGTGTATTGTTTGCAGTTTTGGTCTCCTTATTTGAGAGGATGTTCTGGTGATGGAAGGAAGGTTTTCCAGACTGATTCCTGGGATGGCAGGCCTGATATATGAAGAGAGATTGGATCAGTTAGGACTGTATTTACTGGAGTTAAAAACTTATAAAATTCTAACAGGACTAGACAGGAAGGAAATTCCTGATGACCGGAGGAGTGCAGAGTCAGGGTTCACAGTTTAAACATTTAGGGTAGGCCATCTCGGACTGCGATGAGGAGAGGTTTCATCTCCCAGAGAGTGGGGAACCTGTGGAATTCTCTGTCACAGAATGCAGTTGAGACCAAAACATTGAATGTTTTCAAGAAAGAGCTAGATATAGTTCTTAGGGTGAAAGGTATGGGGGGATTGAGTTGGATGATCATGCTGAATAGTGGCACAGCTTTGAAGGGCTGAATGGGACAGAACATTCCTGTTCCTGATGTTTCTATTTCTATTTGTGCCATCGACTAATTTATCTTGTTACAAATACTACGTGATTACACAGAAATAGCCTGAAAGCTTTGGCATTTTACCAATATTACTTACTCTGCTCCTCATTTCAGCTGCATTCCTCTGTATACATTTTCCAGCACTTACTAAACTACTTGGATAGTTGCTCATCCATTCACTCTGCTCCCTTCTTTCTATTTGAGATTTTTAACTTCCCTTCAATTGAATCCTCCCTCGTCTTGTAATTAGTTTAAAATCCTATTAGCAACCTGAGTTGCATGATTCACTCAGAATTCACTGCTCCCAATATGGTTCAAATGAAGCCTGTGCCAGTGGGATAGCTCTCTATCCCAGTACTGTTGCCAATTCCCCATGAATTGGAACCCATTTCTCCAATACTGATCTCTTATTTAGTTCATTATCCTTAGCTACCCTATGCCAATTTGTACATGACTCAGGGAGGAATCATGACATTATTACCTTTGTGGCTCTGCATTTTAATTAGCCCCAAGCTTTGCATATTCCGTACCTCTCAGCAAAACCTCTTTCCTAGTCCAATCCATGTTGTTGCTATCTTTGTGAACTATGACAAATGTAGCCTTCCTTTCCAATTCCAAGATTCTTTTCCAGCCCATAAGAGCTGTACCTTGGCACTAGCTAGGCAACATAGCCTTCAGGACTCTGTCTTTGATGCAGAGAAAGTATCAATGCCCCTAACTATGCTATCCCACTATTAGGATTACATTTCACTTTTCTATCTCCCTTGTAAATGGTGCTCTGTACCATGGTGCTGTGGTCAGCTCCATCCTGCATTCTGTAGTGTCATAGCTATTTCTTCAGCCGGAGGGTGATGAACCCCTGGAACTCATTGCCACAGAGGGCTGTGGAGGCCACGTCATTGAGTGCATTTAAGACAGAGTTAGA
This sequence comes from Chiloscyllium plagiosum, assembly GCF_004010195.1. Lineage (NCBI taxonomy): Eukaryota > Metazoa > Chordata > Chondrichthyes > Orectolobiformes > Hemiscylliidae > Chiloscyllium > Chiloscyllium plagiosum. The sequence goes on along the minus strand of NC_057722.1, from coordinate 81,366,428 downwards.
GAGGTTCTTGATTAGTGAGGGGGTCATGGTTTATGTGGAGCAGGCATCCAATGGGGTTGAGAAACATATCAGCCATGATGGAATGGTTGAGCAGACCTAATGGGCTGAATGGCCTAATTCTGCTCCTGTGTGTTATGGTTTCATTGAACAAATGGCACTGTCTGAGGCTGTTCGAAAGCTAGATTTAGGTTCCTCATACTTGCTTTAGTTTCAATCACATCCTCCTGTCCTTGAAGAAACAAATTTGATGCAATTAATCTGAAGGCATGTGACTGCCTCCTGAAGCGCAAGACCCCGGTAGCCCCCTGCTCCCTGATGTGATCCAGATCGAAGATGATGGTCCTTAAGCAGCCAACCCTTACTGCAGATGTGCTCCCTGTGGACCACACCAGCTCCCATGTCCTCCAGCTGCACCATCCCAGCCATCTCAATTCCATTTAATTATTTCTCCTTCAGGCACCACGTTTCATGTCCTCTGTTTCAAATTCATCCCCTCAGTAAAACTCTCCAAACTCTCCCTTCCAATTGCTTGCTTGGAAGCTGGAGGGAGGCTGTGAGCTGTGCATTCTATCCTTGCTGATATTTAGTCAGCATCCTCCTAATACCTAGCACTTACAGAGCCACCAAGTTGATAGGGTTGTTAAGAAGGCGTTCATTAGCAGGGGATTGAGTTTAAAAGCCGTGAGGTTATGCTGCAGCTCTATAAACGCCTGTTTAGACCACACTTGGAATATTGTGCTTAGTTCTGGTTGCCTCATTATAGGAAGGATGTGGAAGCTTGAGAAAGGATGCAAAGGAGAGTTACCAGAATGCTGCCTGGACTGGAGGGCATGTTTTATGAAGAGAGGTTGAGGGAGCTAGAGCTTTTCTCATTGGAGTGAAGAAGGACATGACTTGATCAAGATGTACAAGATGTTGAGAGACATAAATAGACTTTTCCCCAGGGCAGAAATGGCTATCATGAGGGGACATAATTTTAAGGTAATTGGAGGTGGGTATTGCAGATGCTGGAGATTAGAGTCAAGATTAGAGTGGTGTTGGAAAAGCACAGCAGGTCCTTGGAGAAGTCTATTTCCAAAATCTGGAGTCACCTGTAAGAAATGGACAAAGTGATCTGAAGTGCAGCATTTGACAGCTATATGCTGTAGCAGCCTCAGTGAGGCCATAACTGCAGTGTGTGCACCTCAAAGACGCTGATTATAACTATGGCAACATTGGATGACAAAATATGAATGCCAACTTCAGCTAATTAAAAGCAAGGCAGCAAAAGGGATTTCGACAGCCCTTCTAGGTGCACTATTCTTTGCTCCAACACATCATACACTCAGAACAACATGTTCCCTGTGGTGTGAGGTGAAATGACATACAGTGTACTCTAGGAGCAGGAAAATCGATGTTTTGGGCAAAAGACCTTCATTAGAAACAGCTCTATTCCTGATGAAAGGCTCCTGCCTGAAACGTCAATCTTCCTGCTCCTCGGATGCTGCCTGACCTGCTATGCTTTTCCAGCACCACTCTAATCTAGACTCTGGTTTCCAGCATCTGCAGTCCTTATTTTTACTTTTATACAGTGTACTCTGGTTAGCTTCTCAAGTTGGCATGATGGTGTATGAACACCAGAATAACATGTCGATGAAAATGACCTCTGATCCCTGGAATACAATTGTGGTAACATCTCTGGAAGTACCTGCCACTGATCCTGGTGCATCAGTTAGAAGCCTATTCCATTCTGCTTCTTCAGGACAAGGAGATAAAGGTACATCACAGCCTTCAACACTTCATTGGAGCATTGTTATATCCAAGCTCCATCACTGAAATATGCTCCATTATCATTGGACACATACAGCTGTGCCTACATCATCAGCGGGTCAATTCTTAGAATTCCATATCTGCCATCGTTCTGGGGCACCACCAGAGCAATTCAAGGAGGCAATACACCAACACCCTCCTGGTGAACAAAGGCAAGGGGAAAGAATGCACTCGCTAGCATCACAGACATCCTGGGAACCTGTCTTTTTAAAATCAAGATAGATTCGAATCCACAGGCTGGGTGAAGGATCTGGCCCCACTACGGCAAAGCAGAATAAATGCTGAACAGTAAGTGTAAATCACTTACTTATTTGATTGTATTCTTATTATACATTCTGTATATGCATTGAAGTCAATACTTTCCCTGTTAAAATTCCAGTTCATCTTTATTGTATTGTTTTCAATGCTTCAGAATGCATCACTAATGTTCCTTTTTTTTTCTCAAGGACTGGAGAACAAAGATGCAGGAGTTATGCTGCAGTTTAAAAAATAACCCTGGTTAGACTACACTCGGAGTACTGTGAGTAAACCTGGGAATCACATCTTAGGACGGATAGATTGGCCTTGGAGGGAGTACAACACACATTTACATGAGTGGCCCCTGGATTTCAGAGGCGATGTCAAGAGAAGAGATGAGACAAATTTAGGCCTGTTTCATTGAGAATTCAGAAGGTTAAGGAGTGATCTTATCGAAGTCAACAAAATATTAACAGAAGCAGACGGGTAAATAAAGATAAACTATCTCCACTGGTTGGGGAGTCTCGAACTAGGGGCATAGTCTGAGGATTCCGAATGAATGCTATCTACACGTTTGCTGATGACACCACCGTGGTCAGATGGATATCAGACAACAAAAGTCAGAATACAGAAGGGAGATAGAGGGCTTGGTAACACGATGCAATGATAATAATCTCTCTCTCAATGTCGGCAAAACTAAAGAAATATTCATTGATTTCAGAAAGCAAGGAGGAGAACATGTTCCCCATCTACACCAACGGAGCAGAGGTTGAGAGGGTGGAGAGCATGAAGGTCCTTGGAGTGACAATAACTGACAACCTGTCCTGGCCTTCCCAGGTGGATGCGATGGTCAAGAGGGCACAACAACACGTCTTCGGCCTCAGGGGTCTCAGGAAATTCGGCATGTCAGCAAGGACCCTCACCAACTTCTACAGATGCACCATTGAAAGTGTATTGTCCAGGTACATAACATTTTGGTATGGCAATTACTCTGGCCAGAACTGTAAGGAACTACAGAAGGTGGTGTGCACAGCCCAGACCATCCCAGAAGCGAACCTTCCACCCATGGACTCTATTTACACAGCTCCTTGCTGTGGAAAGGCTGCCAACATCATCAAAGACACATCACCTCCCAGCAATGCTCCCCTACAACCTCTTCCATCAGACAGAAGGTACTTGAACACACACACCAGCAGGCTCAGGAACAGCTTCTTCCCTGCTGTTATTAGACTGATGATTTAATTCTCTAACTCAAATAATGTTAAAAATCACACAACACCAGGTTATAGTCCAGCAGGTTTATTTGAAAATACTAGCTTTCGAAGCTTCCAAATAAACCTGTGGGTCTATACCCTGGTGTTGTGTGATTTTTAACTTTGTCCACCCCAGTCCAACACCGGCATCTCCACATAATGTTAATTGTGCTAATTTTGATCTTGCCTAACATATGCCCTATGCAATGTAACTTGCATGCCTGTCCAGTTGTTGGAGGGAATACTGAGGGACAGGATGTACATGTATTTGGAAAGGCAAGGACTGATTAGGGATAGTCAGTGTACCTTAGAACTGTGTGTGAAGCTAGGGAAGTGATTGCTGGGCCTCTTGCTGAGATATTTGTATCATCGAAAGTCACAGGTGAGGTGCCAGAAGACTGCAGGTTGGCAAATGTGGTGCCACTGTTTAAGAAGGGCGGTAAAGACAAGCCAGGGAACTATAGACCGGTGATATGTTGTTGATGGGAATCCTAAGGGACAGGATGTACATTTATTTGGAAAGGCAAGGAGTAATTAGGGATTGTGCATGGCTTTGTGCGTGGGAATCATGTCTCACAAACTTGATTGAGTTTTTTTGAAGAAGTAACAAATAGGATTGATGAGGGCAGAGCAGTAGATGTGACCTATATGGACTTCAGTAAGGCGTTCGACAAGGTTCCCTATGGGAGACTGGTTAGCAAGGTTAGATCTCATGGAATACCGGGAGAACTAGCCATTTGGATACAGAACTGGCTCAAAGGTAGAAGACAGAGGGTGGTGGTGAAGAGGTGTTTTTCAGACTGGAGGCCTGTGACCAGTGGAGTGCCACAAGGATCGGTGCTGGGCCCTCTACTTTTTGTCGTTTACATAAATGATTTGGATGTGAGCATAAGAGGTACAGTTAGTAAGTTTGCTGATGACACCAAAATTGGAGGTGTAGTGGACAGCGAAGAAGGTTACCTCAGATTACAACAGGATCTTGACCAGATGGGCCAAT
>NC_057722.1:81325528-81362056 GCF_004010195.1 Chiloscyllium plagiosum | reverse complement strand
ATCGGAAAGATGTTGTGAAACTTGAAAGGGTTCAGAAAAGATTTACAAGGATGTTGCCAGGGTTGGAGGATTTGAGCTATAGGGAGAGGCTGAACAGGTTGGGGCTGTTTTCCCTGGAGCATCGGAGGCTGAGGGGTGACCTTATAGAGGGTTACAAAATCATGAGGGCCATGGATAGGGTAAATCGGCAAAGTCTTTTCCCTGATGGCGGGAAGTCCAGAACTGGAGGGCATAGGTTTAGGGTGAGAGGTGAAAGATATAAAAGGGACCTAAGGGGCAGCTTTTTCACATAGAAGGTGGTACGTGTATGGAATAAGCTGCCAGAGGATGTGGTGGAGGCTGGTACAATTGCAATATTTAAGAGGCATTTGGATGGGTATATGAATTGGAAGGGTTTGGAGGGATATGGGCCGGGTGCAGGCAGGTGGGACTAGATTGGGTTGGGATATCTGGTTGGATTGGACGGGTCTGTTGCTGAGCTGTACATCTCTATGTCTCTAGTTTTTCTCATCCTATGATCTTTTTGTCCTTGCTTATTATGATCTGCCCGTCCTGCTCATAACCAAAAGTTTTCACTGTACTTAAGTATACATGACAATAAATCAAATAAAATTAGGGCCAGACCATTCATGCAAGACATTAGGAAGCATTTCCACCGACACAGAGGGGGAGCAGTTTGCACCCCTCTTCCACAAATGACATTGCCTGCTGGATCAGTTGATAATTTTAAATCTGAGATACATTTTTTTTGTTGAGTAGGCAGCACGGTGGCACAGTGGTTAGCACTGCTGCCTCACAGCGCCAGAGACCCGGGTTCAATTCCCGCCTCAGGCGACTGACTGTGTGGAGTTTGCACGTTCTCCCCGGGTGCTCCGGTTTCCTCCCACAGTCCAAAGACATGCAGGTCAGGTGAATTGGCCATGTTAAATTGCCCGTAGTGTTAGGTAAGGGGTAAATGTAGCAGAATTGGTCTGATTGGGGTTGTTCTTCAGAGGGTCGGTGTGGACTTGTTGGGCCGAAGGGCCAGTTTCCACACTGTAAGTAATCTAATCTAAAGGTATTAAGGGAGATGGGCCAAAGATAGATTTATGGAGTGGGGGACACAGATCAGCCAAAATCTCATTGAATGGTGAGACAGGCTCAAGGGGCTGAAGGGCCTCCTCCTGTTCCTGCAAACCTTTCATTGCCTAATCAATATCCAGACTGAAATGTGGAGGCACATTTTCCTGTATTTCTATTCTCCACCTCCCAGTGATTTAGACTTCCTGCACAGAAAGCATGCTTGAGGCATGTTGAAGGTGCTGGCGAAGTGAAGACCACAGGCACTAGGTAATCATTTACTTGGGTTACAGAAGACTTTATAAGTATTTAAAGTTTTTGCTTTTGTTAGATTTTCAGATGTTTCCTTAAATTTTACAAATGAAACAATAAAATTTTCATGAAGGTATTTTAAAATTCCACCACAGTTTTGCTGAATGTTTACTGGAAGCCCAGTTCACATCTCGACTCCACATTTACCATCAATACTCCATTGACTTTTCACCAGATAACCCACTATGCAAATTCCGGCACATCTTTCAAAGCACCATCAAATGTCTGCAAACATTTAAAATTATTTTTGCCATCCCTTATTTTCAGGTTCAGAAACCAGTCGCCTTTCTCGCCATTTCTCTGCACTCGGGAAAATTAAGAGGTGGGGAATCAGGAACCCAATCACAAGATGCCAAGCTAAATAGGCACAGTGTTTGGCTTCATGCATCCACTCACTGTTTCTCATATCTCCTTGCCAGCAGATACAGGAAGGATACCTCACCATAATCTCAAGAGAACCTTCACATGCCATAGAATCCCTGACAGTGCAGGAACTGAGTCAGTCCAGTTGCCAGATTGCTGTGGGCACAGTTTGCAAGAGGGCACTTTACTTGACTTACATCCAAGGTGCCTGCCAACTGAGTGCTGTCATCATGATTCCCTTTTGTCAATATACTCAACTCAGCTGCTGGCTGGCATAAAGCTCTCTTGGACAACTACCAAAGTTTTCATTTGGAGAGAATTATGTCACTCCTTTGTGCAGATATTTTGTAAATTATTCCACATCTATCTGGTTTGTAACAATTGTATTTCACCACTTTCTAGATGTTTAGTATTACAAGGACTCCCCTTAGAGCTAACTCTTGTGTGAACTTTCAGTCTTGCACCTTCACCTTCTCCTACGATGGCCACAAGTTCTGAGGTGGTTGCCTACTAACTGCACAGAAGCCTTGAGGGATTAGGCTGCAGAACCCTTGCTGGATACAACAGAGGTTTTGTCAATGCAGTGACACAATATTCACTGCCAAGGTCACCATCTTCCAAGGGAGTAATGGATCTCCTTTTCTTCATATCCAAAAAGTATGTTCACATTTCCTTGACTTCATTTGTTATTGCCTCAAAGGAAAAATCATTAACATTTTGGGCCTGGCTTCAGTGATTGATGATTGATTTAGGTCCCCTGTATTGAGATACAGTGAAAAGCTTTGTTTACGAGCAATACCGGCAGATCATAGGATGTACAGATCAAAAAGACTTATACAAAGGCATACAGATTACACTGAACAGAGTGTGAGCTGGGCAAAACCAACATTAGCAAGATCAGCATCATTTGAAGTTACAGAGTCTATTCATCAGTCTAATAACAGCAGCGAAGAAGCTGTTCTTGAACCTGCTGGTGTGTGTGTTCAAGCTTCTGTACCTTCTGCCTAATGGAAGAGGTTGTCAGAGATCACTACCAGGGTGGGAGGGGCCTTTGATGATGTTGGCAGCCTTTCTGTAGCAGTGAGCCATGTAAATGGAGTCCATGGGTGGAAGGTTTGTTTCTGTGATGGTCTGGGCTGGGGACACCACCTTCTGTAGTTTCTGTGGATGTAATGACTTCAGAAATTACACTGAGCCAGACAGTTATAAACACAAGTGACTGCATTGATCTGTTGAGCTGCTACAGTGGGTATTTTCCAGCATGTACCTTTCCTTTGGACTCTGATCATTTCTTATCCTGATTGAGCTGTTGATTATGTTTATCAGAAGACATGGAATTGTGGTGAGTAATTATAAGAAGATGGATATGATATTATAGATTATATCCTCAGCACATTCACTTGCCTTTCCAGTCATAACAAGGGAAAATCCTCCAAAGCTTCCTAATCCTGGTCTTGTGGCTATTCACGGAATCCCCCCAAACATCTCTCACCTCTCATTTCTCGACAATAGCATACAAAGGTATATCATCAGTTTTTACAATTTCAAACATTAGCTCTGCCACTTCCTCTCCCAATCACTCCATTGTCTCTGGGTGATCAGATATTCAATCCTGGATGGACCTCAAATTCCCACAATTAAATATTCATAACAAACTTTAGCTTAGCCAGAATGTCTGGAATACCAAAGAGTGTTCTGATCCTGAAGATATAAGAAAATCAATCTTCTTACTCCAAAGTTAAGACACTGCATAGTTAATGTACTGTGAGGTTTAGAGTCAGAGAGTCATAGAAATATACAGCATGGAAACAGACCTTTCGGTTCAACTCGTCCATCCCAACCAGATATCCTAAATTAATCTAATTCCACCTGCCAGCATCCGGCCCATATCTCTCTAAACCCTTCCTATTCATATACCCATCCAATTGCCTCTTAAATGTTGTAATTGTACCAGCCTCCACCACTTCCTCTGGCAGCTCATTCCATACACGTACCACCCTCTGTGTGAAAAAGTTGCCCCTTAGGTCCCTTTTAAATCTTTCCACTCTCACCCTAAACCTATGCCTTTTTGTCCTGGACTTCCCCACCCCAGGGAAAAGACTTTGTTTATTTACCCTATCCATGCTCCTCATGATTTTATAAACCTCTATAAGATCACCCCTCAGCTTCCAATGCACCAGGAAAAACAGCCCCAGCCGATTCAGCCTCTCCCTATAGCTCAGATCCTCTAACCCTGGCAACATCCTTGTAAATCTTTTCCGAACCCTTTCAAGTTTCACAGCATCATTCTGATAAGAAGGAGACCAGAATTGCACGCAATATTCCAACAGTGGCCTAACCAATATCCTGTACAGCTGCAACATGACCTCCCGAATCCTGTACTCAATACTCTGACCAATAAAGGAAAGCATACCATATGTCTTCTTCACTATCCTATCTACCTGTGACTCCACTTTCAATGAGCTATGAACTTGCACTCCAAGGTCTCTTTGTTCAGCAACACTCCCCAAGACCTTACCATTAAGTGTATAAGTCCTGCTAAGATTTGCTTTCCCAAAATGCAGCACCTCGCATTTATCAAAAGTCAACTCCATTGTCACTCCTCAGCCCATTGGCCCATCTGGTCAATATCCCATTGTACTCTGAGGCAACGTTCTTTGATGTCCACTACACCTCTAATTTTGGTGTCATCTACAAACTTACTAACTATACCTCCTATTTTCACATCTAAATCATTCATATAAATGACGAAAAGCAGTGGACCCAGCACCGATCCTTGTGGCACTCCACTGGTCACAGGCCTCCAGTCTGAAAAACAACCCTCCACCACCACCCTCTGTCTTCTACCTTCAAGCCAGTTCTGTATCCAAATGGTTAATTCTCCCGGTATTCCATGAGATCTAACCTTGCTAACCAGTCTACCATGAGGAACCTTGTCGAATGCCTTGCTGAAGTCCATATAGATTATGTCCACCACTCTGCCCTCATCAAACCTCTCCATTACTTCTTAACAAAACTCAATCAAATTCATGAGACATGATTTCCCATGCACAAAGCCATGTTGACTATCTCTAATCAGTCCTTACCTTTCCAAATACATGTACATCCTGTCCCTCAGGATTCCCTCCAACAACTTGCCCACCACCGATGTCAGGCTCACCGGTCTATAGTTCCCTGGCTTGTCCTTACCACCCTTCTTAAACAGTGGCACCACGATTGCCAACCTCCAGTCTTTCGGCACCTCACCTGTGACCATCGATGATACAAATATCTCAGCAAGAGGCCCAGCAATCACTTCTCTAGCTTCCCACAGAGGTCTCGGGTACACCTGATCAGGTCCTGGGGATTTTTCCACGTTTACCCATTTCAGGACATCCAGCACTTCCTCCTCTGTAATCTGGACATTTTGTAAGATGTCACCATCTATTTCCCGACATTCCAAATCTTCCATGTTCTTCTCCAGAGTAAACACTTGTTTAGTATCTCTCCCTTCTCCTGCGGCTCCACACAAAGGCCACCTTGCTGATCTTTGAGGGGCCCTATTCTCTCCCTAGTTACCCTTTTGTCCTTAATATATTTGTAAAAACCCTTTAGATTCTCCTTAACCCTATTTGCCAAAGTTATCTCATGTCCCCATTTTGCCCTCCTGATTTCCCTCTCTGGTATACTCCTACTGCCTTTATACTCTTCTAAGGATTCACTTGATCTATCCTGTCTATACTTGACATATGCTTCCTTCTTTTTCTTAACCAAACCCTCAATTTCTTTAGTCATCCAGCATTCCCTAGACCTACCAGCCTTCCCTTTCACCCTAACAGGAATATACTGTCTCTGGACCCTCGTTATCTTATTTCTGAAGGCTTCCCATTTTCCAGCTGCCCCATTACCTGTGAACATCTGCCCCTAATCAGCTTTTGAAAGTTCTTACCCAAAACTGTCATCAGCATTTTAAAACTAATAGAATTATGGTCACTGGACCCAAAGTGCTCCCCCACTGACACCTCAGTCACCTGCCCTGCCTTATTTCCCAAGAGTAGGTCAGGTTTTGTACCTTCCCTAGTAGTTTTTTTGTACACATTTAACAAATTCCTCTCCATCTAAACCTTTAACACTATGGCAGTCCCAGTCGATGTTTGGAAAGTTAAAATCCCCTCCTGTAACCACCCTATTATTCTTACAGATAGCTGAGATCTCCTGACAAGTTTGTTTCTCAATTTCCCTCTGACTATTAGGGGGTCTATAATACAATCCCAATAAGGTGATCATCCCTTTCTTATTTCTCAGTTCCACTCAAATAACGTCCCTGGATATATTTCCGGGAATATCCTCCCTCAGCACAGCTGTAATGCTATCCCTTATCAAAACCCTGCCAGTATATTAGTCCCCTTCCAATTTAGGTGCAATCCGTCCTTCTTGTACAGGTCACTTCTACCCCAGAAGAGATTCCAATGATCCAAAAATGTGAATCCTTCTCCCATACACCAGCTCCTTAGCCATGCATTCATCTGCTCTATTCTCCTATTCCTACCCTCACTAGCACCGGGAGTAATCCAGATATTAGTACCGTCGAGGACATCCTTATAAATTCCTGCCTAACTTTCTATATTCTCCCTTCAGAACCTCATCCTTTTCCCTACCTTTGTTGTTAGTTCCAATGTGGACAATGACCTCCTGCTGGCCCCTCTCCCCTTTGAGAACTTTCTGCACCCTCTCTGAGACATCCTTGGTCCTGGCACCATGGAGGCAACACACCATTCTGATTTTTCGCTACTCGCCACAGAAATGTCTGTCTGTGCCTCTGACGAGAGAATCCCCTAACACAATCGATCACTTGGAACCCAACATACCCCTCGTTGCATTGGAGCCAGTCTCAGTACCAGAAATTTGGCTGTTCGTGCTACATTCCCTGGAGAATCCATCACTCCCTACATTTTCCGAAACAGCATACCTGTTTGAGATGGGGATAGCCACAGAAGAATCCTGTGTTACCTGCCTATGTCTCCTATCTTTCCTGGAGTTAACTCATCTATGTGACTGTATCTGCGGCTTTTCTCCTTTCCTACAGCTACCATCCATCACACCCGCTAGCTCCTGTAAATTCCTGATTGCCTCGAATTGCCAGTCCAACCAATCCATTCGATCCAATAGGTTTTGCAACCAAAGACACTTCCTACAGACATAATCATCAGTAACATGGAAACTCTCCCTAAACTCTCACATCTGACAGGAAGAGTATATCACTCTACTGAAGGTCATCCTTGCTCCGTCACAATCTACATAGCACCATTTTACTGCTCTAAAAATAATCAGTGCTGCAGGTTAACTTGTTACTTATGGCTTATATTTTTAAAATTTAATCAAGAGACAGATCTCAATAAAACATATAATCAAGAAAGAACCCACTCTATTCACTACTGTAGACTCACAGTAAGGTTACACATTAAAAACTTAGCAGTTCCTGTGCTGTGAGCTCTCCCACATCGGTTCCTCCAAGGTCAGCTGTGAATTTTGCTGTTTGGTCATTTTTCCTAGACACACTCTGATATCCAAGGAGAAAGTGAGGACTGCAGATGCTGGAGATCAGAGCTGAAAATGTGTTGCTGGAAAAGCGCAGCAGGTCAGGCAGCAACCAAGGAACAGGAGAATTGATGTTTCGGGCATAAGCCCTTCTTCAGCTCACACTCCGATATCCAGCAATATATGAACTCAAGCTGTAACTGTGCAGATTCACTGCTGTGTCAGTTAGCAGTGTAGGTGTCTTTCTCTCACCTGCTCACTGCCTTTTGTCTGTCTTCCTCCTTTTAAAATTGCTGTTGTTTTGATCTTTTTTCCCCAAAGTTCCAAAACTATGATGCAAAATTAGTGTTGTTGCATACATCTAGAAAAACAAAATACCTTACAGCAGAGGGACAGTCCCTTCGGCCCTCCAAGCCTGTGCCAATCCAGATGCTCTATCTAAACCTGTTGCCTATTTTCTAAGGGTCTGTATCCCTCTGCTCCCTGCCCGTTCATGTATCTGTCTAGATACATCTTAAATGATATTATTGTGCCCACCTCTACCACCTCCACTGGCAATGCATTCCACCCTCTGCGTAAAGAACTTTCCACACATATCTCCCCGAAACCTTCCCCCTCTGACCTTGAACCCGTGACCCCTAGTAATTGAGTCCCCCACTCTGGGAAAAAGCTTCTTGCTACCCACCCTGTCTGTACCTCTCCCAATTTTGTAGGCTTCAATCAGGTCCTCCCTCAACCTTCGTCTTTCTAATGAAAATAATCCTAATCTTCTCAACCTCTCCTCATAGCTGGCACCCTCCATACCAGGCAACATCCTGGTGAACCTCCTTTGCACCCTCTTTAAAGCAGAGGAGAAAGTAAGGAATGCAGATGCTGGAGGATTCCTGATGGAGGGCTTATGCCTGAAATGTCGATTCTCCTGCTTCACAGATGCTGCCTGACCTGCCGTGCTTTTTCAGCACTATATTCTCAACCCTCTCCAAAACATCCACATCCTTTTGGTAATGTGGTGACCAGAACTGTATACCAAATTCAATATATGCTGAACCAAAGTCGTATACAATGTAATGTGACCTGCCAATGCTTGTACTCAATACCCCAGTGAAGGAAAGCATGCCGTATGCCTTCTTGTCCACTCCACTGACTCGCGTTGTCACCTTCAGGGTACAATGAACTTGAACACCCAGATCTTTCTGTATGTCAATATTCCCCGTGGCTTTCACATTTACTGTATAGTTTGCATTTGAATTGGATCTTCCAAAATGCATCCCCTCGCATTTGCCCGGATTGAGCTCCATTTGCCATTTATCGGCCCAACTCTCCAATCTATCTCTATTCTGCAGTATTATCTGACAGTCCCCTTCATTATCTGCGACTCCACCAAACGTAGCACCAACATCTGGTTAAAAGTGACTTGCTAATAATTCTGTAACAATCCCTTTTTTTCCCACTCTGGGGATTTCCTTTAGGGCCTCATCAATATTAACAAAGAAGGATCAGTGAAAGTTGAAAAGCTGAGATGCCATGCAGCTGACAGTGAAGTCCTGACCAACTCAATGTGGTGGAGTTACCATCCCTGGGACAGCGACCTGGGAATGATAGAAGTCATACAACTACTGCGGCTGATTTTCCCAGAATACTGTAACTGAACTAAACTGTTCAAAGTCTGTGAGAAGATTTGTAGTTCGGGTGCTCGTTATTGTGGTTCTGTTCGCCAAGCTGGGAATTTGTGTTGCAGACATTTCGTCCCCTGTCTAGGTGACATCTTCAGTGCTTGGGAGCCTCCTGTAAAGCGCTTCTGTATTGGTTCCTCCGGCATTTATAGTGGTTTGTCTCTGCCGCTTCCGGTTGTCAGTTCCAGCTGTCCGCTGCAGTGGCCGGTATATTGGGTCCAAGTTGATGTGTTTGTTGATTGAATCTGTGGATGAGTGCCATGCCTCTAGGAATTCCCTGGCTGTTCTCTGTTTGGCTTGTCCTATAATAGTAATGTTGTCCCAGTCGAACTCATGTTGCTTGTCATCTGAGAGTGTGGCTACTTTCTCTTAGGCATCTGCTGATGAAGTTGCGCGGGTATCCGTTTTTGGCGAATACCTTGTATAGGTGTTCCTCTTCTTCTTTTTGCAGTCCTGGTGTACTGCAGTGTGTTGTGGCCCTTTTGAATAGTCTCCTGATGCAGCTTCGTTTGTGTGTGTTGGGGTGGTTACTTTCATAGTTTAGGACTTGGTCTGTGTGTGTGGCTTTCCTGTATACCCTTGTAGTGAATTAAGTAGATGCCTAAGAGAAAGACCACGGAACGAGGACATATCACAACCAAAAGGACTAGCCACACTACCATACATCAGGAGCATCTCGGAACTGACTGCCAGACTATTGAGACCCCTAGGACTCATAACGGCACACAAACCAACAGCCACGCTCAGACAACAACTCACCAGAACGAAGGACCCGATACCCAACATGAGCAAGACGAATGTAGTGTACAAATCCCATGCAAGGACTGCACTAAACACTATATAGGACAAACAGGAAGACAGCTAACAATCCGCATACATGAACATCAACTAGCCACGAAACGACACGACCAGCTATCCTTAGTAGCCACACACGCAGACAACAAGCAACATGAATTCGACTGGGACAACACTACTATCATAGGGCAAGCCAGACAGAGAACAGCCAGGGAATTCCTAGAGGCATGGCATTCATCCACAAACTCCATCAACAAACACATCGACCTGGACCCAATATACCAACCACTACAGCGGACAGCTGAAACTGACAACCGGAAGCGGCAGGGACAGACCACTATAAACACCGGAGGAAACATCAAAGAAGCGCTTCGCAGGACGCTCCTAAGCACTGATGATGTCGCCTAGCCAGGGGACGAAACGTTTGCAACAAAAACTTCCAGCTCGGCGAACAGAACCACAACAATGAGTATAAGGATAGACAAGTTATTCTGCAGCTTTACAGAACATTAGTTAGACCACACTTGGAATATCGCGTACCGTTCTGGTCACCACACTACCAGAAGAATATCGATGCTTTGGAGAGGGTACAGAAAAGGTTTACCAGGATGTTGCCTGCTATGGGGGATTTAGCTATGAAGAGGTTGGATAAACTGGGTTTGTTTTCACTGCAACTGAGGGGTGACCTGTTAGACATATATAAGATTGTGAATGGCGTGGATAGAGTGGGAAGTATGAGGGTTTTCCCAGGAAGGAGGGGTCAGTTACTAGGGGGCACAGGTTCAAGGTGTTGGGGTGGGGGGGAAGGTTTAACAGAGATGTGTGAGGCAGGTTTTTCACACAAAGGGTGGTGAGTGTCTGGAACGTGCTGCCAGAGGAGGTGGTGGAAGCAGACACAATAGCAGCATTCAAGAAGCACCTGGACAGATACATGAATAGGAAGGGAATGGAGGGATAGGATCCTGTAAGTGAAGACAGTTTTAGTATGGAAGGGCGAAATGTGTCAGCGCAGGCTTGGAGGGCCGAAGGGCCTGTTCCTGTGCTGTATTGTTCTTTGCGTTTTATACAGCTGTTGATTGGCACCCACACAAATTGTCACAATGCCTTAATCTTAATGTTGTGGCAATTATTGGTTGTGGGATCACCATAGTGCTTTCACTGTGGCAAAGCTTCAACCAAGGAGGGGAGGCAATGGTCCTGTTGTATTATTTTGCCAGACTATGATTTCAGATACCTTGCTAATGATCCAGGGTCCTGGATTTGAATCCTGCACGGCAAATGGTGTGAATTGGATTCAACTAAACCTCTGGAATTAAGAGTCTAATAATGATCATGAACCCATTGTTGATTGTCGCAAAAACCCATCTGGTTCACTCATGCTGTTTAGGGAAGGAAGTTGTCATCCTTACCTGGTCTGGTTTACACGTGACTCCAGACCCACAGCAATGAAGTTGACTTTGAACAGCTCTCTGGGCAATTAGAGATGGGCAATAAATGCCACCTAGCCAGTGACACCCTCATATTGGGAATTAATCGAAAAAATCAGAAGCAACCAGCTGACTAAACAGCACCCATTCTAATGCTGTTATAAATTGTTGCCTGCTTTAAATGTTGCCATTCTTGTGTCTGTCCTGATGAATGTAAGAAGAGAAATTTCAACAGGATGTCTCTTTTTTACTAATAACTCAAGTGCTCAGCTCCCAAGTCACCATTTGTAACTATTTGTTTAAACTTACACAAGACCCTTTGTCCACCCCAGTCCAACACAGACACCTCCACATCATAACTGTTTGTGGCACACTTTCCTGATAGGGGGAAAGTGGAAGGACAGTGATTCCTGGTGCTATGGTTCCTATTATCCTCGCCTGGACAGAAACAGACTGTAGCTGCAGATTCAGCTAACTCACACAAACATGCGGTGACACGGTGGCTCAGTGGTTAGCACTGCTGCCTCACAGCACCAGGGACCTGGGTTTGATTCCAGCCTCGGGTGACTGTCAGTGTGGAGTCTGCACATTCTCCCTGTGAAGTGTGTTTCCTCCAGATGCTCTAGTTTTCTCCCACAGTCCAGGGATGTGCAGGTTAGATGGATTGGATGTGGGAAATGCAGGATGGGTCTGGGTAGGATGGTCTTCAGAAGATTCAGTCTTTCTTTACTGTGGGGATTCGGCAACCTACCTTAAAATCTCCCATAAGGATGGACACACCAAGCAGTATTTGGAAAAATTACACCTGCTGTTGACCAATTGGGTGGACCTTAAAGGACAATCTCTCTGAAGGGGCACACTAGCACATTGCTTCAAGCTATAAAGCAAATCTGAAGAGCAACCATATCCAATCGACATATTATGTTCTTCAAATAACAACTTTTGCTATCTCATGACTGGTTTTTAATTGGTACTTGGTTCAAATCATGCCTGATTTTTTGCATGAACATCCTCATATTGATTGAGCACTGAGCCTTGAAGATAAGAGAGAGAGACAATACCGAAAAAGACAGAACTATTAACAATATCCGCTAACATAGGTACCAGGATGGAAAGTTGGATGGCCAATGGGATTAGGCTTTGAGGGAGCAGGAATGAAGTGGATCTTGTGACAGGGTGGACACAGAGATAGTTTGAGGGTTGGCAAGAGGAAAACAAATGAAAGATAGGAGTTCAGGTCTAGAGCAGGAGAGAACATTTAACGAAGCTTGCCTGGTGAACTGGGAAAGAGAGGGAGTGAGAAAGGGAGGGATGTTCTGGAAGCAGGTTTACTTGCTGAGCTGGAATGTTCATTTTCAGATGTTTCATCACTCTATTAGGTAACATCATCAGTGAGCCTCTGGATGAAGCACTGTTGGTGTGGCCCACTTTCTATTTATGTGTTAGGTTTCCTTGGGTTTGGTGATGTTATTTCCTGTGGTGACATTATTTCCTGTGGTGAGTCACTTCCTGTTCTTTTTCTCAGGAGGTGGTAAATGGGATCCAAGTCAATATGTTTGTTGATAGAGTTCCGGTTGAAATGTCATGCTTTTAGGGGCCATACCACCAGTGCTTCATCCAGAGGCTCACTGATAATGTTTCCTAGTATGGTGATGAAACGTCTGAAAATGAACCTTCCAGCTCAGCGAGCAAACCTACATCCAGAACCTCAACCTGAGCTACAAATTTTCTCCAAACTCACTAGGGAGGGATGTGTTATGACCAGCTGGTCAGATGGTCTCATACTTGGTGCAAAGTTTGTGAGCTTCTCATACCCATTGTTGATATGACAGCAGAGGGAGAAGGGTTTGAGAAAATGGTTTAAGGCTCCAAAAAGAAGCCAGGAGTTATCTTTCCATTGTAGGGAAATGCTGGAATCGTGAACAGTTTAGCAGCTAACAGCAAGATCCAATATGACTTTCTGTGATCCAGCCAAGTCTAGCAGTGAATCATATCCATTCAAAATCTGCCCCACTTGGATTTATGAGGAACAATGGCCAGAGTGAGGGGGATTAATGGTTCTGTTTGGGACTCGAGTGGTTCAGCATGGATACAGCTGAATAACCTGCTTAAAAGCTGTTAAAAAAATTCCATCAAAGTAAGAGGTGAGGCACAATTGAGCAAGCAATGTGTAGTGAGTAGAGGGTCAAATACTGGAGAACAGAGATTTTGAAAGTGTAGTTGTAAGTAAACTGAGGATTAGTTATTTCTGGAGATGGACACAGGTCGGTCCATGAGGGGGGAATGGAGGTGAAGAACGACACAAGGACGCGACCAGAGATGGCATTGTCTGATTGACATGATAGAGGTGGTGAGGTCATGTGAGATGGCAAGTCTGAGGGTGGCTGAGTTGGAGGGCTTCCTGGGAAATGAGATTAAGGAGGGCAGTAAACTCAGGGGAGACAGAACATGATGAATTAAAATTGAGGTTAAAAACACATCTTGTGGCTGTGGCACTTGATAGCTGTTTACTTTCAGCCACTTCCTCCCAGGCCAGCTGCACCAGATGCTTCCAGATGGAAGGCAGAAGGAATGGCCATCTGTCCCCCTTCCTTGTCTTAGATTTTGCATTACCTGAGCAGGAAACTGCCTGGTCTCACTCTGTGAAGCCCCATTTGTAAGCAATTTTGCTCAGTGAACAGCTGCTCGAGACTCTCAATGTTTTCGATCTTGTTTATGAGTGGTTGTGGACGATTGCCTCTGCAGTATTATGCATTTTGTTTGGTAACCTCAGTTAATCTCCTGATACCACATCAACAGTAATCATCCCACTCAGAAGGTGGGACAGAGTGGAATTCTTCAGTTACAATAAACTGTGTCCAAGAGGATTAAAGGAGAAATCACCTTCAAGAAGCAAAACGTTAATCTTCATTTTCTATTTTTTTAAAAGTCTGGCACTTATAATTATACCTTTTTGTCTCCCAGTTTGTAACTTTCCATTTTTAAAGTGTGACATGGGACAGAATGGAGACACCTGGCTGATACGCTATGTGCTATGTCTCTGATTTATTTTAGATCTCTAGTTACAGAGACAATTTCACCAATTGTCACTCCTGGCATGGAGTTTTGCCTACTGGGAAACATATCTAAAATTCTGGAGCATATTCCCCATGACATTCTGCCCATCACTTTTAAGAGGAGCTTGTGTCCAAACTCATGACATTTGCCTTTCTGTGGGTGAAATGTTATGCGTGGAAGAGAAAGCTGTATGTACTATAAAGATGTTTTAAGCCCCAAAAAAATCAGAGTGCTTTTAGTTTCTGTACATGCATCCACACATTTAGATCTAAATAGCAATGCCATTGTTTTTTAGGATTTTAGTTCCAGTTGTGCAGCTCAATCACTTACAGCTGCTTTGTACAGTATTTAATTTTAAACTGAATTGTTTGATGATCTGTCGTCATCCAGTTTTCAATTATTTGTATGATCCTTTGTTGTCCTGCCACCATGGTAGTTGATTGGCATGTTGGCCTTCCGTTCTCTGGGGGGGTGGGTAATTATTAGTTCAAAGACCATTCTTCAATGTGCTGATTGTTTGCAAGTTTGGGATTTGGCAGCTCTGGAATTAAGGCATGAGCTCTTCAGGCAATGTCCTGAGTTCAAAGTGGTCCTTGAAGACCATGGGAGAACAGATGGAGACTCAAAATACCTTCAAAGAAGAGGAACCTTTCTCCCTAGCTTCCTGCTGGAACTATTTGTGGGTTTGTTGGTTCAGTACTCAGATATCAAAAGTTGATTGCAGTTAGGCTGTGTGGTCTCGCTACAAAACTTCAACATTCTATGTCAATTGTAAGGCTTGTATCTTTCACACTCAGTGGGGTCAATTTTTATCCTGTGAAGGTCTGATGTGTTAATTCACAGGATTTACAACATGGGAAACTGGGTTTCTGCCCAATTTTCACAGACGGTGAATCGCTGGGCAGAGGAAGCTCCTGCCTGAATAGGCTGCAATTTCATTTGTAAGATTTAAATGGAGAAGGAAAGGTGACACAATCACGCCTCCCACACGTTTTTCCCACCCTTTATACTGGCTTCAAAATCACACTCAAGGAAGGAAGCAGATTGGCATGTGGTAAGCTGTGTGCAAAGCAAACTTAAAAAGAGTTTGTCAAAATTAGATTAGATTAGATTACTTACAGTGTGGAAACAGGCCCTTCGGCCCAACAAGTCCACACCGACCCGCCGAAGCGCACCCACCCAGACCCATTCCCCTACATTTACCCCTGCACCTAACACTACGGGCAATTTAGCATGGCCAATTCACCTAACCTGCACATTTTTGGACTGTGGGAGGAAACCGGAGCACCTGGAGGAAACCCACGCAGACACGGGGAGAATGTGCAAACTCCACACAGTCGGTCGCCTGAGGCGGGAATTGAACCCGGGTCTCTGGCGCTGTGAGGCAGCAGTGCTAACCACTGTGCCACCGTGCCGCCCACAAAATTAATCCAGAAATTTTGCTCTGAAGGTCTTTTGTTCCTGTAGCAACAGGTTCGATTGACCCTTTGTGCCAATTGTTTTAACATTTTCCCCCAAATGCGATGGGCTTTCTAATGATTGTCCCCTTCTCTGAGATGAATATAGGAAGCAGAGGAATATTATCAAAGTAGCAGATCAGACAGCACATCGGCCAATCATTACACACTTCCATCTTGAAGTCAGAGATGAATCTTCTCATAATAGTTGTTGGGTAATCGGATGTGGAGATGCCGGTGTTGGACTGGGGTGGACAAAGTTAAAAATCACACAACATCAGGTTATAGTCCCAACAGGTTTATTTGGAAGCACTAGCTTTCGGAGCGCTGCTCCTTCATCAGGTGGTAGAATCCATCTCCCAGGCCCACTGTCAGGGAAAGGCCGCCAGCATTCTCAAAGATCCATCCCACCCTGGCAATGTTTCTCTACAACCTCTACCATCGGGGAGAAGGTACAGGAGCCTGAACACACGCACCAGACGGTTTCGTAACAGTTTCTACCCTACAATTATTAGAATACTGAATGGACTCACAAACTCTTAACATTCGCCTGTACCTGTGTTTATGTTCTTGCTGCTGTTTCCCTATTAATTACTATCTACGTTACTTAACTCTGTGACCTGCCTGTATTGCTCACAGGACAAAGCTTTTCACTGTGTCTCGGTACATATGACAATGTCAATTCAAATTCAAATTCAAGAGTAAGCTGCAATTATGAATTAAGAAATTTACAACCGGATATGGTTAGATCAGGTGGATGGGCCAAAATTTAGCAGATGGAGTTTGAGGGTGATAACTCTGAGGTTATTCATTTTGGTTGGAAGAATACAAAGGTGACTTATTACCTAAACGGAGAGAAATCTCAGGGTCCTTGTGTGTCAATTGCAGAAAATTAGTATGCAAGTGCAGCATATTCCTGATGAAGGGCTTATATCCGAAACGCCAACCCTCCTGCTCCTTGGATGCTGCCTGACTGCTGTATTTTTCCAGCGCCACACTTTTTGACTCTGACCCTCCAGCATCTGCAGTCCTCACTTTCTCTTAGGTACAGCACATCAGGAAGGCAAATGGAATTTTGGGATTTGTTGCGAAAGAAATAGTGTATAAAAGTAGGGAAATGTTGCTGCGACTGTCTAAGGCCTTGCTGAGATTGCATCTGATGTGTTGTGTATAATGTGGCCTGGTTTGACTTATAAAGAGAGATTAAGCAGGTTAGGTCTAATATCTCCCAAGTTTAAAAGAAAATGCAAACTAATTGAGGTCTATAAAATGCTGAAGGGGACTGACTGAGTAGACATAGAGATGATGTTTCCTCTTCTGGGGCAACCTAGAACAAGAAGTCATCGTTTTAGGATAAGAGTTAGCAGATTTAAACCAGTGCTGAGGAGAAATTATATCTCCCAAATGGTCATGAAGCTGTGGAATTCACTCCCTCAGAATGCGGTGGATGCTGGAACATTGGGTGTATTTAAGAAGGAAATGGAGAAATGTAATTAGTAAAGGGTTGAAGAGTTCTGGACAGCAGACAACAAAGTGAAGTTGAGACTGAGATGAGATCAGTCATGATCATATTAAATAGCGGAGCAGACTCAAGGGGTTACGTTGCCTACTCCTGCTGCTAGTTTGTATTTCCTTAAATTCAAGAGCAACTAAGGATGGGCAGCGACACCCGACTCCCATGACTTATTGAAAAAAAACAAAAAAAAATTCAGTGACATGCAAATAGGGTTCTCTTTGTCAGAGTCAAGAAGCTAAATTTGATGGGTGAATTCAATAATGCTATTGCTGAATTGCAGCATTTTAATTGTCGAGAAGGCAATCATTAAGGTCAGCACTTCTTCATTTTGTATTTGATGTCAGTAATTGACCTTCACTGACCGCATCCCTGACAGACAGTCTAAATAAGTACCTTTCAGAATGTTCTATAACTTTGTCCTGCTGACGGGGACTTAAATACTGACAACTGTGAGCCTATACCACCTCATGTTAATGTAACTGAAGTCTGGGAAATTGCTAACAGTGTAGTATCAACACAGGAATGTCTTAATTGAAGGAATCATAAATATATATGAACAAATGCTTTGTTCATGCTTAAAGCACCAAACTTTTATTTAAAACAAAAGTCATTTGCAACATTTTTTGAGGGCTGGGTGTAATTCAAAATGCAAGCTGTTTTTTATTATTTAAACGTGGGATGTGGATGTCACTGGTTGGGCAAGCATTAATATAAATGATTTGGATGTGAATGTAAGAGGTACAGTTAGTAAGTTTGTTGATGACATCAAAATTGGAGGTGTAGTGGACAACAAAGAAGGTTACCTCAGATTACAACAGGATCTTGATCAGATGGGCCAATGGGCTGAGGAGTGACAGATGGAGTTTCATTTAGATAAATGTGAGGTGCTGCATTTTGGGAAAGCAAATCTTAGCAGGACTTATACACTTAATGGTAAGGTCCTGGGGTGTGTTGCTGAATGGATAATGCAATATCCATTATCTGCAACCCTTCCCTGATATCATGTGAAGTGAATCGAATTGATTGAAGACAGGAGCCTGTAATGCTGGGTACTGCTGGAGAAAGTCAAGATGGATCATCCATTGGGCAGTTCTGGCTGAAAATTGTTGTGAATGTGTCAGCCTTATTCTCTGCATTGATTTGTGGGGTTTCCCTGTCATTAAAGATGGGAATGTTTGTAAAGCCTCCTTCTTCACTGAGTTGTTTGATCATTCATCAACAGTCACAACTGCCTGGAGCAGGACTGTAGGATCTCAGATCAGAATTACTTGCTACTTATTTGTTTGGCCTTTTCCTTTCAGAACACCGGGGTGTGGCTTCAGGCTGAACTCTGGAACCATGGACATGACTTTCACTGCTCGATAACTCCAAGAGAAATGCCAGGAACAACATTAGCCACTTTATATTGCCTTCAGTGATCTGACCCAGCTTTTTGACTCAGTCAATTGGGAAGTGCAGCTGAAGACCCTGTTAAAAGCCCATTGTTCAGAGAAATTCACCAGCATTCTCTCCATCTCCTCAAGACACCAGCTGGAGAGCCTCCTGGCTTCTTGCCCAAATTACCCGCAGTGCATAAAGCTTCATGTGTTAAGAGCATGAATTTGTAAAAATGTACCCTAATAAATCACCACACCACAAAAGTGATGTATCTTTGTTAGATAGGATGCAGAAAAGAACAAGAAATCATATCCCATATGGGATCAGGTGACAAAGCAAGCACTGAAACGTTATAAACTTGAAAGGGCATCTCATCCACAGGGTACACTTTAATATGGGGTAGCTCATCAAAGTTTATGGAAATATTAAGCAGTCGTAATTTGTAAACCCATCCGCAAAGTACACCAAGGAAATAAAAGACTTCATAGAATCATAGAATCCTTTCAGTGTGGAAGCAGACCACTCAGCCCATTGAGTTCACACTGACTCTACAAAGAGCATCCCACCCAGACCCATATCAAATAACCCTGTATTTCCCAGGGCTAATCCAACCAGCCTGCACATCCCTGGACACTGTGGGCAATTTGGCATGACCAATCCACCCTAATCTGCACATTTTTGGACTGTGGGAAGAAACCGCAGCATCCAGAGTAAACCCATCCACACCCAGGGAGAATGTGCAAGCGCCACCCAGTGTAAATGGAATGTACTGGGGTCTTGGATTTACTACAGTTCGGATATCGAGGAGAAAGTGAGGTCTGCAGATGCTGGAGATCAGAGCTGAAAATGTGTTGCTGGAAAAGCACAGCAGGTCAGGCAGCATCCAAAGAACAGGGGAATCAACGTTTCGGGCATAAGCCCTTCTTCAGGAATGAGGAAAGTGTGTCCAGTAGGCTAAGATAAAAGGTAGGGAGGAGAGACTTGGGGGGAGGGGCGTTGGAAATGCAATAGGTGGAAGGAGGTCAAGGTGAGGGTGATAGGCCGGAGTGGGAGTGGGGGCGGAGAGGTCAGGAAGAAGATTGTAGGTTAGGAAGGCGGTGCTGAGTTCAAGCTGTCACCAATGGATGGCATAAATGAGCCATGTGCTTCAATCCTCCCATGGTCAAATTATGTTAAAATTTGCCGCAGAATTAATTACAATTTGCTGCACAAGCATTGCTGTGAATGAGATGGAACACAGTCTGATTGAGTAAAGGCTTTGTGACATGTTGCTACTCCAGCCTGAAGTGATGTAAATCAATTGCTTAAAGATTTGGAGATTGATCAATGGGCAGAAACAAGCACAAATTTAAATATCTCAAGTAAATTACAGCATAGGACAGGCTTACCTGATCTGTTTCCTTAAAGCATGCATTCTTCCTTCATCACTATTCCCAGGTACTAAGACTACTCTGCACAATATTGACCTTGAGTACTGTTATTTTCTAGGCAGGCTATTCTGAAATGTTAAACATTACGAGCTTCTCAAATACATCTCATATAGAAACATATCCACATTGCCAGTGATTAAGCAGGTTTGAATTCCTCAATGGTCCACCATTTGCCTGCTAATTGGTTTTCTATCTCTTCATTTATTTTGCAGGTTGCTTTCTTTTTGCACAAACTGAGTTTAAAAAGGTGAAAACTGCCTTTAAAACATTTCATGCTTTTGTAAAGGTTGCAGCAATCTTTAACCCTACCAATAACTCCCCAATCCATTCCACCTGTCTCACCCTATATGCAGTCACTTTTCAATATAATCCTTTAAAATGTACCCACTGCTCTTTAAAATTTGCTAAAGCATGAACTTTCTTATCAACAATCCATTATTCCAAGCCAAGCCCTCAGCTCTTTCGCCAGGAGGTCAACATATATATTCAGTATACTCAAAACCTGGAAATTCTGTGTGTTCAAGGAGAAAGTGAGGTCTGCAGATGCTGGAGATCAGAGCCGAAAATGTGTTGCTGGAAAAGCGCAGCAGGTCAGGCAGCATCCAAGGTACAGGAGAATCGACGTTTCGGGCATGATTCCTGAAGAAGGACTTATGCCCGAAACGTCGATTCTCCTGTTCCTTGGATGCTGCCTGACCTGCTGCGCTTTTCCAGCAACACATTTTCAATTCTGTGTGTTTAGTCTGACAAGAAGATGGAAGGCATTTAATCCCACCAATGCCAAAAAAAATGCCTTTCTATCTCCTGAGTTAAAGATTACAAATCTTGCATTTAATCCCAAGTCTCATTCTTACATTAATCTCTTCTGGTTTCCTCCCAGTTCTAATCAGAGTTACTACATATCAAATTCATTCCTTGCATTCGTGACACAGAAAAATGAGATTGTGTTTTCATTCACACCTCCCCCCACCTCCTCCCCACACCACACCACCTCAATTTGGAAACATTACCAGACACAGTCAAGTCTGTCATGTTGTCTAAGTGAGATTATCAAGCTGTAATGTTGGCAGTTTGGTCAGTCAGCCTGTTGGAATTAACAATGAGATTTTAAGTGTGCTGTATATTAAAATATTAGATTAGATTAGATTGCCGACATTATACCAATGCATATTTTTTATCAATCACTTAAGTTATGATTTGGAGGTGCCAGTGTTGGACTGGTGTGTACAAAGTTAAACATCACGCAACACCAGGTCGGACAAACCTGTTGACTAATACCTGGTGTTGTGTGATTTTTCACTTAAATTAAATCTTTCATGTAAAAAATTCCTACAAATTGCAAATTAAATAATTTCCCAATGGCCTTAAAAGCAAATAACTGTTGTTAGAAACTCAATAACATTCTTTTATTAACAATAACCTCCATCTCTGTATACCCTTCCTTCCTTTACTGTTTTGCAGAAAAGCTACTTGGGGAACGATGCCTAGGGTGAGACAGAAAAAGCGCAGCAGGTCAGGCAGCATCCAAGGAGCAGGAGAATCGATGTTTCGGGCATGAGCCCTTCTTCAGGAATCATGCCCGAAACGTCGATTCTCCTGCTCCTTGGATGCCGCCTGACCTGCTGTGCTTTTCCAGCAACACATTTTCAAATCTGATCTCCAGCATCTGCAGTCCTCACTTTCTCCTAGGGTGAGACAGGAAGGTATAGAGTATACAAACATTAAAAAAGCAAATAGGCTCAAAGGAGGAAAATTGGTAAAAAAAAATGCAAAATGAGTTTACTTATACTGTTAGGAGTAGACGATAGCACCATGCTGTAGGAGAAGAATAAATGTTGGACAGAGGACACATAGGATGACTTTAATCTTCATGAAGATTTGGACATTAAATTGGCTGAGAGTGGAATGAGGAAGAATTCATAGAGTACAACTGGGAGAGTTTCCTGGAACAATGTGTGGTGGATCCAAACAGTGTTGTAACACTGGTAATGTGCAATGAGACAGGTTGAATACTTGATGTCAGAATACAAGATCCCTGAGGAAACTGTGACCACAACAGGGTAGGATTTATCATTTAGTTTGAGAGTGAGGAAGCTGGATCAGAAACATTATACTAAACTTTAATAAGGGTGATTACAAAGGAATGAGGGCTGTAGTGGAGCAGGAAAGGAATTTAGCAGAAAATACAGTTGACAAACAATGGCAGACATTTAAGGAAATAGTTCATGACCTATAAAAAAGGTATATCACAGTGAGGAAGAAGGATTCAAGGAAGTGGATAAACCAACCATGGTTAATCAGGGAAATTAAGGATAGCATCACATTGAAAGAAAAAAACATAATCAGGCAAAGATTAGTGATAATTCAGATGAGGGAGAAAATAAACTTTGAGGGTAAACTAGGAAGTATTATAAGCATGCACATCAGCAGTTTAATTAATATATATAAGGGTGGAGAGAGGGCAAAATTGAACATAGACCCCTTAGAGAATGAGGCGGAAGTGAGGACTGCAGATGCTGGAGATCAGAGTCGAGAGTGTGGTGCTGGAAAAGCACAGCAGGTCATGCAGCATCCGAGGACCAGGAGAACCTCATTCCTGATTAAGGACTCGAGCCCAAAACATTGATTTTCCTGTTCCTCGGATGCTGCCTGACCTGCTGTGCTTTTTCAGCACCACTCTAATCTTGACCCTTCGAGAATGAAGCTGGGAAAATAGTAATGGGGAACCGGGAAATGGCATATGGTTTCATTGAATAGTGGAGCAGACTGAATGGGTTTGAATGGCCTATTCCTCCATCTGAAGCACTTTGGGAAATTTCATCACATTAAAGGTACCAAATTAATGCAAGGTGTTGCTATTGTTAGAAAGTTAGAGATCTTTGGGAGGAACATGAAAAGTCTAGGGCCTAAGTTGATGAAGACACAGCCAACAGTGGTTGGACAAGTGAGGGAGGGATACACAAGGGTGCAAATTCAGAGCACCAGATATTCTGGGCATTAAATTTGTTAAGAGCTGCAGGAGATTATTAACAAGCCAGGCTTGAACTTAATGAACTCACAAACTCTTAACATTTGTCCGTACCTGTGTTTTTGTTTTTGCCGCTGTTTACCTATTATTTACTATCTATGCTACATAACTCTGTGATCTGCCTGTATTACTCGCAAGACAAAGCTTTTCACTGTGCCTCGGTACATGTGACAATCAATTCAATTCAATTCAATTCAATTGAAGCAATCGAGAGATTTTAAATTAAGAATAAGACTTTTACATTGGGACAGCTTCGAAATAATGTAGATCAACAACAGGTGAGCAGGATGGTACAGGATAGAATTTGTACTGTGGAATAAGATCAGTTGAAGTTAAAATAGAGTGGTGGATGGTAGGATGGCCAGGAAAGGGGAGGTGAGGCAGAGGTGAAATGAGTACTCCTTGTGACTCTCTCTGATCAACTTGATATTTTTAAGGTTTTCAGTCTTTAATTCTAGGCATCAGCGATGCCCAATAACAGCTATGAGACTAACTGGACTTCCAATCCCTGGGTTCCTGGTTTTACAGTTCTTAAACAGCAGAGTGGTATACACAATTTCATAACCAATTGAATGGTTCATATACGGTGATGCTGGTGTCATAGAGCAGTTTAGCATAGAAAGGTGAGGTCAGCTTTGAGGAACTGTTTTCATCTGACAAACAGAGAATCAAAAGCAGTGGGTGAATGTCACAATTTATTGATGCACAAACATGGAAATGGATATAACAACTAGAAGGAAAACCTTTTATCAGGTAAGATGGAAAAAAGAAAGGAAACATCAACACGCTGCTTTCCCCAGCTAATATTTACAAACGTCCCCATAATTATAACATCAGTACTTGAAATGCACTGGGTAGAAAAGGAAAAAAATGTAATGATGACAACATAAAAAACATTAGGAATATTAACAATCTTTGTTCGACAGAAGACACATTTTGTAAACAGTTTCTAGCAATAAAACAGTTACGTATCAGTTATGTCATTGCTTTTTTTTGATTAAAGCTGCCACATAATTCTGAATGCACAGTAATCTCAAAAGGATCAGGATAAAAGTCTATTCTGTTTGTCTAACAGTGAGGTGGATGGAATTATTAAATCTTTTATTGACATTAATATTTCATTTCAAGGTAGGAACAAGCTGTTGAGAATAAACAAGCCGTGTTCTTGATATCTCTGATGTTAATTAAACGTCTCTACATATTATATTTGGCTGTATTCCTTTTCTGAACCTGAGATAGCAATTTAAACATATCTTAATTAACCAAAAGGTTTTATAACAATTATTTCCTTAGAAACAACATTTCTGATGAAGGGCTTATGCCCGAAACATCAACTCTCCTGCTCCTCGGATGCTGCCTGACCGGCTGTGTTTTTCCAGCACCACACTTTTGACTCCAGCATCTGCAGCCCTCACTTTCTCCTTAGAAATAACAGAAAGGTATTTGTTTGTACTATGCAAGTTCTATTCTCCACGGTGTAAAAGGAATCGATGAAGGTTTAAAAATGATTCATGAGTAAGATGCTATAACTAATCGGGAAAGACTTACGAGGATCAGAAAAGTTTTGGTAGGATCGACTTGAGACAATAGACATAGAGGGTTGGAAACAAAAACAGGAATTGTTTGAAAAACTTAGCGGGTCTGGCAGCAACTGTAGAGACAAATCAGAGTTAACTTTTCAGGTCAAGCGATCCCTCCTCAGAACTGATGGTAGCTGAAAAAAAATTGTTTTTTATATATAGAAAATAGGTGGAAGAAGAGAGTAAGGAGTAAACAATAGGTGGGGATAGCGTGCAAAGAGAGAGAAGGACAGAAAGACAAGGGAGTGGATAACGGTCAGCCGTGAGGGTTGGAGTGTTGGCATGGGGTCAGAAGACTAAAATTTTGAATTTTTGGAAGGTTTCTTCACCAATATAGAAGATGGTATTAGTAATAACATTAGCAAATTTGCTGATGATACTAAGCTGGGTGGCAGGGTGAAATGTGAGGAGGCTGTTAGGAGATTACAGGGTGACCTGGACAGGTTAGGTGAGTGGACGGATGAATGGCAGATACAGTTTAATGTGGATAAATGTATGGTTATCCACTTTGGTGGCAAGAACAGGAAGGCAGATTACTACCTAAATGGAATCAATTTAGGTAAAGGGGCAGTACAAAGAGATCTGAGTGTTCTTGTACACCAGTCAATGAAGGCAAGCATGCAGGTACAGCAGGTAGTGAAGAAAGCTAATAGCATGCTGGCCTTCATAACAAGAGGGATTGAGTATAGAAGCAAAGAGGTTCTTCTGCAGCTGTACAGGGCCCTGGTGAGACCACACTTGGAGTACTGTGTGCAGTTCTGGTCTCCAAATTTGAGGAAAGACATTCTGGCTATTGAGGGAGTGCAGCATAGGTTCACGAGGTCAATTCCTGAAATGGAGGGACTACCTTACGCTGATAGACTGGAGCAACTGAGCTTGTATACCCTTGAGTTTAGAAGACTGAGAGGGGATCTGATTGAGACATATAAAATTATTAAAGGATTGGACACTCTAGAGGCAGGAAACATGTTTCCGCTGATGGGTGAGTGACACAGCTTAAAAAGACAGGGTAGACCATTTAGGACAGAGATGAGGAGAAACTTCTTCACCCAGAGAGTGGTGGCTGTGTGGAATGCTCTGCCCCAGAGGCCCAGTCTCTGGATTCATTTAAGAAAGAGGTGGATAGAGCTCTCAAAGATTGTGGAATCAAGGGTTATGGAGATAAGGCAGGAACAGGATACTGATTAAGGATGATCAGCCATGATCATATTAATGGTGGTGCAGGCTCGAAGGGCAGAATGGCCTACTCCTGCACCTATTGTCTATTGTCTGTTGATCCCGAGGTATATTTGTGTGACATTTCCACATTAGGTTGTGACTCCACAGACTCATCTTCTGAGGTTCTGGTGATCATTGTCTGCCTGCAACAAATTTGAACTCATCCCCTCCCTGGCAGCTACTTTCATGTACCGGTGCAGGTTTTAGAAGCCTTAAAAAAAATCCAGGCCCATCTTGATTTTGAAAACCTCAATCAAATCACCAGGCAGGCTTCTATTCTTTAAGGCAAACAGTCTTAACTCATTCAATCTTTCTTCATATCTGAAGTTTCTCATCCTAGAACCACGATGATGAATCTTTTCTCAACTCCAATGCCTTCACATCCTCCCTGGACTGCAGTGCTCAATCTGCACACAACTCTCCAGTTGAGGTCAAACCACGGTTGCATGCAAGTTCAAACTTTGTCTTATGTTCTATACCACTATTATTAAAGCCAAGAATTCTGTGTGCTTTGTGAACCATGCTCTCAATCTTCCTGTTACCTTCAATAATTCATGCAAATATACACACCGATTTTCAGATCCGGAACCTGTTTCATAGCTATGCCTTAGTTTTATTTCGCTCACTATGATTCTCCCACCAAAGTAAACCACAATTCTCTGCATTGAACAACATCTGTATACCTTAATGTGCTTAATAGTTAGAACTTCAGAATGTCATTCCACCTAATGAGTCTGTGCCTGCAGTTTGGTTTAACTGTCAAATTAACCTCACTCCCCTGAATGTTCCCATGGCCCCGCAAAGCCTTGCCTTTCAAACACTTACCTAATTTATCCAAGTATTTACTACTTGTCTTTGTTAAATATGGTCAGTGCAGTGATCAAACATGAAAACTTTTCCTGTGCTAACATCCAAAACTGTATCTTCAAATGAATCCCTTATGTGGTAGTTTATCACTAACCAATCAGGGAATCTGTCACTTCATGCTACATATGGAGGCTTAAAACCTCCTCCTCTGCTTTTGGTTGCATTTCAGTCCCACGCTCCTGATCTTCGGGCACCCGGTACGGAGGAGGGAAGGCAGGTCTGAAGACCTCCTCGTGGGTCTGCTCCTGGGCCTGGCCAAACTGGCCATCAACAGGTCCAGGCAGCGGGCCGTGGAGGGGGTCGTTAGGGCCGACTGCCTGCCCCTCTTCCGCGGTTACGTTAGGGCCCGGGTGTCCTTGGAGAAGGAGCACGCGGTGTCCACCAACACCCTGGAGTTGTTCAGGGAGAGGTGGGTGCCGCAGGGAGTGGAGTGCATTATTTCTCCCTCCAACTCTATTTTGATTTAGTCCCTACCCTCCCCTTTACTGTTTGATCACACAGCATTGCCTTTTTTGTGAAGGGCAGTGTTTGTCACTGGCCACTCGGGTGTTTCCTATCTTCCTGGTGGTGGAAATTGAATAAAGATTCGTACACTTTGTTTCTCTCACTGTGTCTCACACCTGCACACACACACCATGGGTGCTGGGGGAGAAAAATAAGCACTACCACAGTTAGGTGGTAGTGTGGGGGTTAAAAAGGGAAGAAAAAACAAATAAATAAATAAACCAGAGCTTGCCAAAAAAAATTTTTACAAATGGAGGCTTCAAAAATGGCTGGAATTAAATCACAGAGCCTCTTAACTACACTTCACCCACCTCCCACCCTACTCCTGCACTTACCATACATATCTCCCTTTGAAAATAGCTTTCAAAGTGTCTGCTGGACATTTAATCCACAGAATACAGCACTCAGTGCTGTTAAAGTTAACGTGGTCTCTACAACAACCTTGTCTGCTGTTGGAGGCCTTGGTTCAGGGATCTCCAGTGCGATAGTCGTTGAAAAGTGAGTAGGTAGCTTTTAATCCAATCAGATTCAGAATTCCTGGGCCAGGATATTTACCCCAGCAACCGCTGTAGGTGCTGAGAAACTAAATAAAAATGGAAAACATACTAAGCAGTTCAGCATTAGCGAAGAGAGAACCAGAGGTAATACTTCACAGAGATGACCTTCAGCAGAACTCCCGAGTATCTCCAGCACTTTGTTTCCAAGTTAAGGTACTGACTCTCCTATGTGCAATGGTAGTTGGAGTTGAGAAACAGTGGTAGTGAATTTGATATTGATAAGCAGAATGTGCAAGGATACACAAAAAACCTCAATGCTTTCCCAGCTGAACAATTTTGGAATCAAGATCCTTGTTCAACAAAGGATATAAAGAAGTATATTTTGAATATAAAGGCACAATACATTGATATAAGTTTTGTTTTCTACTGTTATAACAGACATTAACCTATTTAAAGGAAGCACTTCTGTTTTGATACCAATGCATTAAACATTGCTTAAAGGTGAATATATTAACCTTATGCAAACATTAGGTGCAGATAAATGTATATAAGTTATGGTTCATGACTGAGCTAAAAGGGTCTCCTTCATGAATCACTGAGTAAATGCTACAGTTGCATTTGCTTTGATATTTTGAGGGCCTAGCTCAATCTGGAATTGAGGTTAATTTTTGAAATTGGAGAACACATCTCTTTACAATGTGGAAATGGTGCAACAGCACGGTGCACAAAAACACATTTGACATCAATTCCCATATTCTCATTTCACTTTGATGGCTGATGTTTAACTTATAGTATAGTATACAAAACCATAAGCAAGAATAAAACATTCAAGGTGAAATATATGCTGCCAGATTGATTTTCAAACTTTCACCCTAAAAATTACAGAAAGAAATCCCAGTCCACATTTTGGTCTGAATGCTGGAGAAAGGAAAATAAAGCCACCTCCCTCGATACCAAATTGAAAAATGTATAACCTCAGAAATCTAATTAATCATCTCTTGTTATCATTAGGTGAGAAAACAAAACACTAAACATGCTGCTGGAAGTATCATATTGCACCTGTTTCAGAAGCAATGTCATTTAAGTGATAGTAACAAATGAAACAACTCCCAAGCACTAACTAGATTTCAAAGTCTGTGCTGTCTGTTTATTAGCATGCAAGAGCTGTTTGCGGATGAGCACAGTTGAAGACTCCTAAGTCTGGCACTAATTATGTCTGAGAATTTTAATTAAAAAGAATCTTGGATGAAAACTTCCACAGGAAACAAATGTCTAATCAAAGCTGAGAGCTGATAGTTTTCAAAACTTTGAATTCAACCACCTGGCTGGGCGAGGGCTGATTAATTCTTGTCTAACTCAATAAATCCAGCAGACACTCGACAGAACTTGATGATGCTGGCAGCTGCTGGTCCATTCAGGGTTCCAACCACAAGGTGCGAAATGTCAGAAAGAACAAAGCAGCTGATCTGCACAAAACTGACAAAAAAAAAATCAAAGCTCATATTTATAAGACTTGAAAAACAGGTCAAAATCCAGATTTGGACTTAGAGTCATAGACTCCTACAGCACGAGACAGGCCCTTCTGCTCAAACTGGTCCGTGCTGACCAAAATGACCGTCCACGCTAACCCCATTTCCCATATCCTTCTAAACCTTTCCTATCCATGTATTTGTCCAAATGCCTTTGAAATGTTGTTAATGCACCTGCCTCAACCACTTCCTCTGGCAACTCATTCAATATGCAAATGAAGCGTACTTGTATTTTTTATTAGATTACGTACAGTGTAGAAACAGGCCCTTCGGTCCAACAAGTCCACACCGACCTGCCGAAGAGCAACCCACCCAGACCCATTCCCCTACATTTACCCTTTCATCTAACACTACGGGCAATTTAGTATGGCCAATTCACCTAACCTGCACATTTTTGGGCTGTGGGAGGAAACCGGAGCACCCGGAGGAAGCCCACGCAGACACGGGGAGAATGTGCAAACTCCACACAGTCAGTCGCCTGAGGCGGGAATTGAACCCGGGTCTCTGGCGCTGTGAGGCAGCAGTGCTAACCACTGTGCCACCGTGCCACCCATAAGCTTGTAAATATCATTGTTAATAGACAACTTTAGAAATACTGGAATTTGTTTCTTGGTCAGGTTAATCCTGTTGACCATGATATAGTTTATAATTAGATAACCTTCTTAATACTCATTATACCTTTCAAATTTTCAATGACCACTTCAAGGACTTAAGCTTATCAATTCAGAAATATTTGCTGATGTACCAGGACAATTTCAGTTTTCATATCCTGATTCTACTGTTCCATTTTCCAACATAATAATTCTTTTATTGTTGTCTGTTTCCCATTGCCCTGCTAGTCTCATGTTATTGACAGTGCTCCACCTCTGCATCAGTTCATTGTTCTCTGTCCCACTCAGTACTTCCTGGGCTCTTAGGACCCCCCTTAGAGATGTACAGCATGGAAACCGACCCTTCAGTCCAACCTGTCCATGCAGACCAGATATCCCAACCCAATCTCGTCCCACCTGCCAGCACTTGGACCATAACCCTCCAAACCCTTCCTATTCATATACCCTCCAAACCCTTCCTATTCATAATGTTGCAATTGTACCAGCCTCCACCACATCCTCTGGCAGCTCATTCCACACCTGTACCACCCTCTGTGTGAAAAAGTTGCCCCCTAGGTCTCTTTTATATCTTTCCCCTCTCACCCTAAACCTATGCCCTCTAGTTCTGGACTCCCTGACCCCAGGGAAAAGACTTTGTCTATTTATCCTATCCATGCCCCTCATGATTTTGTAAAACTCTATAAGGTCACCCCTCAGCCTCTGATGCTCCAGGGAAAACAGCCCCAGCCTGTTCAGCCTCTCCCTGTAGCTCAAATTCTCCAACCCTGGCAACATCCTTGTAAATCTTTTCTGAACCCTTTCAAGTTTCACAACATCTTTCCGATAGGAAGGAGACCAGAATTGCACGCAAGGTTTCAACAGCGGCCTAACCAATGTCCTGTACAGCCGCAACATGACCTCCCAACTCCTGTACTCAATCCTCTGACCAATAAAGGAAAGCATACGCCTCCTTCACTATCCTATCTACCTGCGATTGCACTTTCAAGAAGCTATGAACCTGCACTCCAAGGTCTCTTTGTTCAGCCACACACCCCAGGACCTTACCATTAAGTGTATAAGTCCTGCTAAGATTTGCTTTCCCAAAATGCAGCACCTCACATTTATCTAAATGAAACTCCATCTGTCACTTCTCAGCCCATTGGCCCATCTGATCAAGATCCTTTTGTAATCTGAGGTAACCTTCTTTGTTGTCCACTACACCTTTTGGTGTCATCAACAAACTTACTAACTGTACCTCTTACATTCACATCCAAATCATTTATATAAATGATGAAAAGTAGTGGACCCAGCACCGATCCTTGTGGCACTCCATTGGTCACAGGCCTCCAGTCTGAGAAAGAACCCTCCACCACCACCCTCTGTCTTCTACCTTTGAGCCAGTTCTGTATCCAAATGGCTAGTTCTCCCTGTATTCCATGAGATCTAACTTTATTAATCAGTCTCCCATGAGGAATCTTGTCGAATGCCTTACTGAAGTCCATATAGATCACATCTACTGCTATGCCCTCATCAATCCTCTTTGTTACTTCTTCAAAAAACTCAATCAAGTCTTCTCAGCTGAGAGGGGGAAATTGTTTTGGCTCCTGAGATTTTCATTCAGCTATTCACTGCATTACACTCTTTCACTGTTCCTTTGGATTATCAACTTCTCAGTATCCATTGTTGCCTCTTCATCTGCTCTTCCTGAGCCTCCTCACTCTACTAGGAGAAAGTGAGGACTACAGATGCTGGAGATCAGAGCTGAAAAATGCGTTGCTGTAAAAGTGCAGCAGGTCAGGCAGCATCAAAGGAGCAGGAGAATCGACATTTCGGGCATAAGCCCTTCTTCAGGATTCTCCTGCTCCTTTGATGCTGCCTGACCTGCTGCGCTTTTCCAGAAACACATTTTTCACCTCCTCACTCTGCACTTCATAAACTATATGTTCAGGACACATATGTTCGGGTCACCACCCACGCCCTGCAACTTTTCCAAGACTTTTGTTTCCCCGGCCCCCAATGCCTCATCTTCACCATGGACATCCAGTTGCTTTACACCTCCATCCGCCATGACCAGGGCCTCCAAGCCCTCCATCTCTTCCTCTCCCAATGGCCCCACGAGTACCCTTCCACTGACACTCTCATTCATTTGGCTGAACTGGTCCTCATCCTCAATAGCCTCTCCTTCAAATATTCCCACTTCCTCCAGATGAAAAGGGTAGCCATGGGAACCGCATGAGTCCCAGCTATGCCTGTCTCTTTGTTGGTAATGTGGAACAGTCCATCTTCCGGAGTTACACCGGCATCACCCTCCACCTGTTCCTCCGCTTTATCGATGACTGTATTGGCACCACTTCATGCTCCCACGAGGAGGTTGAATAGTTCATCAACTTCACCCACACATTCCACCCTGACCTTAAATTCAACTGGACCATCTCAGACACCTCTCTCCCCTTCCTGGACCTCTCCATCTCCATCAATGGTGACCGGCACAACACGGACATCTACTACAAACCCACCGATTCCCACAGCTACCTGGACTACACCTTCTCCCACCCTGTCTCCTGTAAAAATGCTACCCCCTATTCCCAATTCCTCCACCTCTGCAGCATCCGCTCCCAGGAGGGCCAGTTCCACCACAGTACACATCAAATGGCCTCCTTCTTTAAAGACCATAATTTCGCCTCCCATGTGATTGGTGAATTTCTGCAGTGCATCTGGCAGACTATACAACTTCTGCTACTAAACATCGGTGGTGGAGGGAGTGGATGTTTACGGATAAGGTGCGAATGAAGTGGGCTGCATTGAAATGCCCACTGAACTTCAAGATCAGAAGCCACAAAACACCAGATGTTCAATGGGTTTATTTGAAATCACAAGCTTTGGAAGCGCTGCCCCTTCATCAGATGAAGTGACGAAGAGCATATAGGCGCAGAATTTATCGCTTTGCATCGTTTGTCTCAGCAGGCCACTGAACTAGCAGAGAAAGTTGAGATCTGTGTTGTCATTATATATATATATATAGTTTTTCTTATTATCTATGGATTGTCTAAAAAGAAATAGTGAATTTGTTATTATCTAACATGGTCTGAAGGAATGCCCAAGACCTAATAGAATAAAGAAACAGGTGATGGATATGTTAATGAAGAGTTAACTGAGTTTGACGCAGTTGTATAAATGTGGACAGCTGGTAGTCAGTGAGGTTTGCGTTTTGTGGAGTGTGGTTAATTGAAATAAAACTGTCACACAAAAATGGGAGAGTCAAAAAGTGTGGCACTGTAAAAACACAGCAGGTCAGCTGGCGTCTGAGGAGCAGGAGAATCGACATTTTGGGCATAAACCATTCATCAGGAACATAAACGTGTGGACTTGAATTGTGTTTAAATACAGTTATCTTTTAGACTATAACAAAGTGAACTTCCCATTGTACACATTCACATTGTAATCGGACTGGGAACGAAATTTAGCAGAAATCATGTAATAGAGGGAGAAAATGAACTGTGAGGGTAAACTAACAAGTAATATAAAAACGGACAGCAAATGGTTCTTTAAATATATTAGCGTGAGGAGAGAAGCCAAAGTGAATGTGGCACTGTTAGGGAACAAGGCTGGGGAAATAATAATTGGGAACCAGGAAATTGTGGAAGAGTTGAATAAAATACATGGATTGCATTAGGCTTCATGAGATCAAACACAAATAGCATTCCAAAAATACAAACTAGAGGGAAAAAGGCAGGGACAAAATAAATCCAGTAACTGTCACAAGAGAAAACATAAAAGAAAAACTAGTTGGACCAAGAGCTGATAAATCCCCTAGACATGAAGGGCGCATCTTAGGATATTAAAGAAGTAGCTACAGAGATAGTGAATGCTTAGGTAGTTATCATCCAAGAATCCTTAGATTCTGGAGAAGTCCCAGAGCATTGGAAAATTGCTCATGCAACACCCCTATATGAAAAGGGAGGAACAAACAAAACAATTAAGAATCTGCTAGTTAGCTTAACATCTATCATTGGGAAAATATTACAGTCTATTACAAAGAATGTAACCATGGAGCCTTGAGAATCCAGCAGAGTCACCATGTCCTCACAAAGGGAAAAATCATGGCTGAGAAATGATTTAGAATTGTTTGAAGAGATAACAATTGGGATAGATTAGATGGTGGAGCATATTGTGGGTCAAATGACCATCTTTTTCTGCTATACCTGATGGGTTTATGGGTACACATTCTCTTCTTGAATGGTATTGCACTTTCCGTTAAGATGAAAGATAGAATGTAACACTGCCTGCAGATATATGTGGAATCATCACTGATTCCTTTTACTCACTCATACAATAGGTCGAAGTGTGAATGAGTTATGCAGGACAAGCCTGACTGGATTCCCTGCACTGTGCTTGTAGAATCTCCATTGTCTACGTTACAGTGCATGCCTTTGCTGCAGTCCTGATGAAGGGCTTATGCTCAAAATATCGACTCTCCTGCTCCTCAGACGCTGCATGACCTACTGTGCTTTTCCAGCACCACACTTTTCGATTCTGACTCTCTAGCATCTGCAGTCCTCATTTTTCTTTCTGCTGCAGTCATCAAAGTGATGATGTGGAGGAGCCGGTGTTGGAGTGGGGTGGACAAAGTTAAAAATCACACAACACCAGGTTATAGTCCAACAGGTTTAATTGGAAGCACTAGCTTTTGGAGCGCTGCTCCTTCATCAGGTAGCTAGTGGGATAGGATCATAGCACATAGGACAGAGGACATGTCTTATGACCATGCGCACGAGCTACCTGACAAAAGAACACCTGTCCAAAATCTTGTAGTTCCAAATAAACTTGTTGGACTAAAACCTGGTATTGTGTAATTTTTATCAAAGTGGATGATACTGTCTGGTGCTTTCTGTAAGCTAGGAGTTGGATGCTTGTCAGAGTTGTGCTGCTTGTCTACAATAAATATTTTCATAGGATTAGATTAGATTAGATTACTTACAGTGTGGAAACAGGCCCTTCAGCCCAACACCGCCCCTCCAAAGAGTAACCTACCCAGATCCATTCCCCTACACCTAACAATATGGGCAATTTATCATGGCCAATTCACCTAACCTGCACATCTTTGTGACTGTGGGAGGAAACCAGAGCACCCAGGGAAAACCCACGCAAATACGGGGAGAATGTGCAAACTCCACACAGACAGTTGCCCAAGGCAGGAATTGAACCTGGGACCCTGGTGCTGTGAGGCAGCAGTGCTAACCACTGAGCCATCGTGCTGCCCCAAAAATGAATGTGACTTCACCAGGTATGATTGCTGTAAGGAGACTAAAGTAATAATGTCAATGAAATTCCAATTACAACCATGCAGGATTATTTACAGTGCTGTCACTTGCCACTAACATTGCACTCAGATAGTGATTTTCTTCCTTTCTCTTCCACTATGTGTAAGGACAATCCTGGGGTTCAGAGCTAGGCTGGAGGAAGCTTGCTCTGTTCTTGGCCATGTTGTGCTAGAATATGTGGCTGGTCACCCTCCCGCCAGCATGCGAGTCCAGTGGGCTCAGGCTTGGTGACAGTATCTTGCCCAAATGGAGGGTCACCCTCCTTGACTTGGACCTCTGCAGGCATTGGCATCACAGGAAGGAAGGAAGTAGAAGAGCCAGGCACCTCTGGAGTGTCCTGAGAGGAATCTTTTGGAGGTCATCTACATGTCTCCTCATCTGTCTCTGTGCCTAGTTGCACCAATTTATCTTCCTGAGAGGAAGGAGATTCTGCAGTGAAGTCAATGTCCCACATTCCCCTTCTCACGTTGATAGTGAAGCCAAGACATTGGATATACTGGATATAGATCTCTATGGTGAGGGCTAACCAGTCAATGGAGGCAGCCAGAGAAAATATGGAACTCTTCATGTTGGTTCACTCCTTCAATCTTCAATTTACTGAATGGCTCTGACAAACCTGCCTGCTGTTTCTGTGCCTCCCTCTGCATTTGATGAAGTCACTAATTATCTTGAGCCTGGCCTGAGCAAGGGTGTGGTCTCTGACAGTCTTCTGAATGCCAGCAACCTGAACATTTCTTCCTTAACCAGCTGAGTCGACATGCCAATGATGTGCTAAGACCATAAGACCATAAGACATAGGAGTGGAAGTAAGGCCATTCGGCCCATCGAGTCCACTCCGCCGTTCAATCATGGCTGATGGGCATTTCAACTTCACTTACCCGCATTCTCCCCATAGCCCTTAATTCCTTGTGACATCAAGAATTTATCAATCTCTGCCTTGAAGACATTTAGTGTCCCGGCCTCCACTGCACTCCGTGGCAATGAATTCCACAGGCCCACCACTCTCTGGCTGAAGAAATGTCTCCGCATTTCTGTTCTGAATTTACCCCCTCTAATTTTAAGGCTGTGCCCACGGGTCCTAGTGTCCCCGCCAAACGGAAACAATTTTTTAGCGTCCACCCTTTCCAAGCCATGTATTATCTTGTAACTTTCTATTAGATCTCCCCTTAACCTTCTAAACTCCAATGAGTACAATCCCAGGATCCTCAGTCATTCCTCGTATGTTAGACTTACCATTCCAGGGATCATCCGTGTGAATCTCCGCTGGACATGCTCCAGTGCCAGTATGTCCCTCCTGAGGTGTGGGGCCCAAAACTGGACACAGTACTCCAAATGGGGCCTAACCAGAGCTTTATAAAGTCTCAGTAGCACATCGCTGCTTTTATATTCAATCCTCTTGAGATAAATGACA
>NC_057722.1:81310303-81323154 GCF_004010195.1 Chiloscyllium plagiosum | reverse complement strand
ATCCGACCCTATGTCATTCAGTGCCACAGATTTAATTTTGTTCTTAACTAACAAGGCCACCCCGCCCCCTCTGCCCACCTCCCTGTCTTTTTGATAAGTTGTAAATCCTTGGATGTTTAACTGCCAGTCCTGACCCCCCTGTAACCATGTCTCTGTGATGCCTACCACATCATAGTCATTCACGATGATCTGTGCC
This sequence comes from Chiloscyllium plagiosum, assembly GCF_004010195.1. NCBI lineage: Eukaryota > Metazoa > Chordata > Chondrichthyes > Orectolobiformes > Hemiscylliidae > Chiloscyllium > Chiloscyllium plagiosum. The sequence goes on along the minus strand of NC_057722.1, from coordinate 81,322,958 downwards.
ATTAGTTCATCTGCTTTGTTACGAATGCTACAAGCATTCGGGTAAAGTGCCTTAATGCTAACATTCTCATCATTAGAGATATTGGAAGTCATAAGATGTCCTAAGTTTTCCTTCCTTTTTGTTACATTCCTAATCAGCCTCAAGTTTAAATCCGCCTGCACATATGCTTATCTTTCCATTTAACTCCATACTCCCTGTCGCTTTCACTTTCTCTTCCCCTCAACTCAGAAGTTTAAAGTCCTACTGACCACCCTATTTATCCTCTTCGCTAGAACATTGGTACTTGATCGGTTCAGGTGGAGACCGTCCCAACGGTACAGATCCCCCCGGTTCCAAAACTGATGCCAATGCCCCATGAAGTGGAATCCCTCTTTCCCACACCAATCCCTTAGCCACATGTTTACTTCCCTAATTTTCTTATCCCTATGCCAATTGGCACGTGGCTCGGGCAGTAATCCGGAGATTATGACCCTTGAGGACCTGTACTTCAATTTCCTTCCTAGTGCTTGATAATCCCCAAACAGGTCCTCCACCCTAGCTTTGCCTATGTTGTTAGTCCCACATTGTGGTCCCGAGTCTTATCCAGAAAGAGATCCCATCAAAGTGGAGGATGAAGATGAAAGTCTTGCCTGTACACCCTCTGAGGATTGAATGGCTTTTTTCTCAGAGGTGGAGATGGACCTGAGGGCCTCCTGAATTGGCTTCCTTGTTGTTCCAAGCTGGGTCCCACTGGTGCCTGCATTAGAGATAAAGGGCTAAACATATTTTAAGGAACGAATGAGTTATCACTAGCAATAGTGGAAGATCAGCACAGTGCAGCATAATGAAGCTCACAGGGTTATCTGGACAAGGAGGGTGCAGTGTCTGCACGAGTGAAAACCCCGTTCTCTATCCAGTTCCGGCACCTTTCCTCATAAAGGGTGAGGAACCTAATGTCTGCCACCTTGCCACTGGTCTTAGCCCTCTTAATCCAGTGGTGCACCAACTTTTCCCACACAAAACCGAGGGGTTGAGTATGATAGAGGTGGATGGCATGCAGTCAGTCGCACTGCAGAGTCAGGAAGTGTTAGTTGTTTAGAAGTATGATGTAAGTGAAGCATGTTAAGTCGATATGCTGCATGCAATCACGAGAGGTAAATCCATGTGCCTTGATGAGATGTGTATGGAATGGTAGACTGAGAGTGGGTAATGGTGCTCCTGTGAGTATGAAGTTGCAGAGAGAAAATGGTGGCACTTACCTTTGCACAGCGCAGAAGGTCATTAACCATCGTACTCACTGTTGGGTGTTTCTTTTCATCCTCGAGACAACACAGACCCAGGCGGTGTTTCTGTCAAGCCCGTCTGTGCCTGTGTCATGGCCCTCCTTGCCCGGAGAAAATAACACTCCCCGTCTCTCAAACAGTTCTTCCAACAGAACCTCAAGGTGTCTGCTGGAGAAATGTGGTGTCAGCGCCCCTTTCTGGGCCATTTCTTCAATTCCAACATGGGAGCAGTACAGATTGAGAAGGCCAGTTTATGGGTTGCAGCATCTGATGTGCCATGGAGGAACTGGGTTTAAAATATGTTCAAAGGTGCGAGCAGAGGCTGCTTTCTGCTCCTCCTGCGATGTGATTGCTCGAGCCGGGTGCTGGAGACACTGCTTACATAATTAATGAGCTGAAGAGTGGGCAGTTGCAGAGAAAGGTTGACATGGGCTTTAGCGGACTATTTTCCATGAACCTCCATGAAAACATTTTGCCCAAACGTTCGGGAAAATTAATCCCATCTTCTCCCCTTTTTTTTCAATTGGAAGTAGACTTGAACATTGGCAAAGGGGCACTCAATATTTATTCCTTAAGTTCATTTCCATTTTAATCACGACAATACATGACTTAGGAGAAATATATTTTCCAAATCCTTTTAGTTATTTCTCAATCATGTTTTTAACATTGAGATTTCAACACTAACAGTCAATGGCTTTTTGAAAAATGTACCTAAATATTAGAATACCTGGGAAAGTTCAGATCTGACTAATCCTTTTGGCTCATAACTCTGCTACATTAAAGTTATTGCAACATCTTATTAATCAAAGGCTTATATCGTATTTCTCTTCTCTAATACAGGCTGATATATAATCATCGAAACCACAATGATATGGATGATACGCCCGAAGGGCAAAACACATCTCATTCAAACATGGAAACTGACAATTTATAAATAAGGAGTATTAACTGTGAGCAACATTCAAGCAAGACAATCAAGGTCTTAACCATGTGATTCTGAAACTAGTTTAACAATCTCTGCAAAAGCAAGAGAGCAAGTTAATTTTGCTTACTTGCACTTTTAAAATGAGATGTTAAGGTAGATTCCGCTACATTTTGATATAATGGGAGACAGATCACCAATATTTTCTATGTCATTCTAAATCAGCACGGCTTTTTATTGAGCAGAAAAGCTTTTGTGGCTTTGAATCTGTTTTCTAGCTGCAGAAAAAAATCCAGTTGATTCAATATGATATGAATCAGTCTTTTAGAAAACATTCCATGCCTCGGACCACAGGAGAATATTGTGGATCACTGATTGATCTTCGAGGAGAGACAAGATTAAGTAGAAGAAAGTTTCACCAAGGATGAGGATAACCAGCTACAAGATGACATGCTAGATCGTGGGCGGCACGGTGGCACAGTGGTTTGCACTGCTGCCTCACAGCGCCAGAGACCCGGGTTCAATTCCCGACTCAGGTGACTGACTGTGTGGAGTTTGCACGTTCTCCCCGTGTCTGCGTGGGTTTCCTCGGGGTGCTCCGGTTTCCTCCCACAGTCCAAAGATGTGCAGGTCAGGTGAATTGGCCATGCTAAATTGCCCGTAGTGTTAGGTAAGGGGTAAATGTAGGGGTAAGGGTGGGTTGCGCTTCGGCGGGGCGGTGTGGACTTGTTGGGCCGAAGGGCCTGTTTCCACACTGTAAGTAATCTAATCTGTAAGTAATCTAATCTTTAGTTGCTCTTTCAGGAAAGATTGGAAGACAATGCAGATGCCACACGTGCTGATGATTTATTGGAGGGGAAGATCCTGAATCTCTGAAGACTGTATAGATGATCTCCATGATAATCCTTACATCTCTGTTGAGGAGGATCAGCATAGCCTTGAAGAAGGCCTGACACTGCAGAAAAGGTACTTAAGGAAGCAGACATTCTGAAAAAAATAAACTCATAGAACCACATTTTGTTAGAAAATGTTTGATGAAAGGACGACGTAAAAGTGTTTGTGTCGGAATTGTCAAGTTTCTCTATGGAAAATGTTGCAGGACAAGCAACTAAAAAGGAATGGCAGGGATTTAAGGATTGAATAATTAATGACAGTATTTTGATGAAGTTTTATAACATAGTATTATTTGAGAACTTGGTTCTAAATATAGATTTACTCACTGAGCTGGAAGGTTCGTTTGTTTCTATTTATATGTTTGAGGTGCCTAAGGTTGGTGATGTAATTTCCTGTGGTGACATCATTTCCTATGATGATGTAATTTCCTGTTCTAGGACAAACCAAACAGAGAGACACACAAAAATTCCTGGAAGCATGGCATTCCAACCAGAACTCTATCAACAAACATATTGACTTGTATCCCATTTACCACTCCCTGAGAAAAAGAACAGGAAATGACATCACCATAGGAAATGATGTCACCACAGGAAATGACATTATCAACCATACGAAACGTAAACATATAAACAGAAAGCTGGCTACACCAACATTTGGAGGCTCACTGAAGATATTACCTAGTCTGGTGATGAAATATCTGAAAATGAAACTTCCAGCTCAGCAAGCAAACCTACATCCAGAATCTCAACCTGAGATCTTCTCAAAACTCGCTAACTTAGTTTTAAAATAGAGATAAATGGAGTTTTGATTTTATGATTTCTTAAAAAAGGGTCAGAAAGTCAACTTAAATAGTAAGCTGAAGAAAATTTTCACAAGAAATCATGTGACTAGAAAAGCTTAAAGCTTAACCTTAAAGACAAAAGCTTTATGACTAGAGAAGCTATTGATTGTGATAATTGCTGAAATATTTACAAAGTGGAGCATTTCTCAATGATGAACAGAAGGCGTGACCAGTGGCTAGAAGCAGGTTGCAGATCAGAAGAGTTGTTCATGTTGACTATCCCTAATCGACTTTTTCCTTTCATCTAGAAAGGAATAGGTTGATCAGGGACAGTCAACATGGTTTTGTGAAGGACAGGTTGTGCCTCACAAACCTTATTGAATTCTTCGAGAAGGTGACCAAACAGGTGGATGAGGGTAAAGCGGTTGATGTGGTGTATATAGATTTCAGTAAGGCATTTGATAAGGTTCTCCACGGTAGGCTATTGCACAAAATACAGAGGCATGGGATTGAGGGTGATTTAGCGGTTTGGATCAGAAATTGGCTAGCTGACAGAAGACAGAGGATGGTAGTTGATGAGAAATGTTCATCCTGGAGCTCAGTTACTAGTGGGGTACCACAAGGATCTGTTTTGGGGCCACTGCTGTTTTGTCATTTTCATAAATGATTTGGAAGAGGGCATAGAGGATGGATTTGTAAATTTGTGGATGACACTAAGGACGGTAGTGTTGTGAACAGTGCCAAAGGATGTTGCGGGTTACAGAGGCACATAGATAAGCTGCAGCATTAGGCTGAGAGGTGGCAAGTTGAGTTTAATGTGGAAAAGTGTGAGGTTATTCACTTTGGAAGGAGCAACAGTAATAAAGAGTACTGGGCTAATGGTAAGACTCTTGGCAGTGTAGATGGACAGAGAGATCTCAGTATCCATGTACATAGATCCCTGAATGTTGCTCCCAGGTTGATCGGGTTGTTAAAAAGGCATACAGTGTGTTAGCTTTTATTGATAGAAGATTGAATTTTGGAGCCATGAGGTCATGTTGCAGCTGCACAAAACTCTGGTGCAGCTGCACTTGGAGTATTGCATACAATTCTGGTCGCTGCATTATAGGAAGGATGTGGAAGCTTTGGAAAGTGTTCAGAGGAGATTTACTATGATGTTGCCTGGTATGGAGGGAAGGTCTTATGAGGAAAGGCTTAGGGACCTGAGGCTGTTTTCATTAGAGAGAAGGAGGTTGAGAGGTGACTTAATTGAGACATATAAGATAATCAGAGGGTTAGATAGGGTGGACAGTGGACATTTTTTCCTTGGATGGTGTGGTGAAAGGGTTAAAATTGTGTCCCAATACATGTGTGAATCTAACCGAAAATGGAAGGTGTCGCTTAGTCCCGTGTGAATCTTATTATACACCTTCCCGTGTGAATCTTCTTATCTGTATGTAACCAGAATGGAATGTGTTTTTTAGCCTTGCTCTGCTGTTCACATGAATGTTTATATCTGGAAAAGAGTATATCAGCTGGAAAAGTCTCCAGTTCGGTAGAGTCTGCTCCGGGGTTGCGTTTAACCGCCGAGCGTGGGTTGTTGGCAACCGCTCTACGAGAACTGACGGCTCCCAGTTCCGGTAACACGTAGAGTGAGTATAAACCAGACCCGTTGTAAGTACGAGACCTGGTTGTGGCGACGCTGCGGGGAATAAAACACTTATATTCTAGCAGACTCGCCTCTTGGCTGTTTGTTCTGTGTCAGACTACTTTCCTGCGAGCCTGGTCCTTGACCTTGAGAATTTTTTAAAACAGATGGTGATGGTTAACACGAGGGGACGTAGCTTTAAATTGAGGGGTGATAGATATAGGACAGATGTCAGAGGTAGTTTCTTTACTCAGAGAGTAGTAGGGGTGTGGAACACACTTCCTGCAACTTTAAGGGCATTTAAATGGTCATTAGATAAACATATGGATGAAAATGGAATAGTGTGAGATAGATGGGCTTCAAATTGGTTCCACAGGTCGGCGCAACATCGAGGGCCGAAGGGCCTGTACTGCGCGGTTATGTTCTACGTTCTAAGAGAAAGATCCATACCAACAGAAATGTGCTGTAATCTTTAGCAGTTTCCAGGCCATCAGATTTGGAAATAAGTTTTAAGCTGTTTATCAGTCTTTTGTTTTTTCCCTTGGCCTTTAGGAACAGCTAATGAGTTGGCTGGTGTATTTCTGGGACAGACAGTAGTGAAAAGAAACTTTTCTGCTGAATGAGCAAAACTCTGATGGAAGGGAACATTAGTGACACCATCAGTAAAGTAAGACATTTCAAAGTAATGATAGGAATAATACTTTATTGGTGAAGAGTGTCTGTAAAGGATATTGCTGGGAGAAAAGGTTTGAATCTTTCTTTTTGTTTCGGGAATGAAATATTTTTGAATTGTTATATAAAACATAGAATATAGACTAGTAAAGAACCTAACTCTGATATCTCCCCTAAACCTTCCTCAATCACCTTAAAATTATGACCCCTCATGACAGCCATTTCTGTCCTGGGGAAAAGTCTCTGGCTATCTCTATCTATGCCTCTCATTACGTTGTACACCGCTATCAAGTCACCTCTCTTCCTCCTTTTCTCCAGTGTGAAAAGCCCGAGCTCTCTCAACCTCTCTTCATTAGACAATCCCTCCAATCCAGGCCACATTCTGGTAAATCTCCTCTGCACTCTCTCTAAAGCATCTACATCCTTCCTATAATGAGGTGACCAGAACTGGACACAATATTCCAAGTGTAGTTTAACTAGGGTTTTATAGAACTGCAGCAAAACCTTGCGGCTCTTAAACTCAATCCCCTTCTTAATGAAAGCCAAAACACCTACACCTTCTTGACAACCCTTTCATCTTGGGTGGAAACTTTGAGGAATCTATACATATGGACTTCAAATCCCGCTGTTCCTCCACAATGCCAAGAATCCTGACTTTAACCCTATATTCAGCATTCAAATTTGACCTTCCAAAATGAATTGCTTCACATTTATCCAGGTTGAACTCCATCTGCCACTTCTCAGCCCAGCTCTGCATCGTGTCAATGCCATGTTGTAGCCTGCAACAGCCCTCAATACTATCTACAACACCACTGACCTTTGTGTCATCAGCAAACTTACTGACCCACCTTTTCACTTCTTCATCCAAGTCATTTATAAATACTAAAAAGAACAGAGGCCCAAAACAGATCCCTGCGGGACACCACTGGTCACCGACCTTCAGGTGGAATACTTTATATCAACTATCACTCGCTGTCTTCTTTCGGCCAGCCAATTCTGTGTCCAGACAGCCAATTTCCTTGTATCCCATACCTCCTAACTTTCTGAATAAGCCTCTGTGGGGAACCTTATCAAATGCCTTTCAGAAATCCACATAAACCACATCCACGCTTGACCTTCGTCAACTTGTCTTGCCATAACCTCAAAGAACTCAATAAGCTTTTTTTTGTGTGTAATGAACTTTGACATTGTTCTGTTAAAATCTCTTGTAAGTATATTCAATGGTTGATCACCATGATAAACAAAAATAAGTCTATCAAACCAGGTTTTACTTTGGGATCTGACTTCCCCTGTATTACCATGAGTTGGGATCATTGCTGCATCACCTCACATCTGAACATATGACAATAACCTGTGATCAGCAATGTATAGAATTACAAATGGCCTTTGCTCCTGTAAACACTCCAGAACTCTCAGTGCAACCAAACATAAAAGAAATTCTGCAGAAAAGGACCTTGCTACAAATAACTTTCCCACACCACTGTGTGGCACAGTGCCATCTGATAGCTCAGCTGGACAATTCAAAGATATTCTGAATCAAGTTTTCTCAATTAAACTGGTTGGGTTTTCATGAAATCACTGAGGAACTGCTTACGCAGCTAGAGGTTGAAGAGGAAGCAAATGAATTTCTTCAGAAAATTATGATTTGGAGGCACTGATGCTAGACTGGGATGGACAAAGTTAAAAATCACACAACACCAGGTTATAGGCCAACAGGTTTATTTGGAAGCACTCGTTTTCAGAGCTCTGCTCCTTCATCAGGTGGTTATGGAGTATAAGATCATAAGACACAGAATTTATAGCAAAGGATAACAGTATCATACAATGATATATTGAACAAACCTAGATTGTTCAGTCTTTCACCTTTTAGAATGCAGGTTTCGATTCATTAATATGTAAATCCCAGAACTTCTTTGAAGTCACCTTCTTGAGATAACAAGGTTTTATAACAAAAGGTGACACCTCAGCTCAGACAATGCATTAAAGGTGTGAGGGTAGAGTCTGTCTGTATCCCAATCTTCAGTCAGACTCAAGGTCTTATACTCCACAGCCACCTGAAGGAGCAGTGCTTCCACATAAACCTGTTGGGACTATACCTAGTGCTGTGTGATTTTTAACTTCAGAAAATCAGTGCTCTGCATTGAAAGATTGTCTGGAGCATGTACACGGGGGCCCTGGCTTCACAACAAATGGCACGATCAAACAACAGAGAAGGAGTCACACATTTGAAATGGTGCAATGGAGGAAAATGACCATATTGCAGTGGAGGAGTGTGATTAAAGGAGTATAAATGGAATTTGTTGAACATATAGCAATGATTTGAAAAAGAAATCTGAAGAAGTATTTCATATTGGCAGTGCAGCTGTTGTAGTGGCAACACCTTATGCCTTAAACCTTTCTCTGGAGCTCAGAATACAATGCAGGAGTCTCCTAATAATCCCAAGATAGGTGTCAAAGAAAGGAGAACTCCCACAAATCACGTTTATTCTATTGTCGATAATGGTGAATTAGAATTAGAATACGTTACAGTGTGAAGACAGGCCCTTCAGCCCAACAAGTCCACACCGACCCGCAACCCACCCATACCCCTACATTTACCCCTTACCTAACACTCCGGGCAATTTAGTATGGCCAGTTCACCTGACCTGCACATCTTTGGACTGTGGGAGGAAACCGGAGCACCCGGAGGAAACCCACGCAGACACGGGGAGAACGTGCAAACTCCACACAGTCAGTCGCCTGACACGGGAATTGAACCCGGGTCTCTGGCGCTGTGAGGCAGCAGTGCTAATCACTGTGCCACCATGCCGCCCACGGTGAAATCTTACTTTCTGCTAGAGTTCATGAGATGTCATTATCTGCAGAAACACAACTTCAAGCTGAACAGTGGGTGAAAGTACTACCCTTACCCTAAAAGTAGTAGGGAAATGATAATTTCTTCATTATTAGTCTTTGAAATAATTTTTGTTCTTTCCTTTGTCAAAAAAATTTGTTCATAGATGGGTGTTGAATAGTTTTTCAATCCTCACAGTAACAGAGATTGATACAGCTGTGAAATTCTTCATGGGAGCTGAAACTGCTCCATTTTGTAAGCAAGTGATTTATTTTTTCTCAGAGTGCAAAGGATAAACAGAAAGAGAAGATAATGAGAGTTTCAGATTGTTGTTTTCCCCTTGTAAGGGCTTCATTGTTCCAGTCCTTAAGATTTGTCTTTTGAATCAGTTCATCTCTTGGACTTCACTGCTTCTGTGGTATGTGTTCAGGAAGGAAGGAAAGACAAGCTTGAAATATGAGGTAGAATTATGCAGTATAAAATTAATTATCTATATATTAAGTAACCATTAAACCAGTTTTGTATTTTTTTTAAATTGTTGAACATCCCTGACCCTCAGAAGGGTATTTTAGCGTCATAGCTAAGGGAAGGATAATGTAAGCCACACATTGATATTTAGCTCATTGAAATTTAGAAATTGAATCAATTCAATCCTTAGATTTATTCTTTGAAACCAAATAAGTTAAATTTCAAAATATTTTAATTCTCATGATCCATTTTCACCAGGTCATAGATTTAATGAGTGTTGGCAGTCTCCAGTAACTTGATCACTGTGCTAAATTTGTCTTGAAACTCATAATTTATGGGACAGATGCAACTATACAAGGTCTCAGAATATCTCACTACAGAGTTTAAAAGGAGGCTATAATGGTATATATCCCTGTCCTGCATATTGCGCCCATTGCATAAAATTCAAAGGTGACAGATTTCCACGGAATAAAATAGTGAATTAGAATCAGAATTAAAACTAGGCTTTATTGTCATATGTACTCAAGCACAGGTGTACAGTGAAAGAGTGTCCAATGTTTCCACACACAGCACCATCTCAGGTACAAACACCTAGTTACAAATCTTAGGTACTAAAATAGAGAAATAAAAAATGTTAAAAGTTCTACATTACAGTTCTTAATAGCAAAATTAGGAAAATAAAGGAAATAAAGTTAAAGGATAAATATTACAGTCCTTCTATAGTCTGAGTTTGACTACTGTGAAACATCAATGTTTTCAGCATAGAAATGGTATACCACTTTTACTCTTTCTATGATTAACAAAAATTTATTTTAATAATGAACTTGTGCCAAGTTCTTAAGCCAGTAAAATATTTTAATTTCCTTTCATTCCCATCCAGTTTTCATTCTGTTTCAAGATGGTGGAAGAAAGGAGGTGTTCGGGCTCCTAACCCAACCACTCCCTCTCGCATGACCAACTGAATTCTCCATTTTAAAAATTTTATTTTTCTTCATTTAACTTTTGAATCAAATTCATTTCTTCTTCTTTCTGCTGCTGCGGTGGTGGAGGGAGGTTGCGGGGAGCTGTTGAGCGGTGGATCCAGTGACCATGGTGGTCGCAGCTTGAGCAACTGTTCCAGCATCAATGCTTGGGGGTCTGTTCTTTCTCTCTGATGTTTTGACTGCAGTGGAGTGAATGATCCCTGGCCTTCGGGAGTTAGCTTCGACAGTCACCCAGTTCTCGGAAGTTGAGTTGGGCCCCAGTTCTCAAGAATTGGGACAGTCTCCTGGCTATTGGCAGTAATAAGGTGGCTTTGGCAGAGGTGATGTTCTGTGTCTGGTCAGTGGCGGTGAGGGCTGCTACAGAGTTTTTCCTCCTTGATGTTGCATCCTCAAGTTCAACTTTGGCGCCATGAGTAAGGCGCGTCACAAAACCACATCAAGAAGTCAAGAAGCTGTGTACGGAACAAAAATGAAATTTGTCCTAACTTTGTATGATACATTTCTTTTTATACTTTTCATAATGAAAATGGGCAGCAGCTTATGCTGACTTATACACAGTTTACTGTATTTTAATGAATATATATAACAAAAAGTTATTATTATTACTATTAATATATCTGACTGCACACAGGACAGTAGCTGTCCATTACTATCCCATGTGGCTATTGTTGAAGTTTCCACATTAGTGTTTAAGAGCTAAGAGGAGTCAAAACTGCAGGTCACATCTATAGGATTTGATCAGAAATCCAAAAGTTAGAAACAGAGGGCAATTTTTCCAGCTGAAAAGAGGTATAAGCTGGAAACCCAAATACTTAGTTTTGGTAATTTCAATTCCATTTTATATCATTGATTTTTTAAAAAGTGTCAGCTTTGGCTCAATAGTAGACTCTGGAATCAATGCCCAGAGGTTGTGGATTAATGTTCCACGTAAACACATAACATGGGCTGAGAGTCATTGAAGAACTAATACGATGATGGACACACAGAGTCCAAGGCCATTTGTAGAGCTATAGAGTTCTCATGGCCAGTTATCTCTCAATCAACACCATCAAAAAACTTATTACCTAGGCATTTCTGTCAACATTGTTTTTTAGTCCTTGTTGTGTGCAAATGGACTGTTTTGTGTTCAGCAATGCCCCTTTGCATTTCAAAAGTATTTCATTAACCACAAAGTGCTTCAAGATGTTTGGGCAGCGTGGTGGCTCAGTGGTTAGCCTTGCTGCCTCACATTGCCAGGAACCCATGTTCAATTCCAGCCTCCAGCGACTGTCTGTGTGGAGTTTGCACATTTTCCTCGTGTGTGTGGGTTTCCTCTGGGTGCTCTGGTTTCCTCTCACAGTCCAAAGATGTGCAGGTTAGGTGAACTGACCATGCCAAATTGTCCATAGTGTCATAGTGTTTAGGAATGTGTAGGTTACGTGCATAATGTAGGGGAATGGTCTGGGTGGGTTACTCTTCAGAGGGTTGGCGTGGACTTTGTTGGGCCAAAGAGCCTGTTTCCACACTGTAGGGATTCTCATGAAACATGAATGGTGCTATATGAAGGCACATTCCTCTTTTTTTCTATGGTTAGTAAAGGCTCCGAGTTTGCAAATGATACACCAAAACAATTGCCAAATAATAACATTTTTCACTGTATCTTGGTATGTGACAACAATAAATCAAAACAAGTCAAAATCAAATTGCTGTCTCTCGGCCTGGCTGCTGGACCCTCAGCCCGATGTAGTGATCTCTCAGTGCCCCAGTGTGGAGGTTGCTTGGCCCAGCGTGGTGCTCTTTCAGCCGTATGTGGTAGTCTCTTGGTTCAGCGTGGCCTTAGCAGGGACTTCCAGTCTTGAGGTGATTTTTCAAAGTATGGTCCCACTGCAGCTAAACACTTAATGATTGAACTTTCAGCTTAATTTATTTATTTTCTACTTAAAACTAAGAAGATCTGCAACTTGTAACTTTTAACCTTATTTCATATGTTTTACACTACACTATATAGAACACAGAACATTTCAGCGCAGTACAGGTCCTTTGGCCCTCAATGTTGTGCCACCCTGTCTTACTAATCTGAAGCCCATCCCACCTACACTATTCCATGTACGTCCATATGCCTGTCCAATGACGACTTAAATGTACTTAAAGTTGGCGAATCTACTACCGTTGCAGGTAAAGCATTCCATACCCTTACTACTCGCTGAGTAAAGAAACTACCTCTGACATCTGTC
>NC_057722.1:81305093-81309448 GCF_004010195.1 Chiloscyllium plagiosum | reverse complement strand
ACATCAACCGGTTTACTCTCATCTATCAGTTTGGTCACTGGTCTGTAATTACCAGGGTTGTCTCTACTACCCTTTTTTAACATTTGCTATCTTCCAGTCCTCAGGCACTATTCCTGTAGATAATGATGATTTAAAGATCAATGCCAAAGGCTCGGCAATCTCTTCCCTGGCTTCCCAGAGGATCCTAGGATAGATCTCATCCGGACCAGGGGACATGTCTATTTTCACACTCTGCAGTATTTCTAATACCTCTTCCTTGTGAACCTCAATCTCTTCTAGTCTAGATGCAAGTATCTCTGTATCTTCCTCACCAACATTTTCATTTTCTATAGTGAACACTGTCGAAAAATATTTATTTAGTGCTTCCCCATCTCCTCTGACTCCACACACAACTTCCCACTACTATCCTTGATTGGACAAAGTGAGGATTGCAGATGCTGGGGATCGGAGCTTAAAAATGTGTTGCTGGAAAAGCGTAGGTCAAGCAGCATCAAAGGAGAAGGAAAATTGACGTTTCGGGCATAAGCCCTTCTTCAGAAATGAGGAAGGTGTGCCAAGCGGGCTAAGATAAAAGGTAGGGAGGAGGGACTTGGGGGTGTTGGGAATGCGATAGGTGGAAGGAGGTCAAGGTGAGGGTGATAGGCCAGAGTGGGGGTGGGGGCGGAGAGGTCGGGAAGAAGATTGCAGGTCAAGAAGGCGGTGCTGAGTCTGAGGATTGGGACTGAGAAAAGGTGGAAGGAGGGAAAATGAGGAAGCTGGAGAAATCTGTATTCATCCCTTGATTGGACCTAATTTAACTCTTGTCATTCTTTTATTCCTGATATACCTATAGAAAGCCTTAGGATTAATCCGATCCTATCCGCCAACAACTTCTCATGTCCCCTCCTGGCTCTTCTGAGCTTTTAGGTCTTTCCTGACTTCCTTGTAACCCTCAAGCGCCCTAACTGAATTTTCACATTTTGTCCTAATACAAGCCTTCTTCTTCTTCTTGACCAGGGATTCCACTTCCTTAGTAAACCACAGCTCACGCGTTCTATATCTTCCTCCCTGCCTGACAGGTACATACTTATCTAGGACACACAGAAGCTTTTCCTTGAATAAGCTCCACATTTTTAATGTGCTCATCCCCTGCAGTTTCCTTCCACATTCTACGCTTCCTAAATTTTTCCTAATTGCATCGTAATTTCCTTTCCCCCAGCTGTAACTCTTGCTCGGTGGAGTACACCTATCCCTTGCCATCACTAAAGTAAACCTGACAGAATTGTGATCGCTGTCTCCAAAGTGCTCACCCACTTCCAAATCTAACACCTGGCCAGGCTCCTTACCCAGTACTAAATCTAAAGTGGCTTCGCCCCTTGTTGGCCTGTCTACATACTGTGTCAGGAAGCCCTCCTGCACACACTGGACAAAAACTGACCCTATAGTACTCGTACTGTAGTGATCCCAATCAATATTTGGATAGTTGAAGTCCCCCATGACAACTACCCTGCCTCTCTTATTCCTATCAAGAATCATCTTTGCTATCCTTCCCTCTACATCTCTGGGACTATTCGGAGGCCTATAGAAAACTCCCAGCATGGTGACTTCTCCTTTCCTGTTTCTAACCTCAGCCCACACTACCTCAATAAACAAGTCCCCAAACATCCTTTCTACAACTGTAATACTGTCCCTGATCAATAATGCCACAACTCCCCCTCTTTTACCATCTTCTCTGTTCTTACTGAAATATCTGAATCCCAGAACCTGCAACAGCTATTCCTGTCCCTGCTCTATCCATGTCTCCATTATGGCCACAACATCGAAGTCCCAGGTATCAACCCACGCTGCCAGTTCACCCACTTTATTTCGGATGCTCTTCGCGTTGAAATGCACACACTTCAATCCAGGTTCTCGCTTGCCAGTGTCAGATACTTGATTTTGGAACTCCCTACTCTCATCCTCTTCTGTATCTGTCCTACAATTTTGGTTCCCATCCCCCTGCTGTATTAGTTTAAATACCGTGATGTTTAATTTTCTTTCTACCTTGCTGTTAAGATTCTGCGCTAAGGTATTGTACCTAAGATGGTGCCTTGTGTGGTGACATTATACATTTTTCACCATATTCCTGTACTTTTCTACTGAGTACATGTGGCAATAAAATCCAAAATCAAATCAAATCAAATATCCCAAACATTTCATACTTGATTTGAGTTGATTTATTGTCACATTAACTGATATACAGTGTATTGTTTCACATGCTAACCAGACAAATCATACCTTACATAAGTACATCAAGATAACAGAAGACAGAATATAGTGTTACAGCTACAGAGAAGGTGCAGAGAAAGATGAACTCTAATGTATGAGGGGTCCCTTCATAGGTCTGATAATAGTGGGGAAGAAGCCACTCTTGAATCTGTTGGTTCATGTTTCCAAACCTTTGTATCTTCCGCCTGATGGAAGAGAGTATAACCGAGGTGGGAGGGGTCTATGATAATGTTGGCTGCTTTCCTGAGGCAGTGGGAAGTGTAGGAGTCAATGGAAGGAAGGCTGGTTTTCGTGATGGACTCTGTAATTTGTTGTTGCCGTGGGCAGAGCAGTTGCCGAACCAAGCTGGGATGCATCTGGATGCATGCTTTCTCTTAAAAATTGGAATGAGTCATTGTGGACATGCTGAATTTCCTTAGCTTTCTGAGGAAGGGAGTTGTTGCTGTGCTTTCTTGACTATGGTGTTGATTTGATGGATCAGGCCAGATTGTTGGTGACATTTACTTTGAGGAACTTGAAGCTCTTGACCACCTTCACCTCAGCATCACTGATACGGACAGGGGCGTGTCCTCCACTCCACTTCCTGAAGTCGATGACTAGCTTCTTCATTTTGCTGACATTGAGGCAGATATTGTTATCTTTACATCCTGTCAGTAAGCTGTCTATGTCTTTCCTGTGCTCAGCCTCGATTGAGATCTGACCCTCCAAAGTAATATTATCAACAAATTTGTAAATGGAGTTGAGGCTGAATTTGGCTACACTGTCACAAGTAAATAAGAGTACAGTAAGGGGCTGAGTGTGCAGCCTTGCAGGGCACCGATGTTGAGAATTATGGTGGAGGACATATTGCTCCCTATCCTTTCAGATTGCAGTCTGAGTGAGGAAGTTGAGGATTCAGTTGCAGAGAGGGGAGCAGAATCATAAGAACATCATGGTGTTAGCAATTCTGGAAAGTGTGAAAATAGATAAGTCCCCTGGGTTGAATGGGATTTATCCTAGGATTCTCTGGGAATCCAGTGAGGAGATTGCAGAGCTTTTGGCTTTGATCTTTCTGTCATCATTGTCAACAGGAATAGTGCCAGAAGACTGGAAGATAGCAAATGTTGACTCCTTCTTCAAGAAGGGGAATAGGGACAATCCTGGCAATTATAGACCAGAGAGCCTTACTTCGGTTGTGGGTAAAGTGTTGGAAAAGTGACAGGATTTATAATCATCCAGAAAGGAATGATTTGATTAGGGATAGTCAACATGATTTTGCGGAGGGTAGGTCAAACACTCAAGCTGATTTTGTTTAATATTACATTCCATGACACTGCAATCCTGTTGCTATAAATCCTGCGTCTTATGATTCTGCTCCACAACCACCTGAAGGAGTAGCGCTCTGAAAGCTAGTGCTTCCAACTAAACCTGTTGGATTACAACCTGTTGCTGTGTGATCTTTAACTTTGACCAGTGCAGACTCAGTGGGCCCTTTGCTGTGCTTCATGACTCTGTCACTATTCCTGTGCTTCAGTCCAAGCTCACTCCCTTCATGACACGTGCTGTGGAATTGTGTTTCACAGTAAAACACTTACTTTTTAATACCAACATCCACTATACCGTGTGGAGACTCTCACCATGTATTGACATAGCGCCTAATTCTTCCCTAGCTGGGTCAGGGCAGTATTTTCTCCCGTGCCTACGTCGTGTCAGTGGATATTACGAAAACAATAGTGCACCTTGTTATCTTTGATAGGGAGTGATGCAGCTCCTCAGTCCAGCTGCCAGCCATTTCTCTCTCTGAAGAAATCTCTCAGTTACATCAGGTGTGGCCTTCCCTGACAGGCTTGGGAATGAGGTCATCACTGCGCCTGCGTGATGTCGGCGGGCCGCGTGCGCAGGCGTAGTTGTGAAGGATGCCGGCACCTGAGGGGTTGGTAGAGAGACTGCGCAAGCGCCTCAGGTGACCCTTCCCGAGAGTCGAACCTTTATCCGCGGCCGCGGTGGGCGGGGGGAACGTTAGTTGCCGGGTCCGCCTGACGTCACAGTGAGTACGGCATTTTCAAATAGTAACGGCCAAGCGCGCGACCCTCCAATCCCCCCCCCCCCATCCCCCCCACATCCCTCCA
>NC_057722.1:81266001-81304110 GCF_004010195.1 Chiloscyllium plagiosum | reverse complement strand
TCCCACCCCCATATTAACTGTAATTGCCTGTCCACAGATGCTGCCCAGACCTGTCTGCTTTCATTGCTCCACAGACAGCCTGTATTTGGTGGACAGTAGGTCTTGTTCTGTTCTATAGATGATTGGTATTGATCAAGTAATACATTTCGGATATAATCCAAGGCAATCATATTGGATTATCGGGCCAGTAGAACTCAAGTTGCCAGCTTCTGAAATAAAAACTAGATGCTGGAGAAACTCAGCAGATCTGGCAGCATCTGTGGGGAAAGGGACAGTTAACTTTTTTTATGCCCAGAATTACTCACGTTCAGAATTGACCCAGAACCCCAGTCCTAAACCTAACTCAGCATTAGTTCTCCAGCATGTTCTCTTTTTATTTTGCAATTCCAGGATGTATTTTGCAATTATATTATTGCTATAGTTTGATTCTTTCTGTGTATTAATCAGAATTATTTTTTCTCTTTCAAAATGCCACATGTCATTAAACCTGGCACTTTGAAAGGGTGAAACTTGCCTCTACCTTCATGAATATTCCTCTGGATTTAAACTGTTCCTGGTTTGAACGTAACCTAGAGTTTGCTACTTAAAACTACAGCATAGATAGGCATATGCCTATCTCAGTATGTATTGATACCCAGGTTCAGTTAATTTTAATAAGTATTAGGAGCAGGAGTAGACAGTAGACTCGAGCCAGTTTTCTGTCTCCACTCCATTTTCCATACCTCCTCCCCATATCTCTTGATTACCCTGACCGAGTGATCAAATATCTAACTATTTCAGTAAAAGGTCATCTGCAATAATATGAGATGAAGAATTTCAAAGAATCAAACAACTTTTTGAAGAATTATCAACCCATTACTCTGAGATTGTACTAAATTCTTGAGCCCCCCTGTGTATCTATGTAGCTGTCAATCCCCTTCAAATTTTTGATTGGGTCAATGAAATCTTTCTGGATCAATGGTGCTGGAAGAGCACAGCAGTTCAGGCAGCATCCAAGGAGCTTCAGCAAAATCGACGTTTCGGGCAAAAGCCCTTCATCAGGAATAAAGGCAGAGAGCCTGAAGCGTGGAGAGATAAGCTAGGGGAGGGTATGGGTGGGGAGAGAGTAGCATAGAGTACGATTGGTGAGTGGGGGAGGGGTTCAGAGAACATTTTCAAGGATCTTGCCAGGGTTGGAGGGTTTGAACTATAGGAACTGGCTGAATAGGCTGTTTTCCCTGGAGCGTCAGAGGCTGAGGAGTGACCTTATAGAGGTTGACAAAATCAGGGGGGCATGGATAGGGTAAATAGACAAGGTCTTCTCCCTGGGGTGGGGGAATCCAGAACATAAAGGGCATAGGCTTAGGGTGAGAGAAGAAAGACTTAAAAGGGACCTAAGGTGAAGCATTTCTACGCAAAGGGTGATGCATGTATTCAAGAGGAAGTGGAGGCTAGTACGAGGCTAGGAACACATATAAGGCATCTGGCTGGGTAGATGAATACTCCACAATCACCTAATAAAAGAGCAGCACTCCGAAAACTAGCAGTTTCAAATAAACCTGTTGGACTATAACCTGGTATTTCTTAACATGGTGTGTGAATAGGAAGGGATTAGAGGGAAATGGGTCGAGTACTGGTAAATGAGACTAGATTAATTTAGGATATCTGATCGGCATGGACAAGTTGGGCTGAAGGATCTATTTCTGCGCTGTACACGTCTATGACTCTATGACATCATTGAGATGTATAAAATAATGAGAGGTGTTGATTGGGTAGACAGTAAGGAAGTTTTCCCCTTGGTGGAGGGATCAATAAAGACATATGTTGTAAAGACTGGAAGGCAGTACAGATATTTAAGGTAAGGGGCAGGAGGCTTACGGGGAATGTGAGTCATTAAGTCACACAACATGGAAACAAACCCTTTGGTCCCACAAGTCCATGCTAACCATAATCCCAAACAAAACTAGTCACACCACTTACTCCTGGCCCATATCCCTCCAATCGTTTTCTGTTTATCCAAATATCTTTTAAACGTTGGAATTGTACCCTCATTCATTAATTCCTCTGGAAGGTCATTCCACACACAGAGCACTTTCTGTGTAAAAAAAAATGGCCCTCATGTCACCTTTCAAGCTTTCTCCCCTCACTTTAAAAATATGCCGCCTCATCTTGAAGTCCATCACTCCAGGGAAAAGACATCTGAATTCACCTTATATATGCCCCTTATGATTTTATAAACCTCTGTAAGGTCACCCCTCAACCTCCAAGCTCCTTTCCATATAACTCAAACCCTCCAGTCCTGGCAACATCCTTGTAAATATTTTCTGAACACTCTCCAGTTTAACAATATCCTTCCTATAACAGGGAGACCCAGAACTGGACACAGTATTCCAGAACTTCCACCCTGACTTTAAATTTACCTGAATTGACTAACACATTCCATCCTGACCTTACATTTACCCTGGACCATCTCTGACACCTCCCTCCCCTTCCTGGACCCCTCCATGTCCATTAATGACGACCGACTTGACACCAATATTTTTTACAAACCCACTGACTCCCTCAGCTACCTGAATTACACCCCTTCCCACCCTACCTCCTGCAAAAATGCCATCCCATATTCCCAATTCCTCCACCTCCGCTGTATCTGCTCCAAGGAGGACCAGTTCTACCACAGAACACACCAGATGGCCTCCTTCTTTAGAGACTGCAATTTCCCTTCCCTCGTGGTTAAAGATGCCCTCCAATGCATCTCGTCCACATCCCGCACCTCCGCCCTCAGACCCCAACCCTCCAACCGTAACAAGGACAGAACGCCCCTGGTGCTCACCTTCCACCCTACCAACTTTCGCATAAACCAAATCATCCGTGGGGTGGTAATGTCTTCCCCACTGGTTCAAGCCCCACCAGCTCCAGAGATGTGACATGACATCTCTGAACAGGTCGATTAGAAAAATAGGTTAAGCAGAAAAAAAGGCATTTTACTTTATAATTGTTACATTTCAAGGGTATACTCGGGGCTGCAGCATTTACAACAATAAGCTTTTATTAAAACAAAGAACTGCAGGTGCTGGAATAAAAACACAATTTGCTGGAAAAACTCAGCAGGTCTGGCAACATCTTTGTGAAGAAAGCAGAGTTGACATTTCAAGTCCAGTGACTCTTCATTGGAACCAGAAGATTTTATTTAGGTGTTCACTCTACAAAGATGCAAGCAAAACAATTGTTTCCCTCTAAAATTGCCAATGACTCCGTATCTCATCACATAATCTGACTCTTAAATACTGTGACTGAGAGCAGATCAGGGATGAGGAAGTCAGAGACCTTCAGAGTATCTGTACAGGTCGCTGAAGGTGTCAGGACAGTAACTTGTGGAATGCTTTCCTTTATCAATTACAAAAGCAGGGATGTACTGCTGGAACCAAAAGAGTTGCTGGTTAGGCCCAGGCTGGTGTTTATGTACAGTTCTATTCAGCACATTAGAGGAAGGACATAAATACTGGAGAACTTGTAAAGCAGATTGGTAATTGAGTTCTGCAGTGCTGCACTTTTGGGTTTTGGAATGAATCATGAATATTTGGACCAATATTTTCAAGCAATTCGATTTAAATACTTTTAAAACAATTAGGTACAATTAATTCTCGCATTGCATTTGTGGGGAAATGTTTCAAGCAAACATTTTTTCAATTGCTTCATCAGATATGAGTGTTGCTGCCTTGGACACTACAGCACAGTACAGGCCCTTTGTGTCAGTGTTGCACTGACCTGTGGAAACAATCTAAAGCCCATCTAATCGACAGTATTCCATTATCATCCATATGTTTATCCAATGACCATTTAAATGCACTTAACGTTGGTGAGGCCACTACTGTTGCAGGCAGTGCATTCCATACCCCTACTACTCTCTGAGTGGTCGGCGCAACATCGAGGGCCGAAGGGCCTGTACTGCGCTATAATGTTCTATGTGCAGAATCTACCTCTGACATCTATCTTATATCTAACACCCCTCAATTTAAAGCTATGTCCCCTCATGGTAGCCATCACTATCCGAGGAAAAAGGGTCTCGCTGTCCACCCTATCTCATCCTCTGATCATCTAGTAATGTCTCTATTAAGTCACCTCTTAACCTTCTCTCTAATGAAAACAGCCTCAGGTCCCTCAGCCTTTCCTCATAAGACTTTCCCTCCGTACGAGGCAACATCTTGGTAAATGAATTCTGCACCCTTTCCAAAGCTTCCACATCCTTCCTATAATGTGGTGGCCAGAACTATACACAGTACTCCAAGTGCGGCTGCACCAGAGTTTTGTAGAACATAGAACAATACAGCACAGAACAGGCCCTTCGGCCCACTATGTTCTGCCGAACATTTGTCCTAGCTTAAGCACCTATCCATGTACCTATCCAATTGCCGCTTAAAGGTCGCCAATGATTCTGACTCTGCCACTCCCACAGGCAGCGCATTCCATGCTCCCACCACTCTCTGGGTGAAGAACCTACCCCTGACATCCCTCCTATACTTCCACCCTTCACCTTAAATTTATGTTCCCTTGTAACACTCTGTTGTACCCGGGGAAAAAGTTTCTGACTGTCTACTCTATCTATTCCTCTGATCATCTTATAAACCTCTATCAAGTCACCCCTCATCCTATGCCGTTCCAATGAGAAAAGGCCGAGCACTCTCAACCTATCCTCGTATGACTTATTCTCCATTCCAGGCAACATCCTGGTAAATCTTCTCTGCACCCTCTCCAAAGCTTCCACATCTTTCCTAAAGTGAGGCGACCAGAACTGCACGCAGTACTCCAAATGTGGCCTAACCAAAGTCCTGTACAGCTGCAACATCACTTCATGACTCTTGAATTCTATCCCTCTGCTAATGAACGCTAATACACCTTGGGCTTCTTACAAGCTCTATCCACCTGAGTGGCAACTTTCAAAGATCTATGAACATAGTCTGCCTTCGACCGGTTAGCCAGTTTTCTATCCAACTGGCCAAATTTCCCTCTATCCATGCCTCCTGACTTTCTGCATAAGCCTACGATGGGGAACTTTATCAAATGCCTTACTAAAATCCATGTACACTACATCCACTGCTCTACCCTCATCCACATGCTTGGTCACCTCCTCAAAGAATTCAATAAGACTTGTAAGGCAAGACCTACTCTTCACAAATCCATGCTGGCTGTCTCTAATCAAGCCCACGATGTTGTGCCGATGTTGTACAGCTGCAACATGACCTCGATTCCAAAACTCAATCCCTCTACCAAAAAACGCTAACTTACCGTATGCCTTCTTAACAACAGTATCAACCTGGGAGCAATTTTCAGGGATCTATGCACATGGACACAGATCTCTCTGCTCATCCACATTACCAAGACTCTTACCATTAGCCCAGTACGCTGTATTCCTCTTGCTCCTTCCAAAGTGATTCACCTCATACTTTTCCGCATTAAATTTCATTTGCCACCTCTCAACCCAGCTTTGCAGTTTGGCTACATTTCTTTGTAACTTACAACATCCTTCAACCCTTTCCACAACTCCACCAACCTTCGTGTCATCCATAAATTTACTAACCCATCCTTCTATGTCCTCATTGAGGTCATTTATAAAAATGACAAATAGCAGTGGACCCAAAACAGATCCTTGCAGTACACCACTAGTTACGGAGCTCTAGGACGAACATTTCCCATCAATTACCACCCTCTGTTTTCTGACATCTTTCCAATTTGTGATCCAAACTACTAATTCACCCTCAATTCCATGCCTCCGTATTTTCTGCAATAGCCTACCGTGAGGAATCTTATCAAACGCTTTACTGAAATCCATATACGTCACATCAACCACTTTACCCTCATCCACCTGTTTGCTCACCTTCTCAAGTAACTCAATAAGATCTGTGAGGAATAACCTACCCTTCACAAAACTGCGTTGATTATCCCTATTCAATTTATTCCTTTCTAGATGATTATAAATCCTCTTATCCTTTCCAACACTTTACCCACAACCAAAGTACGGCTCACTGGTCTACAATTACCAGGGTTGTTTCTGCTCCCCTTCCTGAACAAGGGGACAACATTTGCTATTCTCTAGTCTTCTGGCACTATTCCTGTTGACAGTGACAACATAAAGATCATAGCCAAAGGCTCTGCAATCTCCTCCCAGAGAATCCCAAGATAAATCCTATCCAGCCCAGGGGACTTATCTATTTTCACACTCTCCAGAATTGCTAACATCATCTTCCTAGGAACCTCAGTCCCATCTAGTCCAGTAGCCTGTATCTCAGTATTCTCCTCAACAACATTGTCTTTGTCTTTTTCCTGTGTGAATACTGACAAAAATATTCATTTAGCGCCTCTCCTATCTCTTCGAACTCAATGCACAACTGCAACTACTGTCCTTTACTGGCCCTCATCTTATCCTACTCATTCTTTTATTCTTGATTTTCTCTTAGAAAGCTTAGGGTTTTCCATGATCCTACCTGCCAAAAACTTCCCATGTTCCCTCCTGGCTCTTCTTAGTTCTCTCCTTAGGTCTGTTCTGGCTAACTTGTAACTCTCAAGTGCTCTAACTGAGCCTTCATTCTAACATAAGCCTCTTTCATCTTGACAAGAGATTCAACTTCTTTTAGTAAACCAAGGATCCCTCACTCGACCACTTCCTCCCTGCCTGACAGGTACATACTTATCAAGGACGCGCAGTAGCTGTTCCTTGAACAAGCTCCACATTTCTCTTGTGCCCATTCCCTATAGTTTCCTTCCCCATCCTACGCATCCTAAATCTTGCCTAATCGTGTCATAATTGCCTTTCCCCCAGCTATAACACCTGCCATGTGGTATGTATCTTCTCCTTTCCATCACTGAAATAAACATAACTGAATTGTGGTCACTATCACCAAAGTGCTTACCTACCTCCAAATCTAACACCTGACCTGGTTTATTACCCAGTACCAAATTCAATGTGGCCTTGCCTCTTGTTGGCCTGTCTACACACTCCTGCACACATTGGACAAAAACTGATCTCTCTAAACTACTCGAGCTGTAGTGTTTCCAGTCAATATTTGAAAAGTTAAAGGACCCCATAAAAACTACCCTGTTACTCTCGCTCCTGTCCAGATTCATCTTTGCTCTCCTTTCTACATCTCTGGAACTATTCGGAAGCCTATAGAAAACTCCCAACAGGGTGACCTCTCCATCTGTTTCCAACCTCAGCCCATATTACCTCCATAGATAAGTCCTCATCGAACATCCTTTCTGCCACAGTTATACTATTCTTGACTAACAATGCCACCTCCCCCTCTTTTATCACGAACCCTGATCTTGCTGAAACACCGAAACTCCGGAACCTGCAACAACCATTCCTGCCTCTGCTCTATCTATGTCTCCGAAATGGCCACAACATCAAAATCCCAGGTACTGACCCATGCTGCAGGTTTTATTCTGGATACTCCTGGCCTTGACGTAGACACACTTCAAACCACCTTCCTGCTTGCCAGTTCACTCCTGTGACCTTATTCATGACCTCGCTATTCTCAACCTCCGGTACACTGGAGCGATATTGGTATCCCTCTGGTTCAGGTGTAGACCATCCCTACTCCAGAATGTGCCCCTATTATCCAGGTATCCGAAACCCTCCCTCCTGCACCATCCCTGTAGTTACATGTTCAACTGCTCTCTCTCCCTATTCCTCACCTCGTGAGCATGTGAATTTTTATTTTAGATTGTTTTGCGAGCTAGCAAGGTAAATAATGGGACCTCAAAGACTGTTAGAGATTTCTGAAACTTTTTTCTTAACAACTTGAGGGAAGCACCCAGAGCTAAGAGATGGAAACTTCTAACTTTCACTTGACCTTGTGGAAGTCCTGTGACGTGTGGATTAGGATGGTTGTATAGATCCATGCTCCTGAGTAGCGAAGGACAGTGACAATTTAGTGTTTGTCTCAGACCAGAGTGGTGTGATTAAAACCCTGAAGAGCCAGCTTAAATTTGGGATATTGATGGTGGGTGTATGATACCTCCAGAAAGAAGCAGTGTAAAAGTTGAAGGTTCAAGTCTCTTGCAACTATGAAGGTGTTGGATACAGAGTCTCTGGTGTGAGTGTTACGCAAGTAATTGTTGTAATTACACTCTCCTCTACAGTTTCCTCTGGTAGGTCATTCCACATATAAACCACCCTCTCTATGAAAAAGTCGCCCTTCATGTCCCTTTTGAATCTTTCCGTTCCCATCTTAACATTTATGCCCTCTAGTTTTGGATCGGTGCCCCTCATGATTTTATTAGGTCACCCCTCTTCCTCCTATGCTCCAGGGAAGCATCCCTACCGCCCTGTGGCCAAACATTTCAATGCCCCTTCCCACTCCACCAAGGACATGCAAGTCCTGGGCCGCCTCCACTGCCATATTCTAACCACCCGAAGCCTTGAGGAAGAACACCTCAACTGCTGCCCTGGCACCCTCCAACCATACTGGGTCAATGTCGATTTCACCAGTTTCGTCATCTCCTCCCCACCTTATGCCAGATCCAACCCTCCAACTCAGCACCACCCTCTTGAACTGTCCTACCTGTCCATCTCCCTTCCCAGCTATCCGCTCTGCCCTCCGCTCCGACCTATCACCATCACCCCCCACCTCCATTTACCTATTGCATTCCCAGCTACCTCCCCCATCTCCAGTCCCACCACCCTCCCATTTATCTCTCAGCGCCCTTGGGTACCCCCACATTCCTGATAAAGGGCTTATGCTTGAAACATCTCCTCTCCTGCTCCTCGGATGCTGCCTGACCAGCTGTGCTTCTCCAGCTATTTGACTCCAGGGAAAATATTCCCAGCCTCTTCTCACAACTCAAACCCTCCAGTCCAAGTAACATCCTGATAAATCTCTTCTGCATCCTTTGCAATTTAATAATATCCTTATGGTGTTTTGACATTAAGGGGGTAATACTTTTACTCTGTTTAAATGGCTTGAATTTGTATTCTAAGAAGATGGTTTGATTTGTTGTATGCCATCTCTGTTTTTTTACGCAAGGTTTGTAGCTCAGATTGAGGTTTAGGGTGTAGGTTTGCTCGCTGAGCTGTAGGTTTGATATCCAGACGTTTCATTACCTGGCTAGGTAACATCATCAGTGGCGACCTCCAAGTGAAGCGAAGCTGTTGTCTCCTGCTTTCTATTTATATCTTTGTCCTGGATGGGGTTCCTGGGGTCTGTTTCTTTGGTTTATTGTGAGTGTATGCTGCCTCCTCATTGTCCCACTGTGCCTCCACATCTCATGGTACAGGAACGTTGATGCTGTTTCTGGGACACTGTTGACAAGATGTGAGTCTATAAGTATGTCTGTGTCAGACTGTTGCTTGATTAGATTATGAGAGCTCTCCCAATTTGGTCATTGGCCCCCAGATATTTTTGAGGAGGAATTGCAGGGTTGGAGCAATTTGTTTGTGGCATTATTATTTCTGGTGTCTCAGTCAATGCCAGGTGGTCTGTCAGGTTCCCTCCCTTTTTTGTTTGAAACTTTCTAGCAATTGATTGCGAGGCCATTTCAGTTAAAACTCAACTGCATTGCTGTGAGATTGGAGTCACATGTTGACCACACTGGATAAGGCCAGAAGTTTGCCTTTCCTAAAAGTGTACCAGATAGCTTTTTAAAAAAAAAGCCAAGAGTTTCATGGTATATGATTACAGGATTGTATTTAATCCACTATCTACCATGATAAGATTCAAGCCAGGTCTCTGCTTTACTTGTCCATCGACAATAACACTAGATGGTCACCTCCCCACTAACTCTGACCAAAGGAAGAGTGGCATTTTGTGAAAAACATACAATATGTTGCAGGCAATAACAGTGAAACTGAGTTGACTTTGTACTAGAGAACTATTCCAGATACCCAAGGCTGGAGTGAGTATGGAGAAAGCACATTTCTGAAATGCTTTAAATGTTAACACACATCACTTATGTACAGCACTCTAAACAAATATACTGCTTATTCATGGAACTCCCTTTTCCAACTCCAATTTATTTCTGAGTTGGTGAAAAAATATGCAGGCACGTGGTAGGCTGGGTCAATGCAGCTAGTTTGCCCAAAGGGTATTCTTAATATTTGTACATTTGGGGGTGGCAGCCAGGATTGAGAAATCTCTTGCAGAAAACGAACAATTCACCCAGTGTCTTTGGTCTGTTATTTAATCAAAGCATGCTGACCAAAACACGGATAACTTCAGACAGCTTCCCAAAACACCCATTTTAAGGAGGAATTGCATTCCATGAGCAGCAAGCAGGTTGTCCATCATTTTTTTTTCCTCAAAAGGGAGCTTTGTTCGAATAATGATCAAACTATTCCTCATTTTAAAACATCTGTTTATCCTTTGCTGTAACAATATCCAAATGGATTCTTGTCATAATCCTGATCTTTGCTAATGGGGTTTTTAAACAAAAGAACTTCTATCAATTCATGGCTGGAATCCTGAAGAAGTTATTGCTGCATTATCTTGAAGCTTTGTTTGGATCATGGAGCAATTTTATTCTGTCTTATTTGTGAATGGAAGCAGGATTATATGTTAGCAGTACTTCAGTGTTACAGATCTCAAAGGCATTAACTGAAGTATGGAATATTGAATACATTGAAATGATTTATAGGCTAGAATGTAAATCCATAGACTAGAGACTAATAAATAATTGAATAAGCAACCTTGACAGTAATGAGGAAAAAACAGTGCTTTTTAGGATTAATTTTTCATAAAAAGAAAGCATTTAATACACTTTTTTTTTGTCTTGAAATTACATCATAGGATACTGAAGGGAATCTGAAACACTCATTTCTGCTATTTACACAGATGTTAACCTATTTATTTCAGATGGGTTGATGCATCTACTGAAATAGCAGAAGAGGAAATTTCAGACTAACTAATTAATTGTTAGTTTTTCATAATATAATTTTAGGTCCTGAATCAACAACAGTCTCTGCTTTCGTAGTTAATCTTACTTCTATGTCTGAGATACCCTTAAATCTCAACCATTTCCAGATGTTCAGACTGGGACTTGAGCAGGCAGTTGACAATTCTCTCATCTTATAAAGATCACAATTTTACCCCTCCTTTTATCTGTAGCATTTCAAAATATCATTTCCAGTTGTTTAGATGTCTAATGTGAAACGGAGTGTATGAATTAATGGAAGATTTTCTTAGTCCTTCATAAATGTAGTCTTAAAACTGCTCTGCTTTCCATTCTGAAAGAAATTTCTCAGGCAAGGTAGCATTCAGTGTATGTCTGAAGATTTTTACTCCAGTACAGTGAGACTCTATGGGCTTAATTTATGTTCCCAGTTCTGATGTTGGGTTGAAATGTGTGTTGGGAGCCTAGGGGATCCAAAGGGAAACTTTGGAGTGAGCAGTTTATTACAAGCTCTCTGTCAGGACCTCTGATCAACTGAGGATTGAGGAGAAGCAAATTTCCCAGGATTTATTTCCATTATTTGATACAACATGTTTTAAGACTTGTACCTCACTCTGTGGCTTAATCTGAAAGTGTTTCTTTAGAGTTTTGTTTTTGAAAACATTGAGTGGCAGACTTCCCTTCTGCTTTTGTGTTTTGATTCATGATACCAAGAGTGGGTGGAAACACAAAATGCTCCACATCTGTCGTGGTTGTAGCATTCCCTCGGGCATTGTTCATGTTCATTAAGTACTTGATTTTTTTTTTTCTTTAAAAGAAAAGTACGACTGCACCAAAGGCAAATGATATTTGGTTCCAAGGGGGAGTCACGTTGTGTCTGAAGCATTAACTATGGTTTTCCTGTTATAGATGCTTCAAGAACCGCTGAGTTTCTCTCGCATTTTCAGCTGTCCAGCATTCGCACTGTGATTTTAACTGGCATTCCTCTTCAATCTTCAGAGCTGTCGTTCTGATGATCTCTGATTTCCCAGTTTTATTTCCTCAAATATCTAGTTATATGCAGAGTATCATGAATTTGTATCAAGAAGCAAAATTAAAAGTAGATGTGTCCAACAACTTTGCTTTGGTATTGTTGTGGTTCTGTTCGCCGAGCTGGGAATTTGTGTTGCAGACGTTTCGTCCCCTGTCTAGGTGACATCCTCAGTGCTTGGGAGCCTCCTGTGAAGTGCTTCTGTGATGTTTCCTCCGGCATTTGTAGTGGTTTGAATCTGCCGCTTCCGGTTGTCAGTTCCAGCTGTCTGCTGCAGTGGCCGGTATATTGGATCCAGATCAATGTGCTTATTGATTGAATCTGTGGATGAGTGCGATGTCTCTAGGCTCCCAAGCACTGAGGATGTCACCTAGACAGAGGACGAAATGTCTGCAACACAAATTCCCAGCTCGGCGAACAGAACCACAACAGGGAATTCCTAGAGGCATGGCACTCATCCACAGATTCAATCAATAAGCACATCGACCTGGACCCAATATACCGGCCACTGCAGCGGACAGCTGGAACTGACAACCGGAAGCGGCAGGGACAGGCCACTATAAATGCCGGAGGAAACATCACAGAAGCACTTCACAGGATGCTCCCAAGCACTGAGGATGTCACCTAGACAGGGGACGAAACGTCTGCAACACAAACTCCCAGCTCGGCGAACAGAACCACAACAACGAGCACCCGAGCTACAAATCTTCTCACAGACTTTGCTTTGGTATTACTGTCTGATTCTGACTGAAATTCCGCAGTAAATATGACAAACCGAAGAATCAATAGAAGCTCTTAATTTTGTTGAAAATCTTCATTCAGTTTTGATTATAGAATACTCTGCACTTAATATTTGCAGATATCTGCTTGGATGTGGCAGAAATGTTACACAGTAGGGTCCCAGGGTTTATGTAACTTATTTCCATGACATCCCTTAAGATGTCTTCCATAGTTCGAGATGGGTCACAAAATGGTCACGTGTCATTGATTTATCTTGCATGAACTAAAACGAATAGTCTCTTGCATGACAAATTTTATATCTGGCTCTTAATATGAAGTAATACCTTGAATACTATTAGTTCACTCTTTCAGATATTGAAAAGCAAATATAGTAGCCCACTGAATCTTTGCCCATCTGCAAAGTGTTGAAACATTTTCTGTTAATGTGTAAAGGAACCTTTTTCCTGCCTCCAAATAAGTCTGGCCAGTGGAAGTATTTATTTACCATTATGATAGATTATTCCTTTTAGCTGACGTTAGGATAACGGTAATATTTTCCTGATGTCCAACTAGGAGGAGGGTAATTTGTGACGTGTAGTTGTGACGTGTTGTGACGTGCCAGCTAATGGTTACAATGTAAACAGTGTTATAGTATGAACTGTTTTGAGCCTTGCCGATACATCTGAAGTCTCAGTGCAGTTTTTGATTTAAAATAATGAACATCCCCCTGCAATTAAGACCATTTTCATGGAGATGGTATAATGTAACAAAGGTAGATGTGGTTAGCCAACAGTAAGGAAAGTTTGTTGTCATTTAACACAGTAGTAAAGTTAAACTAGGTAGAGATTGACACATAACGATTGAGCAGCGCAACATTTGTTTCTTTTTAATCAAAATATCGTAAAAGTGAAATTTATTGTGTTAATTAATCTGTTCAACAAAAATAAATATTTTAGTAATATGTGTGTGCTGTGTAACTGCAAGTTTTTTTTGTTGTTTTAGACTTTGGTCCGCAATAAGATATTAATTAACCAAAAGGACCTTTTGCCACTCTGATTTCATCCCTAATTGTGGAAGTCATGCGTTTCAGACAACGAGGAGGGAACCTGGGATTGCTTCTGTTACTTAGCCAGATAATCCAAGTTGGATTTGGTAATATTCCACCCATTACGCTGATAACAATGGCGCTGAATGTCTATCTTTTCTTGTCACCAATTAAGCCATTATTGGATGTTTGCATCAGTGTGCATGAAACCTGGAACAGAAAAGATTGGAAACGTCTCTTTTATTCACCGTTTCACCATGCCGATGACTGGCACTTGTATTTCAACATGGTGTCTATGTTGTACAAAGGGATTAAATTGGAGCCAAGGATTGGCACCAGGTGGTTTGCCTACATGTTGTCGGTGTTTTCTATTGTGATTGGAGTCGTTTACTTGGTCCTGGAAAAGCTCCTTGAAGAACTGATGGAAGACCATTCATATAAAATGCAATGTGCAGTTGGTTTCTCAGGTAAGAGCATTCACTACTACTTGTCGAAATCTATCTTCTTTAATGTGAGCTGTCATTTCACAACACATTCACCATTCACATTTGTGTGCAGCCTTAAACCTCTCCTGTGTCTAACAAAACCCTGAATTTAGTCGACTACATTAAGTACTGACAAATTAAAATCGCTTTACCAAACTTGAAAGACGAATATCTTCTGAAATAAAGAATGGTTGGATAAAAGCAAAACACTGTGGCTCCTGGAAATTCAAAACGAGACCAAAAAACAGAACAGAAACCCAGTAAGTTCGATGTGGTTGAATTTGACATTTAAGTTTGGAACACGTCTCTCCTCTCCCTCAAACGTAAGGCTGACTTTGAAAGAATGAGGCAAAATTGAGTTAAATTTTTAACCAGCAAATGTACAGATTAGATTAGATTAGATTACTTTTAGATTAGATTACTTACAGTGTGGAAACAGGCCCTTCAGCCCAACAAGTCCACACCGCCCCGCCGAAGCGCAACCCACCCATACCCCTACATTTACCCCTTACCTAACACTACGGGCAATTTAGTATGGCCAATTCACCTGACCTGCACATCTTTGGATTGTGGGAGGAAACCGGAGCACCCGGAGGAAACCCACGCAGACACGGGGAGAACGTGCAAACTCCACACAGTCAGTCGCCTGAGGCGGGAATTGAACCCGGGTCTCTGGCGCTGTGAGGCAGCAGTGCTAACCACTGTGCCACCGTGCCGCCCACAGACAACGAAGTATGTGGTACAATTCAATAACAGCACATACTCCTGAAAACGAATAGTTCCATTTGTGTAGCTCAGCAGTACAGATCAATGATTGAGATAATATGCAGTTTAAAGTTAGCATAAATATGTATAAATTGAAAGAACTGTGGAATTCTGGCCAACAGCTCTTCAAAACAAGAAAGGGAAACAATACAAGTGTTAAGGGCTACAAAGTATTATTGTAGGGTTGAAACTTGCCATAGATATCACGGCTGTCAATAAAATATTCTATTAACATATTCAGAAAATGGTAAAAAAAGTTTAGACCCATTTAAGCAGATATTACAGAAATAGGGAATACCGGATTTATTCAATGGGTATTGGAAGTGAGTTCCAATTGTCAAAGCAAATCAGCTTTGCTCAACACAAAGAGAACAACTGAAGTGTTTCAAAGACTCCCTGAATGCAACATAGACCTCAATGTATGAGAAACCCTTGTTCAGATGAAACCACTTGAGGAAGCTCCTGTATGTCGGGACACCATTTTTTGGGACCAACTGAATATACAGAAAAGGATCTGAAGAAAGGAATGCCAGTGATCTCAAGATCACCTCGTGCAAACTCTTGCCAGCTGTGTGGTTGGATATGCTGCTCTCGGGTTGGGCTGATCAGCCACGCAAGGATCCACTGAATATGTGAGGAGAAAGTGAGGTCTGCAGATGCTGGAGATCAGAGCTGAAAATGTGTTGCTGGAAAAGCGCAGCAGGTCAGGCAGCATCCAGGGAACAGGAGAATCAACGTTTTGTGCATAAGCCCTTCTTCAGGAAACAATTCTGTTTCCTGAATTATCTTCCTGAAGAAGGGCTTATGCCCGAAACGTCGATTCTCCTGTTCCCTGGATGCTGCCTGACCTGCTGCGTTTTTCCAGCAACACATTTTCAACTCCACTGAATATGTGACCAGTGGCTCAAGATTTCCTAGATGGACTTTCATACTTGTGAGCAAGTGATTGTCAGCGGTGACTTTGTATCCATCTTCATCATGATTAAAAATTAAAGTGATAGAATGGAAAGTAAAAAAGTAAATCAAATAGATGAACTTAAGTTTTAATGTTAAAAGTTTTTAAAACAAGGAGGAAATAATGAGACTCCTGGCAGACAATATCTAAACATGATAATTCCCACCCCAGGTTAATAAAAGAAATATATGAAGAAATTGTAAATGTCTTCATTGTAACTTTGCAAACATTTCTATTAAAGAATGGATAGTAGGTTGGAAGTTTTTAAAAATATCAACCCATTAGTGAAAATTGGGTCGGTTTTTGGCAGTTTTTGTATCAACGGTGGAATTAGAATTGATGGCACTAATTCCAGATCGGACCTTGGCCAACACAGAAGGCTTTCATCCTTTCACACTACATTATGTTGAATTTAAACCCAGTTCCAAGAGGAGAGTGTTTATAATTGTGTGTCTCAATCTCCCCTGAAGTTTTTAAGATTTGATTTCTTTCAAAAGTTTACATTTGCAGTGATACAACTGATGAACCAAAACAGCGTGCTCTTCATGCACTGAAATGGCAGGTCACTAGTGAGAAGCCTACTCCCCGGTAGAATAATTCCATTGCTGCTAGAAGAGCAATGAAAGACCTGTCTGATCATGGCAGCCCACCTTGTGTACACAGGGAAAGGCAGTGGATGTGGCGTATGTGGATTTTGGCAAGGTGATTGATAAGGTTCCCCATGGTCGTCTCATTCAGAAAATAAGGAGATAAGGGATACTGGAAATTTGGCTGTCCGGATACAGAATTGTTTGGCCCATAGAAGACAGAGGGCAGTAGTTGATGGAAAGTATTCAGCCTGGAGCTCGGTGACCAGTGGTATTCCGCAGGGATCTGTTCTTGAGCCTCTGCTCTTTGTGATTTTTATAAATGATATGGATAAGGAAATGGAAGGGTGGTTAGTAAATTTGCTGATGGCATGAAGGTTGGTGGAGTTATGGATAGTGTAGAGGGCAGTTGAAGGTTACAATAGACATTGACAGGATGCAGAGCTGGGCGAAAAAGTGGCAGATGGAATTCAACCTGGAAAAGTGTGAAGGTGAAATTTGAATGCAAAATACAGGGTTCAAGGTATGATTCTTGGCAGTGTGGAGGAACCAAGGGATCTTGGGATCCACGTCCATAGATCCCTCAAAGTTGCCACCCAAGTTGATGGGATTGTTAAGAAGGTGTATGGTGTGTTGGCTTTCATTAGCAGGGGGGTTGAGTTTAAGGGCTGCGAAGTTATGTTGCAGCTCTATATATTGGTTCAATTCTGGTCACCTTATTATAGGAAAGATGTGGAGAGGGTGCAGAGGAGATTTATCGGGATGTTGCCTGGACTGGAGGGTATTTCCTATGAAGGAAGGTTAAGGGAGCTAGGGCTTTTCTCATTGGAGTGAAGAAGGGTGAGAGGTGATTTGATAGAAGTGCACAAGATGATGAGAGCCATAAATAGAGTTGATAACCAGAGACATTTTTCCAGGGCAGAAATGTCTATCACAAGGGGGTATAATTTTAGGGTAATTAGAGGAAGGTTTAGGGGAGATAGGCTCTTTACACAGAGAGAGGTGGGTGTGTGGAGTGCATTGCCAGCGGTGGTGGTAGAGTCAGATGCATAAGGGACGTTTAAGCAACTTTTGGATAGGTACATGGATGATAATACAATGAAGGTTATATAGGTTAGCTTGATCTTAGAGTCAAATAAAAGGTTAGCACAATATCGAGGACTGAAGGGCCTATACGGTACTGTTCTGTGAACTAGTTGTTATTCAATCATGTATGAGACTGAATGGGGACAGCACGGTGGCTCAGTGCTGCCTCACAGTGCCAGGGACCCAGGTTCGATTCCTGCCTCAGGCAACTGTCTGTGTGGAGTTTGCACATTCTCCCCGTGTCTGCGTGGGTTTCCTTCAGGTGCTCCGGTTTCCTCCTGCAATCCAAAGATGTGCAGGTCAAGTGAATTCGCCATGCTAAATTGCCCATAGTGCTCGATACATTAGTCAGGGGTAAGTGTAGGATGGTGGGTGGGTTATTCTTCGGAGAATCGGTGTTGACTTGTTGGGATGAAGGGCCTGTTTCCATACTGTAGAGAATCTAATCAGATGTGCTATTTTAAAATTCCTGCAAGAAAACTGCTTTGTTTTGCACATTTTGTTAAATGAATTTAATGGAAATAGAATCTTTCAGATTTCAGAGCTTTGCCTACAACATTATAATGCAATCACTTCTCCGTTTGAAGTCGTCTGGTCAGTTGCACTTCGTGGGGCCTGTCAATGGAGAGGAGGTAATTCAAGGAATGGGTTACCTTGGGTTGTTCACATGATTTTGGCAAGATATAAGCAGAGCAAGACTGATCCAGATTGTCTTCCTGAAGACTCTTTCTGGCAAAGCATCTAGCAGTTAGACCCATGTACTTGCAACATCCATGGAATAATTGCATTGCGTGTGTATGGTCTTGATAGGAAGTATGGGGATTTATGTGAAATGTGTTCATTTATTTTGTATTTCAGGTGTTTTATTTGCTCTGAAAGTTGTGAACAACCATTACAACCCTGGAAGCATCAGTTACGTGTTGGGCTTCCCAGTGCAGGGACAGTATGCATGCTGGGCTGAGTTGATAGCAATTCATTTGATTGCTCCTGGGTAAGTGAGCACGCAATCTACGACACAGTAATTCACCTAAAACAAATCTTGTTTTGACTCCCAAAACGATTCTTCTCGGAAAACTGATAGCTGTTCAATGACTTTAAAATGTCAGGAACCAGAATTTTAAAAATATTCTTCTGTAATTATAGTGAAGTACCAACAATTTAGTGTAACTATTGTTGCAATAATGCAATAAATGGTATTTTTGCAGCGATTGTTAATAGTACAATAGAAAAGAAACATTAACAGTGTTTATAAAACTTTAAATAATGGTGCTTTGAAAAAAAATATAATAGAGGGTCTTGGGAAGCAGAGGATACACAAATGCTGCTTTTTTCTGGAAGCTGAAGAAAAATACATTGTGTGAAATTAATGCTGATCTGTTTGATGTTTTTGGATTCTAATGAAGCGCAGCCTGCAATGGCAGGTGGATTGGTCTGGTTGTAGTACAATCCATCAGTGACACTGAGGTTAGGGTAACCTATTAGCTTGAATAGAGGATTGGCTAACCAAAAGAAAGCAGAAAGTTGGGCTGAATTTGTCTTTTTTGGGTTGGCAAGCTGTGACTAGTGGGCTGCTACAGGGTTTGGTGCTGAGATCCCAACTATTTAGAATCTATATTAATGACTTGGATGGGGGATAAAATATACAGAAGCCAAATTTGTGGATGTTAGTAAAATAGGCAGGCAAGTAAATTGCAGTGAAGTAGTAAAAAATTTACCAAGGTGATATCGGCAGGTTAGGTGAAAAGACCAAACTTTGGCAGGTTGAGTTTTAAAGTGGATAAGTGAGATTATCCATTTTAGTCAGAAAGATATTATTATTGAAATGGAGCAAAACTTCAAACTGTTTTTGTGCAGAGAGATCATTGTTTTCTACACAAATTGCAGAAAGCTACTATGCAAGTGCAACAGGTAATGAGGCCAAATGAAATTTTGACCTTTTATTGCTAAAGTCTATAGGCCCCTAACAGTAGCTATAAGGTAGGCCAGAATAAATCAGGAGATAATAAAGGCATGTGGCAGGAGGATGGGAACCAAATGAGGAAGTTAGTGGACAGTGAGGAGGTAGTAACTAAAGCATGTAAGGAAATAGATAATGAAGTCAGCATGACTAAGGAGAAGGGTAGGCTGGGAGCAGATGATGAATGCAAAGGGAACTGGTGGTCTGAAGTGCATTTGTTTTAATGTGAGAAGTGTAGTAGGTAAGGCAGATGTACTTAGGGCTGGGAGTATGATGGTATTGCTATTACCGAAACTTGGTTGAGGGAAGGGCATGGTTGGCAACTAAATATCCCAAGATATACATGCTTCAGGAGGGACAGAGAGGGAGGTAAAGGGGTGGAGGAGTTGCATTGCTGGTCAGAGGATATTACAGCTGGACTGAAGGAGGGCACTGTGGAGGATTCGAGCAGTGAGGCAATATGGGCAGAGCTCAAATAGGAAGGGTGCATTAACAATGTTGGGGCTGTACTACAGGCTGCCCAACAGCGAGTGTGAGATAGAGGTACAAATATGTAAACAGATTATGGAAAGATGTTAGCATTATTTGAGAAGATTTGTAGCTCAGGTTGAGGTTCTGGATGTAGGTTTGCTTGCTGAGCTGTAAGGTTCGTTTTCAGACGTTTCATCACCATACTAGGTAACATCATCAGTGAGCCTCTGGATGAGGCATGTAGGAGCAACAGGGTGGTGGTGATGGGACATTTTAATTTTCCCAACATTGATTGGGATTCACTTAGTGCTAGATGTTTAGATGGAGCAGAATTTGTAAGGAGGGTCTTAGTGAAAAGTATATAAATAGTCCAACTCAGGAAGGGGCCAGACTGGACCTGTGTTGGGAAATGAGCCCTGCCAGGTGGTTTAAGCTTCAGTGGGGGGGATTACTTTGGGAATAGCGATCACAATTCCATAAGTTTTAGAATACTCGTGGACAAAGATGAGAGTGGTCCTAAAGGGAGAGCGCTAAGTTGGGGGAAGGCCAACTATAGGAAAATCCAGCAGGAGCTGGGGAATGTGGATTGGGAGCAGCTGTTTGAAGGGTAATTCACATTCGGTATGTGGGAAGCTTTTAAAGAGAGGCTCACTAGAGTGCAGGACAGACATATCCCTGTGGAAAAGAGGGATAGAAATGGCAAAATTAGGGAACCATGTATGACAGGTGAAATTGTGAGACAAACTAAGAGGAAAAAGGATGCATACATAAGGTCTAGGCAACTGAAAACAGACGAAGCTTTGGAAGAATATTGGGAAAGTAGGACCAATCAGAAATGAGCAGTTAAGAGGGTTCAAAGGGTCATGAAATATCTTTATCGAATAGGATTAAGGAAAATCCCAAAGACTTTTATCCATCTATGTGGAGAAAGAGGGTTACTAGAGAAAAGGTTGGCCTTAGGGTGAGAAGGGAAATATATAAAAGAGACCTAAGGGGCAACTATTTCACACAGAGGGCGGTATGCGTATGGAATGAGCTGCCAGAGGATGTGGTGGAAACTGGTACAATTGCAACATGTAGAAGGCATTTGGATGGGTATATGAATAGGAAGGGTTTGGAGGGAAATGGGCCAAGTGCTGGCAGGTGAGACTAGATTGGGTTGGGATATCTGGTTGGCATGGACGGGTTGGACAGAAGGGTCTGTTTCTGTGCTGTACATCTTGACTTTCGAGGGCAAAGGAGGAAAGTTATCCGTCAGAAAATGGGCGAGATTCTTAATGAGTACTTTGTATCGGTATTCACAGAGGAGAGGGACATGGGCCGTTGAGGTTATGGATAGATGTTTGATTATTCTCGGTCAAGTTGGTGTATGGAGAGAGGAGGTGTTGGGTAGTCTAAAAGGCATTGAGGTGGACAAGTCCCCAGGTCCGGATGGGATCTATCCCAGGTTACTGAGGGAAGCAAGAGAGGAAATAGCTGGAGCTTTAACAGATATCTTTGCAGCATCCTTGAACACGGGTGAGGTCCCAGGGCACTGAAGAATTGCTAATGTTGTCCCCTTGTTTAAGAAAGGTAGCAGAGATAATCCAGGTAATTATAGACCGGTGAGCCTGACGGAAAACATACTGAAGGATAGAATCTATTCCCATTTGCAAGAAAATGGACTTATCAGTGATCGGCAGCATGGTTTTGTCTTACCAACTTAATAGAATTCTTTGAATACGTAGATCTCAGTTATCTGTAAGAATAATAGGGTGGTTATGGTCAGGGATTTTAACTTTCCAAACATTGACTGGGACTGCCATAGTGTTTAGATGGAGAAGAATTTGTTAAGTGTGTACAAGAAAATTTTCTGATTCAGTATGTCGATGTATCCACGAGAGAAGGTGCAAAACGTGACCCATTCTTGGGAAATAAAGGCAGGGCAGGTGTCTGAGGTGTCAGTGGGGGAGCACTTTGGGGCCAGCGACCATAATTCTATTAGATTTAAAATAGTGATGGAACAGGATAGATCAGATCTAAAAGTTGAAGTTCTGGGATGGCAAATTTTGACTGTATTAAGCAAGAACTTTCAAAAGCTGATGGAGGCAGATGTTCACAGATAAAGGGGTGGCTGGAAAATGGGAAGCCTTCAGAAATGAGATAATGAGAATCCAGAGAAAGTATATTTCTGTTAGGGTGAAAGGAAAGGCTGGTAGGTCTTGGGAATACTGGATGACTAAAGAAATTGAGGGTTTGGTTAAGAGAAAGAAGGAAGCATATCTCAGGTATAGACAGGATAGATCGAGTGTATCCTTACAGTATAAAGGCAGTAGGAGTATACTAAAGAGGGAAACCAGGAGGGCAAAAAGGGGACATGAGATAGCTTTGGCAAATTGGATTAAGGAGAATCTAAAGGGTTTTTACAAATACATTAAGGGCAAAAGGGTAACTAGGGTGAGAGTAGGGCCCCTCAAAGATGAGCAAGGTGGCCTTTGTGTGGAACTGCAGGAGATGGGGGAGATACTGAACAAATATTTTGCATCCATGTTTACTGTGGGAAAGGAAATAGAGGTATAGAATGTGGGGAAATAGATGGTGACATCTTGAAAAATGTCCAGATTACAGAGGCGGAAGTGCTGGATGTCTTGAAACGCATAAAAGTGGATAAATCCCCAGGACCTGATCAAGTGGACCCTAGAACTCTGTGGGAAGCTAGGGAAGTGATTGATGGGCCCCTTGCTGAGATATTTGTATCATTGATAGTCACAGGTGAGGTGCCGGAAGACTGGAGGTTGGCTAATGTGGTGCCACTGTTTCAGAAAGGTGGTAAGGACAAGCCAGGGAGCTATAGGCCCAGTGATCCTGAGCATGATCTTGATCAGATGGGCCAATGGGCTGAGAAGTGGCAGATGGAGTTTAATTCCAATAAATGTGAGGTGCTGCATTTTATTTAAGCATATCTTATCAGGACTTATACACTTAATGGTAAGGTCCTAGGGAGTGTTGCTGAACAAAGAGCTCCTTGAAAGTGGAGTCGCAGGTAGATAGGATAGTGAAGAAGACGTTTGGTATGCCTTCCTTTATTGGTGAGAGCATTGCATACAGGAGTTGGGGGCGGGGGGGGGGGCATGTTGCGGCTGTACAGGACATTGGTAAGGCCACTTTTGGAATATTGCATGCAATTCTGATATCGTGAAACTTGGAAGGGTTCTGAAAAGATTTACAAGGATGTTGCTAGGGTTAGAGGGTTTGAGATATAGGGAGAGCTTGAATCGGTTGGGACTGTTTTCCCTGGAGTGTCGGAGGCTGAGGGGTGATCTTATAGAGGCTTATAAAATCATGAGGGACATGGATAGGATAAATAGATAAAGTCTCTTCCTTGGAGTGGGGGAGTCCAGAACTAGAGGGCATAGTTTTACTGTGAGAGGGGAAAAATATAAGAGAGACCTAAGGGCTAACTTTTTCAGAGGGTGGTACGTGTATGGAATGAGCTATCAGAGGAAGCGGTGGAGGCTAGTACGACTGCAACATTTGAAAGGCATCTGGATGGGTATATGAATAGGAAGGGTTTGGAGGGATATGGGCCGGGCGCTCACAGGTGGGACTATATTGGGTTGGGATATCTGGTCGGCATGGACGGGTTGGACCAAAGGGTCTGTTTCTGTGCTGTGACAAAGTCGATTGAGAGAAAGTCTGTAGATGTCATATACACGGACTTCAGTAAGGTGTTTGATAAGGTTCCCCATGGTAGGCTGATAGAGAAGGTGAAGTTGCATGGGGTCCAGGGTGTGCTCGCTAGATGGATACAGAACTGGCTGGGCAACAGGAGACAGAGTAGTAGTGGAAGGGAGTTTCTGTGACCTGTGAACTGTGCTGGGACCACCCTTGTTTGTGATATATATAAATGATCTGGAGGAAGGTATAGGTGGTCGGATTAGCAAGTTTGCAGGTGACACTAAGAGTGTCAGATAGTGATAGTGAAGGGGACTGTCAGAGAACACAGCAGAATATAGATAGATTGGAGAATTGGGTGGAGAAATGGCAGATGGAGTTCAATCTGAGCAAATGTGAGGTGATGCATTTTGGATGATCCAATTCAAGAGCAAACATAGCAGTAAATGGAAAAGTCCTGGGGAAAATTGATGTAGAGAGAGATCTGGATGTTCAGGTCCATTGTTCCCTGAAGGTAGCAACACAGGTCAGGACAGTGGTTAAGAGGCATATGGCATGCTTTCTTTCATTGGACAGGGTATTGAGTACAAGAGTTGGCAGGTCGTGTTACAGTTGTATAGGATTTTGGTTCAGCCACATTTGGAATACTACATACAGTTCTCGTCGCCACATTACCGAAAGGATGTGGATGCTTTGGAAAGGGTGCAGAGGAGGTTCACCAGGATGTTGCCAGGTATGAAGGGCACGAGCTATGAAGAGAGGTTGAGTAGATTAGGATTATTTTCATTAGAAAGACGGAGGTTGAGGGGAGACCTGATTGAGGTATAGACAGGGTGGATAGCAAGAAGCTTTTTCCCAGAGTGGTGGACTCCATCCCTCGCGGTCGTGCGTTCAAGGTCAGAGGGGGAAGGTTTCGGGAAGATATGTGTGGAAAGCTCTTTACGCAGAGGGTGGTGGGTGCTTGAAATGCATTGCCAGCGGAGGTGGTAGAGGTGAACACGATAGCGTCATTTAAGATGTACCTAGACAGATATATGAATGGGCAAGAAGCAGAAGGATACAGACCCTTTAGAAAATAGGTAGCAGGTTTAGATAGCGGATCTGGATCGATGCAGGTTTGGAGGGCCGAAGGGCCTGTTCCTGTGCTGTAAGGTTCGTTTGTTCTTCTTTTGTACATTAATTCTGGGTGACTTCATAATCTTCATGTCAATTGGGTTAGGCAAAATTGGCACAGCCAACCATAAGGAGGAGTTCACAGACTGAATTTGAGACAGTTTTGGGAATCTATGTTGTGTTTCAACCCAGGATCAGACTATTTTGGATCTATTAACGTACAACGAGGCAGTCTTAAAAAATGGTGTCAGAGTAACAGAGCAGCATCTTGTGAATCTGTGGAATTCTTTCATCTTTGAGGACTGTTGAGACTGGGTCATTAAGTATATCCAAGACTGACATAGACAGATCAATGATCAGTAAGACAATCGAGGGCTTTAGGGAAAAGGCAGGAAAGCAATGTTGGGAGAATCATTCAATCAGCTATAATCTCATTGAATAGCAGAGCAGACTCAGTGTGCTGAATGGCCTACTTCTGCTCCTACATCTCTATGATCTCTTTCTGCTTATTGTTGTTTGCAAGCCATTCTTATGCTGGGAAAGCTGCATAGGTGTTGTTTTTGTCTCTGGTACTTTGCTCAAGTAATCTGATTAATGTCTGATCCGTAACAGGAGAGTCAAGAAGCTATTAATGTTGTCATTCAGTAGCATGGAACATGAGAGTTGCTGAAAAAGAGGCACATTTGTCAGTTTTTAAAAATGTTATACTCTTCAGGATATTTTCCAGAATAGCAATATGAAAGCGAACAACATGTGTATACATATGAGAAAAATGTGTTGATTTGTCGGCAAGTGAACTCTTATTGACTGAGGCAGTCATGTAGAACGCACCAGTTAGGTGATAACTGGCCATTTACAAACTTCATTTCAATTTGTTTCTATATTGGGCAAGTTGACTCTAGCCCTCATTCCTGAAGAAGGGCTTATGCCCGAAATGTCGATTCTCCTGCTCCTTGGATGCTGCCTGACCTGCTGCGCTTTTCAGCTCTGATCTCCAGCATCTGCAGTCCTCACTTTCTCCAAGTTGACTGTAGTCAAGGTATTGCCTTCAGGGACCCACTTAAAAAATGAGGCATTCAAGACGACATGGGGTAATTCGTTGGGTAAAATAATGCATATATGGTGCAAACACAGGAGATTGACATAGAACATCCCTTCATCTGTTCAGAATAAGGAACTGACAGTAACGGACAATAACTGTTTGAAAAACTCAATGCCATGGACAGCATGAGATGTGATTTTGGTGCTTGAACAGCAGATGTTAAAAATTCCTGAGTATGCAGAGAATTATGCAAACTAACAATTTAAGATTATTTGCATTGCTCCTGTTTAAATATAACAAAATAGGTGACAGTCATTCTTTGATTCATACTTCATGGCAATGCCTCAACTAATCAGAGTCGACCTGTCTGGTTTAATTAAAACAAAACTTGGCACTTAGTTA
This sequence comes from Chiloscyllium plagiosum, assembly GCF_004010195.1. Taxonomy (NCBI): domain Eukaryota; kingdom Metazoa; phylum Chordata; class Chondrichthyes; order Orectolobiformes; family Hemiscylliidae; genus Chiloscyllium; species Chiloscyllium plagiosum. The sequence goes on along the minus strand of NC_057722.1, from coordinate 81,277,938 downwards.
ACTGTCAGTTGTTATTCAACTGGTGCATTTTCTATGGCAATGCCCCGACCAATCCATACACATGCAATCAGTATGCTCTTCCCATTTCATATAAAAATTTTGTTCAGCTTTATATTGGTATTGTTGCAAATGTCCTGATGAGTGCAAGGTGTAAAGCTTCGAAAATATGTCTTTTCTCAGCATAATTGATATTGTGTTCTGAATTTAGCAAAAAAACACAATTTCAGGCAAAGTCTTCTGTCCAATCCTGGTGTAATTACATTAGCCCACATTTACCCTGTATTTGTATCCAGTCATGATCTGTAATGGAATAAATTGTGGTGTCAAAGATTCCTGGATTTTAGTTTCAAAATGGTATGTGTTAGGCGGTTTTGTGGCCGCTGTCTGTCTGTATTACTGACAGGCCAGTCTAGTTGCAGTTCATTTAAGGAGTTGCTGTCAGAGAAAGTAAATATTTTGTTTTGATTTAAATCAGAATTTTTAGGAATACCTTTCTATTCATTTTAAACAATTATTGATTTAGCTATACTTTCCTAAATTTCACCAAAAACACAATTTCAGAAAACCAAGCTCTTATTTGAAATTGCCAGAATATTAATTGTGTATTCTGTGTTCAATCAGTATCACTTTTAAGCAGGCACTTGTTAAGAATTTTATTGTCTTCTAGGTCATCTTTTGTTGGCCATCTTTCTGGTATTCTTGTTGGGTTACTATACACCAAAGGGCCCTTGAAGAATTTGATGGAAGTGTGTGCTGGTAGGTGCAACAATCCTCAGTCACATTACTTTTGACTCTCTAACCTTTTTTCATTTTGACATTTGAATACACTTTGCACTTTATTATGTGTCATAAAGCCCTGTATCTAATTAATTATTCAAATTATGGTAATCTTCGATTGATCTTTTAAAAATTCCTGGAGTCTGGGAAAGTCCTAGACGATTGGAAGATTGCTATTGTAACCCCCTTGTTCAAGAAAGGATCAAGGCAAAAGATGGAAAATTATAAGCCATCATTAAGGATGAGACTTCTAAATTGTTGGAAGTGCAGGGCCAGATTAGAACAAGTCAGCATGGATCTACTAAGGGGAGGTCACGCCTGACAAACCTGTTAGAATTTGTTGAAGAGGTAACAAGTAGGTTAGACCAGGGAAACCCAGTCGATGTTATCTACAGAGACTTCCAAAAGGCCTTTGATAACATAGAACATAGAACATAGAAGAATACAGCGCAGTACAGGCCCTTTGGCCCTCGATGTTGTGCCGATCCAAGCCCACCTAACCTATACTAACCCACTATCCTCCATATACCTATCCAATGCCCGCTTAAATGCCCATAAAGAGGGAGAGTCCACCACTGCTACTGGCAGGGCATTCCATGAACGATATGAATGGTAATGACATTACACAACTAGACATATACAATGAATATTTATTTAAATGCCATACCCTGCCAAATGTAACAATATCTCCAGACTGATTAAACACCACATCTCTAAATCTCAGATCCCAACCATTGTATCACTCTGGGCTCATACCTGACTTTCAAGAGCACACTCTTAAGCATTTAACACTGTTGCAAACCACACAGTCAGGTCTTACAGTGCACACACACACTATCAGCTATTCAACTATTTTGACCAGATTACATGGTACTCTTTGGGGATCTTCACTCTCTCCTTCAGGACACGATGTGCACATCCATAGGCTGCAGGAGATATCCTGAGGGTCATAGGTACAGCTGGATTTCCTTATTCCCACAGAGGAGATGGTGCTCAGCACCTTGCTGCAGTCATAGCTAATAGCCAACACTGAAATCATTGAAGGTGGCACTGTTATTAAACCTAACTCTCTTTCTCACACTCCACCCACCACAACCCACGTCCCTACCTTCCCCTTCCTGTATCACCTTCAAGGACAGTGCTGCCAGAAATGGGTTCTCCAAGTTTCCTCTTCCCGTCCTCCAGCTGCTCCCTCCACACGTCCTGTTCCTCCTCTCCCTCTTCATCCTCTTGAGGCGCTCATTGTTGAGCAGGGCTGTCTTTTAATGTTAATGCGTTTGCCTAGCATGTCCAGCCTCATTCCTGATGAAGGGCATATGCCCGAAACATCGATACTCCTGCTCCTCAGATGCTGCCTGACCGGCTGTGCTTTTCCAGCAACACACTCTTCGACTCTGATCTCCAGCATCTGCCGTGCTCACTTTCTCCTTGCGTGCAGCAGACTGAGATAAATTCTGACTCCTGCTCTGCCAAGAATACAACGGGGCTCCCCAAGAGGTCTTGACATGTTGTATCAATGCAGCAATGATCTTCCCTAACACACTTGGCATCAAAGCATGACTTTCATTATGTACACACTATGAATTTGTGCATGGTTTGTGTACAAGAGCCATTAAGCTTGTTGTCCAGCAGTCACCCTAAGGCTTGTGAGTGGTTCAAATGTCCCTGGAACATCAGACAGCTGCAGAATGAAAGCAACATAACAGATGCCAAGATAGAATTAGAATGAGGCTTTACCGTCATGTGTACTTACACGGAGGGATACAGGAGTACACTGAAACATTTACAATGTCGCCAGTCCTGGCACCATCTTAGATATAGGCACCTAGCTGCAAAATCTTAGGTAAAATGTAGAAAAACAAAGAAATAAGTTAAAATAAATTAAAAGTTTGACTTTACAGTCCTTCTCAGTCTAAAGTAGTAATAAAATTTAAAGTTTGAAAACAAGGGTACCACATTTGCTATCCTCCAGTCTTCTGGGACTACTCCTGTAGACAAAGAGGACATAAAAATTAAGGCCAATGGCTCTGCAATCTCCTCCCTTGCTTCCCAGAGAATCCTAGGATAAATGCCATCAGGCCCAGGGGACTTATCTATTTTCACCTTTTCCAGGATTTCCAATACCTCTTCTCTACATACCTCAAAGCCATCCATTCTACTTATTTGTGCCTCAGTATTCTCATCGACAACAATGCCCTGTTCCTGAGTGAATACTGAAGAAAAGTATTCATTCAGTGTCTCCCCAATCTCTTCCGCCTCCACACGCAACTTCCCCCTACTATCCTTGACTGGACCTATTCCTACCCTAGTCATTCTTTTATTCCTAACATACCTATAGAAAGCCTTAGGGTTTTCCCTAATCCTATCTACTAAGGACCTTTCGTGTCCCCTCCTTGCTGCTTTTAGCTCTCTCTTCAGGTCCTTCCTGGCTACCCTATAACTCTCAATCGCGCCAATTGAACCTTCACGTCTCATCTTGAGATAGGCTGCCCTCTTCCATTTAACAAGGGATTCCAATTCCTTATTAAACCACGGTTCCCTCGCACGACCCTTTCCTCCCTGCCTGACAGGTACATAATTATCAAGGACACTCAATAGTTGCTCCTTGAACAAGCTCCACATATCATTTACACTCTTGCCTTGGAGTCTACTTTTCCAAGCCACACATCCTAAGTCATGCCTCACCACATCATAATTTCCCTGACCCCAGCTATAACTCTTGCCCTGTAGTACACACTTATCCCTCTCCATCACGAGAGTAAAACTCACCGAATTATGGTCACTATCCCCAAAGTGCCTCACAGGAGGCTGCTGAGTAAGGTGAGGGCCCATGGTGTTTGAGGTGAACTACTAGCATGGATTGGGGATTGGCTGTCTGACAGAAGTCAGAGAGGTGGGATAAAAGGTTCTTCAGAATGGCAGCTTGTGACAAGTGGTGTCCCGCAGGGTTCAGTGTTGGGCTGCAGCTGTTCACTTTATTAATGATCTGGATGAAGGGACTGGGGGCATTCTGGCGATGTTCGCCGATGATATGAAGTTAAGCGAACAGGCAGGTAGTTCTGACAAAGTGGGGAGGCTGCAGAAAGGTTGAGACAGTTTAGGAGAGTGGATTAGGAAATGTTTTATGAAATTCAGCGTGGGCAAATGTGAGGTCTTGCACATTGGAAAAAAGAATTCAGGCATGGACTATTTTCTAAACGGTGAGAAAATACATGCAAAAGGATCTGGGAGTGCTAGTCCAGGATTCTCTAAAGGTTGACTTGTTCTCTAATGTACTCATTAGCGTTCAGAAGGTTGAGGGGAGATCTAATAGAAACTTACAAGATATTGCATGGCTTAGAAAGAGTGGATGTTGGGAAATTGTTTCTGTCAGGCGGGGATACTAGGACTCGTGGGCACAGCCTTAGAATTAGAGGGGGCCATGATTGAATGGCAGAGTGGACTTGATGGGCCATATACCTTAGTTCCACTCCTCTGTGTCGAATGGTCTTATAGACTGCCATAGAATGTGATGGAGACCAATACAAAAACAAGGAGGAGGAATTTACTTTTCTGTCAAATGAGTAACCATAGCTGCTTTTCTGAATTTCTTATTCAAATTATAATTTTCTTATTTAAAAACTTTTGAGTAATCAGAAAATTTATGTAAATCTCAATTTCTTTTTGTTGACATCAAATGGAAGTTCGAAATACTATTAACATATGCACGACCTATCCAACCTTGCATATTTTCCAACCCCTTTCTGGTCTCCACTGACGCCCCCCCACCCCCCCCCCCCCCCCCCCATTTCCACCCCCAACTTATATTTGATGACTTAACCCAGTGAGTGAAATATTAGAGCATTAATATTGACTAAGAGGGCTGAATTTGAATAATATTCCAATGTGACTTCTGTGCTGTCCTGGGAACATTTCCTTCGCCTTGGTCAGTGATTTAAGCAGGTTACTCACTATTGGTGCCATTTGTTCATGTCTGTCATTAGAACTGTTGTTGCCTTGTGTGAGGTGCTGCCAAACTAACTCTTGGCATGCTCTAAATTGTTTATATTTATTCTCAGAAGATGATTCCAATCTAATTCCATTTTCTTTACTCACTGCAGAAGACAAGATAGGCCAACTGTTCAGTGGTGAATCTGGAGTTCATACATTGTGTTTATTAGATTACTTAGTGTGGAAACAGGCCCTTCGGCCCAACAACTCCACAACGACCCTCCAAGAACAACCCACCCAGACCCATTCCCCCTACATTTCCCCCTTCACCTAACACTCTGGGCAATTTAGCATGGCCAATTCACCTAACCTGCACATCTTTGGACTGTGGGAGGAAACCGGAGCACCCAGAGGAAACCCACGCAGACACTGGGAGAATGTGCAAACTCCACACAGACAGTCGCCTAAGGTGGGAATTGAACCCGGGTCTCTGGCGCTGTGAGGCAATAGTGCTAACCATTGTGCCACCGTGCTGCCCACCGATTCTTCTTTATAATACAAACTAAGATAGGCATAGATCCATTCATGTGAGCTCTTTTTCTCATCTTCTCTGAAGCAATTCCAAATCTTTTCTTTATTGCTTTCAAGGTTGGATTTAGGTTTTCTTATAGGAGGTAAAGTGTCAAAAGCAAAGGTTTCTCTCCAGTACAAGGGGCGTTTGTGTTCTTCCTGCCACCGTTCTCTTCCACCTTTCAAGGTACAGCTATGCCTTTGAACATATTAGAGAAAAGCCATGATCATAATGAATGGTGGTGCTGGCTCGAAGGGCCGAATGGCCTACTCCTGCACCTATTGTCTATTGTCATAAGACTTCTTTTCTTATCTCATCCCTTACTCCTAAAATAAACTTAACCAATTTACAGCATTAATCCAACTGTCTATTCCAAGCTGAATACCACATATACACCCTAATTTCTAACACATTGTTTGCTCTTAACTTTACACAATGAAACTTAGAGAAGAGTATCATTGTCATGGTCAATCCAGCTTTCATAGCTGTTAGTTCTTAAGTAAGGTCTGAATCATTTTCTCTATTTAATGTTCCTGCATTCCGTGAAATAAAGAGCGCTTTTTGCTCTGTTCTGAATTAACATCAGTTGTAAAGACCTTTGTCTCAACTATAACAGAAGAAGATTCAACAATCTACTTCATACTTAAATCTGTCTTTGTAAAAAACATAGTGCCTCCGTTTTGAATTGTGATGTACAAACGATGATACAAAACTTCGAGCTTTAAATATCCTGTTGTCAAACATTTTCAAAATGTTATCATTGCTTTTCTTTGAAACACTCCCTTTCAAGCGCCATAAAGTTGGTCTCTATTTTTCCAAAAGACCTTTGCTGAAAAAGTCTGAAAATTTAAGGAACATTTGTCAGTGGGTATTTTAAAATAGTAATAATGAACTGATCTAGATTGATTACCAAGAAGGGAAACCAGCGCATTCAAATAGAAAATTCTACCAAAAGCTAATCCTGATTATAGAGCAGGTTTATTTCTTAATGCATCTCTGCTCTCTGTCAGCACTGGTTTTGACATCAGCTCCATGTGAGGAAAATGTCTAGAACCTTGGTTCCCTAACTTTTTTTATTTGAAATATTACTTTATAAATCTGTGTCCACAGTTCTTAATCCATTTTTTAAAGACTCATTATACACAAGTTGTGCCTGTAAAGAGTGTTTTAATACTGCTTTCAGGTAAGCAGGTAATTACTTACAGTAGCAATTTAAGACCAAACCAGAGCTAAAGACTAAATGTGACTCCATGTGGCTCAGTTGTTCGCACTGCTGCCTCACGGTGCCAGGGACCCAGGTTCGATTCCATCCTTGGACGACTGTCTGTGTGGAGTTTGCACATTCTACCCGTGTCTGTGTAGGTTTCTTCGGGTGCTCCGGTTTCCTCCCACAATTCAAAGATATGCAGATTGGGTGAATTGCCCATGCTGAATTGCCCATTGTGTTCAGTAATGTGTAAGATAGGTGCATTAGGCAGGGGTAAATGTAGCGTAATAGGATACAGGAATGGGTTTGGGTGGGATACTCTTCAGGCGGTCGGTGTGGACTTGTTGGACCCAAGGGCTTGTTTCCACACTTTAGGGATTCAATGATTCTAACATATTCCAACTGAACGACTTTTAGTGTGGCTTAAGAGTGGATGTGTTTGCCTTTTGAGGCAATCAAGTTCACAAATCCAAATCCAATATAAACCACTGTTGGCTAAATCAGTATTTTATTGGGTAAAGTAACTTCCAGGTACATGCAAAATTTTGCAGATACTGGGAATCTGAAACAAACATGCAATGCTGGAGAAACTCAGCAGATCAATAGACAGAGAGGAAGAGTGAACGTTTTGACTGGTATGACTGTCCTTCAGAACTTGACATTTAACTAGCTTTTCTGTTTCTCTCACCATAAATGCTACCCCAACGTTTTGTTTGTTTCACTAACCTCCAGGTGTTCTGTAAACTAACTTCCTCTAAACACACAGCTCTCCTTCCCTCATGAACTGACAATCTTGGGAATATTTTAGACCTGTGCAAATTCAGCCTAGTTTTTCAGTGTTATTAGTCTTGCCAGGAACTTGGATTATTGAAAAATTTGTGTAAGTCAAACTGACTATCTTTCCTCAATTCAAAGAATCAATGAACAAATGATTTTTGTTGTCACGTATATTTTACTGAGAAATACAACAAATACAGTGTAAAGCTTTCATTCATTGCCACAAAACAGCATCATTTTAATAGTTTAAAAGCAAGAGAAAAATGGGAATGGGTCTATCCATGTTTGAGGTCTGAATCAGAAATTAGCTGAAAGGGCAGTGGCAGGAAATTTGATAATCTTTCAAAGGAAAGTGGAGATGCACCTTAAAAGTTTCAGCATTACCTCCTGTAAAGATGTTCGATTTGTGTTTGTTAGCAGATGATCATTGAACAATCTACAGCCATAAATACCACTGAAGGAGACCACAACCTTCATTTGGAAAATTCTGTTCAAAGCATACATACATTTTGGGAAGAAATGGGTCTTGGTGGGATACTCTTCGCAGGGTCACTGTGGGCTGGTTGGGCCGAAGGGCCTGTTTGCACACTGTCGGGAATCTAATTCAGGCTGATCAATCAAGCACGTGGCATGTAGCTAAAGAGAAGTCTATCCATGTTTGAGGTCTGAATCAGCTCAAAACCATCGCATCTGAGGTAGTTCACCTCCGTCTGACGCACCATTACACAGGAAGAAAATGACGGAAGTACACAGAAAGCCAGGTAACATTATAATAGCATTTGTACACTGCGCAAGTCCAAATTCAGACACCTCAGTCTCATTGCACCAGCTAATTTCTTAACTGCTCTCCCCTCAAACAAACAAATAAATGCAAGACTTAGCCCAAAAATCATGGCTGGTCATGACAATTGACAACTGTGTAGTGAGGTAAAAACAATGACTGCAGATGCTGGAAACCAGATTCTGGATTAGTGGTGCTGGAAGAGCACAGCAGTTCAGGCAGCATCCAAGGAGCTTTGAAATCCAGAAGCTGTGTAGTGAGATGAGTGCAACCATTTCTTTATGTAAAGAGGCAAGTTTGCTTTTCTTGTCTTCCTCTTTTTATTTTTTTTTGATCCCCTTGTGTTTTTTTTTCTCTGTTTCTCACCTGCTAGAGAGATTATTTCAGTTGGCAATGGTTTAGAGTGCACGCACGTTTTTGTTGAACCATGTGTAGCTCTAGGGTTGCAGGTTACAGACCATTTCTAGAAAGGCTTTGAGAAGGTGCCATACAAGAGGCTGTTATGCAAGAAAAGAGCCCATGATGTTAAGAGCAAGGCACTAGCAGAGATACAAGATTGGCTGACTGGCAGAGAGTGGGGATGGCGGCATGGTGCTGAGTGGTTAGTGCCACTGCCTCTCTGTGTCAGGAACCCGGGTTCGATTCCACCCTCTGGTGACTGACTGACTGACCGTGGAGTTTGCACATTCTCCCCCTGTCTGCGAAGGTTTCTTTCAGGTTCTCCGATTTCATCCCACAGTCCAAAGATGTGCAGGTTAGAGTGGATTGGCCATGCTGAATTGCCCTTCATCAGGAATCTCCTTGGATGCTGCCTGAACTGCTGTGCTCTTCCAGCACCACTAATCCAGACCCATGCTGAATTGCCCATAGTGCCCAGGGATGTGCAGGTTAGGGTGGATTAGCCATGGGAATTGCGGGGTTACAGGGATACATTAGTGGTGTGGGTCTGGGTGTGGCTCTCTTCAGCTATTCAGTGTGGACTTGCTGGGCCAATGACCTGCTTCCACACTGTAAGGATGTTGTGATTCTATGATTTCATGATTTCATGTTTGAGAATGACTGGTCTGGACAGTTTCATACATTTTGGGAAGATATCATTGTTTCAGCACTTTCAAGTGCATTACTGAAATTGCCCTTGGTACTTCACACCTTTAATTTAGCTGGGAAGAAAGCACTTCACTCTTCTATGTTACTTGGCAGTTTTTTAGGTTTTTATCCCAAATGTCTGGTAAGATACCATTTGCCCTGAGTGGTGTAAGAGTACGAATCCCATAGGCAAAAGTGAGGAATGCAAATACTGGAGATTAGAGTCCAGAGTGCGGTGCTGGAAAAGCACAGCAGGTCAGGGAGCATCCGCGGAGCAGGAGAGTCGACGTTTCGGGAAAAAGCTCTTCATCAGGAAGGCACTAGCCCCTTCATCCTGATGAAGGACTTTTGCCAAAACGTCGTCTCTCCTGCTTCTCGGATGTTGCCTGACCTGTGCTTTTCCAGCACAGCTCTCTGAATCCCATAGGCTGTGGCTTATGAGCATGAGTGTCATCTTGACTCTTCAAACATGATTGTTGCTTTGAACAGAATTTTCCAAATGAAGGTTGTGGTCTCCTTCAGTGGTATTTATGGCTGTAGATTGTTCAATGATCATCTGCTAACAAACACAAATCGAACATCTTTACAGGAGGTAATGCTGAAACTAGCTAAATTCCACAGAGGCAGATGCCCATGTGTAAATCCCTAGATTTTGCAGTATTACAATAAGGAACTTTTTTGACAAAAGTTATCTGTTGTGAATTGAATTTTCCAAGTTTCGTGTTGAGTTCAATTACAGATTTAACATGCTATATAATTGAAGTTTGAGGGATCAAAACATGGAGACAAGAGAAATATGCCTTTGTTGTTTCATGGATTTTCACCTTTGGCAGGAGTTAATAATGTCGATATCAAGTCAGTTAGTCAAAAATAAAGCCATAAATTTAGTCCAATCATATTCACTTGAGAGCTGCCATCTTCTTGAGTATATGTCTGCACAAACAATAATGGAAAGACTAATTTAAATAACATTTTAAAGGTTTTTTAAATGAACCATCATTATTGATAGTTTCTCACAAGTACACATCGATAAAGTTTAAAAACCAAACCACTTAATTTGAATACAAGGGTCCAATCGGTGATGGTTGGGGTCATATAAAGATTTTCCTGTATCATGTGTAGCTCCAGAATTGCAGGTTCCAGACCATTTCCAGAAGGGCTTGATAAGGTGGCATGTAGGAGGCTTCTAAACAAGAAAAGCTCCCATGGTGTTAGGGGCAAAGTACTGGCATGGAGAGAGGATTGGCTGACTGGCAGAAGGCAGAGAATGGGGATAAAGGGGTCTTTTTCAGGATGACTGTGGATGACCAGTGGAGTTCCAGAATGATCAGTCTTGGGGCCATAACTGTTATACTTTAATGATCAGATGAAGGAACTGAAGGCATTCTTGCTAGGTTTGCAGATGGCACAAACTTAAGTGGAGGGACAGGTCATGTTGAGGAGATGTAGAGGCTACAGAATGACTTGGGCGGACTGGGAAATTGGGCAAAGAAGTGGCAGATGGAATACAATGTGGGAACATGTAGGTTCACTTGGTAATTTGGAAGGTAAATGCAATGTCAGCATTCATTTCAGGTGGGCTTGAATACAAGAATAGGGACGTATAGCTCAGCCTGTATAAGGCTCTAGTCAGACCGCATTTGGAATATTGTGAGCAGTTTCTAAGAAAGGTGGCATTGGGGACGGGTCCATAGGTGGTTACAGGAATGATCCCAGGAATGAAGGGCTTGTCATATGAGGAGTGGTTGGGGTCTCTGGATCTGTGCTTGTTGGAGTTTAGAAGGATAGGGGGGATCTCATTGAAACTTACAGAATACTGAGGCCTGCATAGAGTGACCGTGGAGAGGATGTTTCCAGTAGTGGGAGAGACTGACTTGAGGGTACGGCCTCAGGGTGAAAGGGTGACACTTTAGAACTGAGGTGTGGAAGCATTTCTTCAGTCAGAAGGTGGTGAATCTGTGGAACTTATTGCTGTGGAGGCCAAGTAACATTGGCACCATACAAATGCCAGACAATAACCTATCTAATGTTGTGGCTATTACGGAGACATGGGTAGAACAGGGACAGGATTGGCTGTTGCAGGTTCCAGGGTTTAAATGTTTAAGTAGGGTCAGAGGTGGGGTAAAAGAGGGGGAGGTGTAGCATTGCTTGTCAAAGATCGTATTACAGCGGTGGAAAGGACGATGGATGAAGACTCACCATCTTCATGGTAGTTTGGGCTGAGGTTAGGAATAGGAAAGGTGAGCTCACCCTGTTAGGAGTTTTTTACAGGCCTCCTAATAGTCCTAGAAACGTAGAAGAATGGATTGCGAGGATGATTCAAGAGAAGAGTGAAAGTAATAGGGTGGTTGTTATGGGGGACTTTAACTTTCCTGATATTGATTGGGAAAGCTATAGCTCTAGTTCGTTAGATGGGTCGGTGTTTGTCCAATGTGTGCAGGAGGGTTTCCTGACACAATATGTAGATAGGCCAACAAGAGGTGAGGCCAAACTGGATTTGGTTCTGGGTAATGAACCAGACCAGGTGTTAGAATTAGAGGTAGGTGAGCACATTGGGGACAGTGACCACAATTCGGTGACTTTTACTCTAGGATGGAGAGGGATAAGTGTGCACTACAGGGCAAGAGTTAGAGATGGGGGTAGGGAAATTATGATGCTGTGAGGCATGACTTAGGATGTGTGGCCTCGAAAAGTAAGCTTCAAGGCAAGGGTGTAATTGATATGTGGAGCTTGTTCAAGAAGCAACTATTGAGTGTCCTTGATAAGTATGTGCCCCTCAGGCAGGGAGGAAAGGGTCGTGTGAGAGAG
>NC_057722.1:81251171-81264444 GCF_004010195.1 Chiloscyllium plagiosum | reverse complement strand
CTCAGTGAGTCGTGAGTTTTTGGAATGTCCTGCCAGTAGCAGTGGTGGACTCTCCCTCTTTATGGGCATTTAAGCGGGCATTGGATAGGCATATGGAGGATAGTGGGCTAGTGTAGGTTAGGTGGGCTTGGATCGGCGCAACATCGAGGGCCAAAGGGCCTGTACTGTGCTGTATTCTTCTATGTTCTATGTTCTAATAAGAGCCAATCTAGCCACTGCCCCTTGGCGTTCAATGGTGTTGCTATCACTGACCACAACCCCCCCACCTCCCCAACCACCATCACTATGAATATCCTTGGGGATGGCATTGATCAGAAACTCAGCTGAACTTGCAGTGGCTACAAGGGCCGGTGATGAATTATCGCCACTGTGTCAACCAGTTGGTGATACACACATCCCAAGAGCAAAAAACAAAAGTGGATGTTTAAGGCATCTCCACGTGGCAAATGACGAAAGTTTTTGACCACCACGTTCACAAGGGAAGTGAACTCTATCACTTTATACTCTCTCACTCAACACAGGTGTGGCAGTTTTGGTTTGAAGCTTCACAAGTTGTCTTGTATGCAGTATTTTAAAATAACACTAGTAAAACTTAGGAATGAATAATTTTAGTCCTTGCTGGTTATGAATTACCCCTAAACTCTACTGGAGGGCAAAAAATTAAAAATCCAATGATACAGACGACACTAATATAAGGTAATCTTTGGCCAAATTATGGTAGACCGCTACATGGATCACAGATTTTATTGTCCATGTGATGCTCAATTTATTGATATGACCCAATATCCTAAACCCTTTGGAGTTATTGTAATATCTTTCTATTATTTGACAGATGCTGTTTCATCGAGTGCCTCTTCGAGACGACAAGTCAGATTCAATAACCGAGGTTAGTTCAAACTTATTTTCCTCATCTAATTCACGTTCCATTCCCTAACAAGAGGTAAAGGGGGGAAATGTCTTGGTGATTTACAAGGATGTTGCCAAGGTTGGAGGTTTTTGAGCTATTGGGAGATGCTGAGTAGGCTGGGGCTATTTTCCCTGGAGTGCAGAGGCTGAGGGGTGACCTTATAGATGTTTATAAAATCCTGAGGGACATGGATAGGGTAAATACACAAAGCCTTTTCCCTGGGGTGGGAGAGTCCAGAACTAGAGGGCATAGGTTTAGGGTGAGAGAGGAAAGATTTAAAATGATCTCAGGGCAATTCCTTTCTCACAGGGGTGGTGCATGTATGGAATGAGCTGCCAGAGGGAAGTGGTGGAAGCTGGTACAGTTACAACATTTATAGGCATCCGGATGGGTTTATGAATAGGTAGTGTGTCAATGCTGCTCCTTTAACAAGGTTAGGTTGCCCTTGGTATTTTTTTCCAGAGGGGTTGTAAACGCATAGATTCTGGTTTGTATGGGTTTTAGGGCCAGTTTGATTATAGCCAACAGATACTGCCTCAATAAAAAGGCTATCAAGTTTCAAAAAAACACTTGAATTAGCGGGTTTTGAGAAGATTTGTAGCTCAGGTTGAGGTTCTAGATGTAGGTTTGTTCGCTGAGCTGGAAGGTTCATTTTGAGACATTTCGTCACCATACTAGAGTGAGCCTCCAAGCCATGTATGGTGACGAAACACCTGAAAATGAACCTTCCAGCTCAGTGAGCAAACCTACGTCGAAACGTTTGTATATTGAAAGGGGAGAGGCCAACTCTCCTGGCTCAGCTTTTCTCTGGTTTGGTTTGGTTCTAGCAGTCTGGCTGTTCAGAACTGCTGGGGAATCCAAAGAAGCAGCTACAGTGGAAGGAGGTTGCATGTTAACTCTCTCTGCCATGTCTCTCTCTTCTGTAAGAACCTATGCCTTATTTTACCTTTTTGCCAAGGGGGTGTTTATGGGGACTGTTGCAGGCATCGTTAAATTGGGATAGTCTGCTGGGCTTTCAGATAGGTTAAGTTATTCTATTCTCTTGTCCTTGTGTTTCATTCGGTAATCTGTAAATAAATTCAGTTTTGTATAAAACCAAGGGGTTTTGACCAGCTGCATCACTCGCGGAATATCCACTTTATACCTGCTTAAAACAACTAGAAAAATTAGAGTCCAGGCTTCCTGCTTGACGTGTTTTGAGGTGGTCTCAAAATAGGCCTGGTCCATAACAGAAGGTTTAGGGGGGTATGGGCCATATGCTGCAAATGGGATGAGATTAGTTGAGGATATCTGGTCAGCATGGACAAGTTGGCTGAAGGGTCTGTTTACATGCTGTACATCTGACTCTATGATTACCAACTAACAGCAGATCTATGAAGGCTCTCTACACCGGTTCCTTGCTGAAATTATTGCCAAATGTCTTTAGTCTTTACATTGTACAGCAGCTCCTCTTCCATATCTTTAACTTATGAATAACTCTGAATTAGAGGCAAAATATGCTATTTGGCCCTTCTAACGTGCTCCACCAGTCAGTAAGATAACTGAGTTGTTTTTAGCCTCAACGCCACAATCCTAGCTACCCTCCATAACTATTAGCTTCCTTGTTAGCAACAATCTATCTACCTCTGCCTTAACAGTGATAAATGATCCTGCCTCCTCTGCTCTTTAAGGAGGAGCATTACAAATACTCACCGCCCTCTGCAAGGAAAAAAAAGGCATTCACATCTCGGACTCAGATGAGAGACCTTTTCTGGTTTTAAAAATATTACCAAGTTCTAGTCACTCCCACAAAGGAGACAGTCACCCTGTCAACTCCGCTTGTGCGTGAGGTGGTCTGAAATGGATGTGTTTCAATGCACAAAGTATAATTGGCAAGGGAGATGAACTCTGAGCATTGGTTAGTGCTTGGAACTGTGACATTATTGAGATTAGAGAATTAGCTGAAAGAGGGACAGGACTGTCAGCTGAATGTCCCAGAATTTAGATGTTTTAGGTATGATAGAAAGGGATGTCAAAGGGGTTGTGGAGTTACATTCCTGGTAAAGTAGTATCTCACTGCTGTACTGAGGGAGGATACATCAGGGGACTCGTGCAGTGAGGCAGTATGGGTAGACCTTGGGAATAGGAAAGGGGAAATCACAATGATGGAGGTGTATTACAGCCCTCCCAACAGCCAACTGGGATAGAGGGGAAAATACGTAGACAGATTTTGGAAAGATGTGAAAACAGCAGGGTTGTTGTGGTTGATGTTAACTTCCTCTATATTGACTGGTACTCACTTCATGTTAGGGACTTGGATGGAGCAGAATTTGTAAGGACCATTCAGGAAGTGTTCTTGAAACAATATGTAATCAGTCTAACCAGGGACGGGCGATACTGGACCTAGTTTTGGGAAATGAGCCCGGCCAGGTGAGTGAAGTTTCAGTGGGAGGGTGTTTCAGTCGGGAGTAGTGACCACAATATCTTGATTTTAAGATACTCATGGATAGGGATAACACCAGTCCTTGGGTGATGGTGTTAAATTGGGGGAAGGTAAACTACAACAATATTAGGCAGGAACTGGAGAGTGTTGATTGGAGGCAGCTATTTGAGGGTCAATCTGCACTGGACATGTGGGAGTATTTCAAACAGCAGTTGATAGGAGTTCAGGAGCAGTGATCCTGTGAGAATGAAGGATAGGTGTGGCAAGTTCCATGAACCTTGGATGACCAGGGATGTTATGACCTTGGTCAGAAAAAGAAAGGAAACATGCGTAAGGTCGAGGAGAATGGGAACTGACAAAACCATGGAAGTAAATAAGGAAAGTAGGAAAGAAATTCAACAAGGTATTAGAAGACCTAAAAGGGATCATGAAAAGTCATTAGCAAACAGGATTAAGGAGAATCCCAAGGTTACTTATACATAAATAAAAAGCAAGAGGGTAGCCAGGGAAAGGGTTGACCCACTCAGAGACTAAAGAGGGAATGTATGTGTAGAGTCAGAAGAGGTAGGTGAAGTCTTAAACAAATACTTTGTACAGTATCGATATTCATTAAAGAGAAGGAATTGGTGTAGTGTGATGTCAGGGAAGGGAATGTCGAATTTCTAAGTCAAGTTGCCATTAAAAAGGAAGAGGTGTCGTGCTTATTAAAAAGTATTCAAATAGATAGATCCCATCATGACCCAAAGACTTGTGTCAGAATATTGAGGGAAGCCAGAGAACCAATTGCTGGAGCGTTGACAGATAATTTCTATCCTCTTTACCCAAGGTGTGGTCTCAGAGGACTGGAGAATAGCCAGTGTTGTCCCAACGTTTAAAAGGGGTAATAGAGATAATCCAGGAAATTACAGGCCTGTGACCCTAATGAAAGTGGTATGGAAATTATGAGAAAAGACTCTCGGGGACAAGATCTATATGTACTTAGAAGCAAATGGATTCATTAACAATAGACAGCATGGTTTTGTGCGGGGGAGGTTGTGCCTCACTAACTTGATTGAGTTTTTTGAGGAGGAGACAAAGATGATTGAGGGAAAAGCAGTTGATGTTGTCTCCATGGACTTTAATAAAGCCTTTGACAAGGACCCCCCCATGGCAGACTGTACATAAGGTGAAGTCGCATGGTATCAGGAGTGAGCTGGCAAGATGGATATAGAACTGGCTTAGTCACAGAAGACAGAGGGTAGTGGTGGAAGGATGGTTTTCAGAATGGAGGGCTGTGACTAGCAGTGTTCCACAGGGATCAGTGCTGGGACCTCTGCTGTTCATGATCTACATAAATGATTTGGAGGAAATTGGAGCTGGTCGAATTAGTAAGTTTGTGGATGATACAAAGATTGGTGGAGCTGTGGATTGTGAGGAGGATTGTTAGAAGATACAGCAGGATATAGATCAATTGGAGTCATGGCAGAAAAATGGCAGATGGAGTTTAATCCTGACAAACGTGATGTGATACATTTTGGAACATCAAGTACAGGTGGAAATTATATGGTGAATGGCAGAACCTTTAGGAGTATCGATATGCAGAGGGATCTGGGTGTGCAGGTCCACAGATCAGGGGCAGCACAGTGGCACCAGGTTCCCAGGTTCGATTCCAGCCTTGGGCGACTGTCTGTGTAGAATTTGCATGTTCTTCCCGTGAGTTTCCTCCGGGTGCTCCGGTTTCCTCCCACAGTCCAAAGATGTGCAGGTCAGGTGAATTGGCCATTCTAAATTGCCCATAGTGTTAGGTGCATTAGTCAGAGAGAAATGGGTCTGGGTGGGTTACTGTTCGGAGGGTCGGTGTGGACTGGTTGGGCCAAAGGGCCTGCTTCCACACTGTGGGGAATCTAATAATAAAAGTCACTGAAGGTGGCAGTGCAGGTAGGTAAGGTAATGAAACCAGTCTATGCCATGCTTGCCTTTATTGGAAGGGGCAATGAGTGTAAGGATAGACAAGTTATGATGCAGCTTTACAGAACTTTAGTTAGGCCACATTGGAATATTGTGTACAGTTCTGATCACCACACTACCAGAAGGATGTAGATGCTTTGGAGAGGGTACAGAAAAGTTTTACCAGGATGTTGCCTGGTTTTGGGGGATTTTAATGATGAAGAAAGGTTGGATAGACTGGGCTTGTTTTCACTGGAACGCAGGAGTTGAGGGAAAGCCTGATGGACGTTTAAGATTATAAATGGCATGGATAGAATGGAAGGTATGAGGCTTTTTTCCAGGGTGGATGGGTCAGTTACTAGGGGACACATGTTCATGGTGTGGGGTGGGGGAGTTTAAAGGAGATGTGCAAGATAAGTTTTTCCTACAAAGGGTGGTGAGTGCCTGGAACGTGCTGCCAGAGTTGTTGGTGGAAGCAGACACGATAGCAGCATTCAAGAAGCACCTGGACAGATACATGAATTGGAAGGGAATGGAGGGATAAGATCCTGTAAGTGAAGACTGTTTTAGTATGGAAGGGTGAAATGCATAGAAGCGGGTTTGGAGGGGCCAAATGCCTGTTCCTGTGCTGCATTGTTCTTTATTCTTTGTTCTTTGTACTTCTATCTGAACTGTCTCTACCCTAACACTCCAGATCGGCCCATATGATTTCCTCCCTGATTTCCATGATCAAACTTAATCACCTGTATTCATGGCCATTCCTTTTTGTTTTATTGTCAAATAGGTATCATCAGAATCCATGGAGCTAACATGCAAATCAACTATGTTTGAATTAAATAGGTTTGAGGGGCTGAATGGCCTTCCCCTATTCCTATGTAGGTACTTTCCTCAACTTCTTCACAACTCCCTTCAAGACCACTGAATATCTCTTTCTCTATTCATTGCTATAACTTCTCTCTTTCTACTGTTTACAAATGATCACCCCATCTTTAATTTGCTTTTTGTGGTCTGAGTGATTTCAACATTTGGTAGTTGAGATAGTTTTTGTTGAGCAGACCTTTTGAGGTGCATTCAGGTGAACATTTTTGGCCCACACGTAGCAAGTGTAACAGTAGAAGGTGCAGTTCTGGGTATTGTTTTAGAACGTGAAGCTGGACAGGCGCAAGAAGTTGCGATAGGAAAGAACTTTGTTTGTAGAGATCATAACTCGGCGCAACATCGAGGGCTGAAGGGCCCATTACTGCGCTGTAATGTTCTATAATTCTGTTATTTTTGCCATAATTACAAAAAAGGACAAATTTAGAACAGGAGTCCTCGGTTAGGCCAAGGCCACTTTACTATGTTGAGTGATTTAGCAAAAGTAGCTGCTTGCAAGTAAATAAATGGGAGGCATTCAAACGATTATTCAAAGGGTTCAGAATAAAAATCTTTCCGCAAATAGAGAATATGGATGGCCAAATCTAAAGCTTTTAGTTCCAGATGGCGTTGAATTCAGATTTCCCCTGCTGCTATGGCAGCCTCTGAACCAGTGTCCCCAGTGATATTATCCTGTGGTTCTGTGTGACTGGTGCAGTGACTATGCCATTGCCTTCCCTCTCGTTGAATAAGCAGGCTTTATAGGATAGATTTTCAACCAACTGTTCACACAAAATAGTTGCTGATTGACTGCCCTTTATTGAAACTGCATGATTTTTAACAGCCCAAAAATCTTAATACTATATACACATGACTTACTGTTCCATTTTTATTACACAGTTTGTCAATTTCCATCATTTCCTATGTAAACGTATTGTGCTATAATTGACATCTGCCAGCTGATTTAATTTATTCCTGATCAATGAACATCATCCGGAAGCTGTCTCAGGAATTTTTTGAAATCAGGCACAAACATTTGGGTTTTTAAATTTTCAGCAGCCGTATTTTCAATTAAGTTTTTTCTTTTCACCTTTTTTGTTTGGTTTCTCTCAATGTTATATGATTTTTTTTAATGTGTTAAAGTTAAGAATCTTCCTGCTTCCTCATTATCCAGTCGAATGTTGAAAGGAGATCGGATTTTGCTCTCCGTGCTGTGCCTCTATGTCTCCCTTTGGCACCATTCTGACCATAAACGAATCTCTAGCACAGTCACTTATCTCTCCCATACAAAGGCTGGTTTCATGTTTATATGCCAAAGGATCATGAACCCAATGAGGCTGCCTTTCAAGGAATGTGACAACTGCAAACTTTGGCATTGAATTTAATCAGCTCTGGCCAGTGGCAGCATGCCTGTACTACTTGTCCAGCAATGGTCTAGTTTGTATGTGTGCGTATATACACCATCTGTGCACATAGATCCACATTAGTAGCTACTACTTTGGAAATATATCCCTTTACAGGCACTTTATTTTACAAACAGTTGAGATAATTTGCTAACCTGCCCATTGCTTGGTGAAAACAGTCCCATCACTTATGAGGTTTTTTTAGCTACTTTTGTACATAGGTGGCTCAGAGTGATGAGATAAATAGTGAATGGGGAGGTCACCTTGAGTTCATCCATCTCAAGAAAAATTTGCAATCTCCATATCATTTTATACACTTTGGATAAAGCGCAAGTTTTTACCTGCACATTCAACTGAATTAGCTTCACTAAATCAAATATACTTCTCCAAAAGAAGTGTAATCTTTCTGATACTAATGTGCCTGGTATTTTCATATGACATGAATCCGAACAGGCTTATAAAGCAGCAGCCACAATCCAGCCTGCTATCTCTTGATTTTATTTCTAAACCATCCTTCAGTTTAATTTTACAAAAGTAAAGATTTATAATGCTGTCAATCCCTTTGAAATTTAATCCAGTCTTCACAAACTTATATTTTGCTTTTGAGACTGTTGGTTCATAGAATCTCGTTAGGACTGTATCTCTTCTGCTTATTTCTTTGATCCCTGCTAAGGGCAAGTGTGGAAAGTCAATCCCATCCCCCTCCAAATAAAGATATCAATTCCATTCTGTTTCATAATTCAGAACTAGTCTTGTGATCTCAATGTATTTATCTATACTTCGGGTTTTACACGCAACATTTTTCTCTTGTGATTGGCTTTATGTTTTCCTTGAGAAAACCACTTTTATTTTAGGTGAACATGGAAAGGAAGTAAGAGCAGAACACTCTACCCCTTGAGACTACTCCTTCGTTTTTATGATTAGGCCTGATCTTCTGCCTCAGGACACGCAAACATGATTCCTTGAGAGACTAACATTTTATCTATCTCAGGCTTGAATATACACAATGATAGAGAACACACAACCATCTCTAGTAGAAATTTCCAGAGATCCAACCTGTGTCTGTCTTTTCATTTCTCAATATGTGAATTTCTAAGCCTTGCCTAACAAGTAATCTCAAATGTAATAAGCTGCATTCTGGAGAAATCTAGCACGTTCTACATAGAACATAGAACATAGAAGAATACAGCGCAGTACAGGCCCTTGGGCCCTCGATGTTGCGCCGATCCAAGCCCACCTAAACTACACTAACCCACTATCCTCCATATACCTATCCAATGCCCTCTTAAATGCCCATAAAGAGGGAGAGTCCACCACTGTTACTGGCAGGGCATTCCATGAACTAACGACTCGCTGAGTGAAGAACCTACCCCTAACATCAGTCCTATATCTACCCCCCCTTAATTTAAAGCTATGCCCCCTTGTAATACCCGACTCAATACGCGGGAAAAGGTTCATACTGTCGACCCTATCTAACCCCCTAATCATCTTGTACACCTCAATCAAGTCACCCCTAAACCTTCTTTTCTCTAGTGAAAACAGCCCCAAGTGCCTCAGTCTTTCCTCATACGATTTTCCTTCCATACCAGGCAACATCCTGGTAAACCTCCTCTGCACCCGTTCCAATGCCTCCACATCCTTCCTATAGTATGGCGACCAAAACTGCACACAATATTCCAGATGCGGCCGTACCAGAGTCTTATACAACTGCATCATGTTCTGTTGCATTCTAATCACAGAAAATACTTTCCCCTCCTATCATACAAGCTCTCACTAATATTCGGGTTTAGTTCTTTGTTTACTGTGTTTCAGGAGTTTTTAACTTTTTCACAAAGTATTTGGGGAAAATATTTGACTAAATGCATATTTGTGCTTGCATTAAGTTAGGAAAGAAAGACTAGAGGCTTGGAGGGCCGAAGAGCCTGTTTCTGTGCTGTAAGGCTCTTTGTTCATATGCCCTCACTGGATGAGCTCCCCAAGGTGTCTCCCTCAGTACAGCTGTGATATTCCCCCAATCAGTAACACCACTCCCCACCTCATTTACATCCCTATGTAACTCCCCTGAAACATCTCAATCCCAGAATGTTAAGCTGCAGACTTGTCCCTTTCTCAACCAACTCTCTGTAATAGCGACAACATCATAGTTATACATATTAATCCGAGCTCGATGTTCATCTGCCTTTCCTGTCAAACTCCTCACATTAAAACACACACCTCAGACTGTCTGTCTGGCTGTGCTCAGTAACCTCTCCCTGTCTGTTCTTTCTCTTATCCTTACTGTCCTTAGACTGTGACTCCTCATCGGTCATTTTCCTTGATGACCTACTGCTCTGGTTCCCCACAACCCCATCCCTGCCACTCTAATTTAAACCCTCCCAAGTGGCACCAGCAAACCTCCCTGCCAGGATATTGGTGCCCCTCCAGTTTAGGTCCAGCCTGTCCTCCTTGTACAGATCCCACCCTAGCCCAGGAGACATCCCAATGGTCCCCATTCCTGAAGCCCTCCCTCCTACACCAACTCTTTAGCCATGTATTTAACTGTACTATCGTCCTATTCCCAGCCTCACTGCCATGTGGCACATGGGGTAATCCCAAGATTACAACCCTAGAGGTCCTGCTCACAACTGCAGAAATGCCCACCTGTGCCCTGACTGTAGAGTTCCCTATCACGAATACTCGCCTACACTTTGACCCTGACTCACCGTGCCACTGATCTGGCTGCTGCTGCTTTTCCCTGAGTGGCCATTCCCCCACAGTATCCAAGCCAGTATCCCTGTTTGAGAGGGGGATGGGCACTGCCTGCCCACACTTTCTCTTCTGTCTGTGTAGCCCCTAATGACAGTGTGACCACCTCACTGACATTTCATGACATTCTCAGTCTTAGGAATGCTCCATAGTGAGTCCATCCGCAGTTTCAGGGGCTTCATTGCTGAACACACTACCTGCGTACACTGTCGCCATGGTAACTGGAAGTGTCCCTGATTTCTCACAAATTGCAGGAGGAGCATTCCATGGTGCCCAGTTCTCCCGTCTTTGTGAACCTTACCCACTACAGACAACAATCCAGGGGCTGATTACACAATATATCCCTCTCCTCCCCAAACTCCGGTGTCTCACTCCTGCTCTCTCTTCTTAGCAGTTTCCAACCACAAAGAGTAAGTATTCTATCTCTCTCCAGACTCTACTCGCTCAGTTTGCAAAACTGTTCATCAGCAGCCAAGCAATTTGTTTTCAGTTATAATTTTAAAAAAATTAGTGGATGTTAAAAATCTGAAACACAAACAGAAATTGCTGGAGAAATTCAAGTCTGGCACCACTGGCAGAGAGGAAGCAGAGTTAATGTTTCAAGTCTGGTGACCCTTTGTAGAACTTATTCTCAGCACATTTTTAAGATATTATTAATCAACCTATTAAAATGTGTGAAATTGACACATTGCAGGTGGAACTTAAACTTGACCCTTCTGGAATAGAAGGAAGGACACTACCAGTGTATGACAAGAACCTATGTTCTAAAGTGCGTTACTGGCTGTTGTCATTTAAATGAATCCACTGAAAGCAGTCCTGCAAAAAGTCCCATAGAGAATACGCACAAATTGTTTTTGCAAGCCAGATATTGAACCTTTGTTAATTAACCCAAACACCCAGATAAGCTCACCTCACCTCATATTACCTACCTCCAACTCCACAACAATATACTGTTCGATTAAAACACTTCTTAAAATTACATTAACTTAATTTCAAAACCAGACAGCAGCTGTCATCTTTGGTGTCTTTCTTCTTCCAACTGAAGGTCTCCCTGTGTCGTCATCTTTTTACTGTGAAGATGTTTCAAATGAAAAGGTCTCTTTGATAGATAGGGTTTCAATGTCTTGGGTCTCTCTCGATGGCAATTGCTCTATCTGATTTTCAAAGTACCTGCCTTTTTCTCTCCCAACTTCGGACTGTCTCATTGATTCAATGTTGGCAAAACAATAAATTCGAACTCAATTGGGTTTTAGTATCCAGGGGCATAATTCAAACTGATTAAATTCGAATTGTTGTCAAAACAATTCGGATCAGCATTCCCTACTTCCACCTCATGCACATTAGTATTAGGCCTCCCTATCTAATTCCTGCTACAAACCTTTCAACTGGGTCCTTTGCTCCTGAGACAGAGTTCACTAACCTATCCCACTCCTCAAGGACTTCCTCTTTATTTAATGCATTTTGATGCACATCAAACTTCATGACATCTGGATTTGATTCCTCACACAGCGGGGCAGTAACCTCACACCTGTTTCTTCAGTTCTCTGTCTATTATGATAAAGTTTCAACATATTCATATGACATACCCAATAGTTTTTTTTTCTGTCCAGCATTTTTACCAGATAGTTTATTTGACTCGACTTTTTCTCAATTTAATCGGGATCACCAAACCTGTCTTTGAAACAATCTCCTACCACTGGTGTCATCCCCACGGGAAAGTGTCCGAATTTCTAGTTTTTATCTGCCACTTGCTTCATTCTATGCTGTGCCCTCTTCAGGTGCTGTTTAGCTAACTCGCCTATCAAATTAATCTCTCCCTTACCTCAGATACATAACCCAAGTATGAGGTCTCCGACTTTGATTCGACTTAAGTCTTTGCTTTAATTTTTCTTTAATTAATTTCAAAGGTCCTCTCATTTCATGCCCAAATATTAACTCAAAGGGAGTAAATTGAGTAGATTCATTTGGAGCATGTTTAATGGCCAACAATATGAATGGAATACCTTTATCCCAATCATTGGGGTAATCCTGACAGTATGCTCTTAACATGGTCTTCAGAGTCTGATGCCAACTTTCCAAAACTCCGAGATTCAGGATGATATGCAGTTGATTTAAAGTACTGTATACCTAAGCTATCCATGACTTCCTTAAACAAACTAGCAGTAAAACTGGACCCATGGTCTGACTGAATCTCTCTGGGTAACCCCATACTGCTGGAAGAAAGCTACGGACTCCTCCATCACCTTTAATACTCAATAATGGAATTACCTCCGGAAATCTTGCAGACACATCCATTATGGTTAGCAAGTACTGGTGGTTCCCACTTTTAGTTTTGGGACGGGGACCTACACAATCATAGCTGCATGAAAGGTTCTTCAAATGCAGGAATTGGCAACAAAAGTGCTAGTTTTATTACTGCCTAGGGCATACCTAGCAGTTGGCATGTATGACATGTATGGGAAAGGTTAACCACATCCTTGTGCATTCCAGGACAATAGGAATGTTTTTGTCTTTACGTGTCCCACCTTCTGGCAGTGAAAACACCTTTTCCCAGTGCCCTTCTGAAACCACCGGCACTGGAATTGTCTGTGTCCCACTCCATTACAGTGAAAACACCAGAGGCCTTTCACCTCCTTTCCACCCTCTTGGGCTTCTTTTTTAATCTGTGGTAAACAATTACCAGTGTGCTCTAATCTTTGTTTTGCAGTGTAAGATCCTCCCCTTCTCCCAATTTCTATCCCTTACAGGATGCAATTTTTGCTGGAAGCTAAACTTTGCCTTATGCACCAATACATATTCATCTGCCATGTCTGCTACTCTTCTCACTTCTTGAACTTCCTGTTCATCCACATGAATTCTTATCTTTAGAAGTGAGTTTCTAAACCCCTGCAGCAGAATAACGTTTCTCAGAGCCTCATAGGTCTCCTCTACTTTTAAGGCCTGCACCCATCTATCAAAATTACTTTGTTTAATTCTTTTGAACTCAACTTAATTCTGACCTGGTTCCTTCTATAT
>NC_057722.1:81241718-81250682 GCF_004010195.1 Chiloscyllium plagiosum | reverse complement strand
CTCTCTCTCTCTCTGTCTCTCTATCTTTTTCCTCTAACATAGCTCTTCATTCCTTTTTTTTTATCTTCTAACATAATTTTCCTCAATTGTGATTTATCTTTTTTCTAACTACTGCACTTGTCTGTTTCTCTGATACACCTTAGTTCTTGACCAACTCCATTACCATTTCAGCTTTTCTTTTGTTCCTGGTTAAAGCCAACTCTAATGTATTTGCTAATTCTAAAAGTATGTCTTTCCTCTCTTTCTAAACGTTCTTGGCAAATTTGGGAAGCATCTTCAAACCCCAGAACCTCTTTAGCTATGTTAAGAGCCATTTCCCTCACTTTTAAATTAACCAACCACAAGTAACCAAAATTAAACAAATTGTCTCACCTATGTTTTATTTGAAGATCTAGGACACTAATCAGCAAGTGTTTAAATCTGCTAGGATCTCTCGTACCCCAAATCTGTCTAAATCTCAGACTAAACCTCTGCAAATCCTGGATGAGCCCCCAAACTGTTATGACACGGCGGTGAACCTTTCTATTAATTAAACCAAACACTCAGTAAAGCTCACCTTGCCTTGTAATCTGTTAAAATGTGAGTGGCAGAGAACTCCCAAATTCCGCGATTTAAAGAAAATGATACCAATTTATTCTTTAACTCTAAAAGTGAACATTAAACAATAACCTTTCAGAACTCTAAGCCCCCCTTTTCTCTTAATTGCTTATTACCTGCCTCCAACCCGACAACAATATACTGTTCCAATAAAACACTTATTAAAATTACATCAACTTAATTTCAAAACCGGACAGCAGCGGTCATCTTCGGTGTCTTTCTTCTTCCAGCTGAAGATCTGCATGTGTTGTCCTCTTTCTTTTACCGTGAAGATGTTTCATGTGAAAAAGTCCCTTTGATAGAGAGGGTTTCAATGTCTTAGGTCTCTCTTGATGGCAGTTGCTCTATCTGATTTTTAAAGTGCCTGCATTTTTTTATATCCCAACATAGGATCATCTCATTGGTTCAATGTTGGCAAAACAATAAATTCAAACTCAGTTGTGTTTTCTTATCCTGGGGTGTAATTTAAACTGGTTAAATTCAAATTGTTGTCAAAACAGCAACCAACTCAGGTATGTATTTCACAGCCAAATGTTACATATTTTCATTATTCCAATACACACTGAGACTGCTCTTGTAAGTTCTCAGTGCTGAACAGCATTCACTGTCTTAAAGGTACAGTGCATGCCTTCAACTTCATAACAATAATAAGAATTTATTCTGTTCAATCTTCCTGATGAACTTTTTTTTTTAAAGTAAAGACTTACACTAAATTTTGAGAACGGTACAAAATTAAAGGTGAAAATCCTACATTTGTTCTCCAAGGCTATTAGTGTATGGGCCCAAAGCCATATGTATGGAGTTCGGTCAGAGATCTCACCATGTAGTCAAAATCCCCTCATGATATAACTGCGTTCCTTGCTTCCTTTTGTTCCTTTTTTATGTCCTACCCAAAACAATGTGATCCATTATTGTCCCAAAGACATAACTAGAATGTAGAATTAGCAAATGGATTAATGGAGTGTTTTCCCTGTAGCTGACAACTTACTGAAAGGAAATTCCTACTCAATTAGCCTGTCCTTCATGAATATCTTTACAACAAGTTTCCAATTTCTTACAAAGGGTGTCAGCCATAACTCTGTGATAATACTGTTGTTCGAGTCAGAACCGTGTGAATTCAAGCCCCATTCCCAGTCAATTGAGGACAAACGCGAGATTGTCACAAATGAGTGCTGCATCATCAGAGGGCCTGGCTTTTAGAGAGACCTTAAACCAAGGCTCTATTTACCTTCACAGTTGGGCATGATCAATTCCATGGCATTCCTGTCAAGAAGGAAAGGGGAATTTCTACTCTGTTCTGGCCTCAAATAATATCAAAATAGTTGATTGTTCAGTAACTTTCTTATCCCCTTTAATTTATATAATTACTGTACTCCAATATGCCCTTTATCTGGCATTGCCAATGTTTTTTGCTTATTATGCCATGGACTAAAAAATGAAATGAGTAAAGTCTGCTTGCCCTATTTCCCCCCACTATATATTGTCCTAATCGAAGCTTTTCTATTTTTGTAAACCCTAGGATACTCTGGTTACTACGATTTTAGTTACTTTGGTTACAATGATGCCTCAAACTACAGGACAAACTATACAGGAGGAATGACTGAGGAGGAACAATTAGAAACAGCAATTCGGGCAAGTCTAAACGACTGTGGTATGTTGTTTCTTTGGCTATTTTACTCTTTATCTTTCTGAAATCCAAGTACTAATTTTGCACTTGTCTGGATTTGTATATGTAATTTATGAGAAAATATATTCATTTGGGTCCAGTATATCCAGCATGGAAAACCAATTGGAAGATGGACAACAGGCTTTTAAATCCCCAACTATAAAGCAATTTCCCTTTGGGCCAAAGGGAGAAATATTCTCTTCTCTTTGTAATTGATGGTGAGACTGCTTTCAAAAATATATTTCTCCATAATGATCAGTGGTATTCTGTGCATGCTTAATCTTAAGATAATTTAATGCGTTCTAGACCTCAAGTGTACAATATTTAAATGGGATTTAATGTTAAGTTTATTGTTTGAGAAGACATGAATACTGAAACCGCCCTATAACTTTAATGAGTATATGAAATATGGTGACATTATGCATACCCAGAGTTTACCATTGACCACAAACTGTGCTAGACGAGGCACATAAATAAAATGGCTGCAAAAAGCTAGGAATCCTGCAATGAGTAAATCACCTGCTGACTGCCCAAAGGCTGTCCACCATCAACTGGATACAAATCAGGAGCATGATGGAATACTCCCCACTTGTCTGAATCAGTGCAGCTCAAGAAACTTGACTATATCCAAAACAAAGCAGCCCACTTGATTGGCACCACATCCACTCTCTTCACCACTGAACACGCAGTAGTAGCAGTGGATAAAATATGCAGGATTGTTGCAGAGAAATTTACCAAGGATCCTTAAACAGCAACTTCCAAACCTGCAGCAATGCATCTAGAAGGACAAGGGCAGCAGGTACATGGGAACACCACCACCTCCAAGTTCCCCTCCAAACCACTCGTCATCCTGACTTGGAGATATATCGCCATTCCTTTAGTGTCACTGGGTCAAAATCCTGGAATTCCCTCCCTAAGGGCGTTGTGGGTCTACCCACAGCAGGTGCAGTGGTTCAGGAAATCTGTCCAAATCCTAGAAAAATGAACTTAAAAAAAAACTTGAAACAAAAATATCTGAAATATTTAAAGAAAATACAATGCCTCCTGGAGCTCTGTTTAATTGGGTAATGTTAGCAATTTGCTTTTTCTCCCTCAAGTTTTTTTCAACTCTTACTTGCTCTGTGCTGTCTGTCGCTGGAAGGATGGTGAAGGACAGTGAAGAGGAGTTTTGGAGAACCCCATCATTGACAGTTGGGGAAGTCTGAATGTCCATTTGTGTGAAGAAATCTTTAGATGTGGACTACATTAGCTCTTTCCCATGTGTTATTGTGAATTCAATTCATAGAACCATTTGTGAGGAGAATTTTAAGTCAATTTGAACTTTTTTTAAATACTTACTGTTGTGTCCTACAAGCAGTCTCATGACATTTTATCTACACACAATAGTACACAAAGTACGAGCACTATGACATCAATGGAAATGTCTTAATATGGCCAAACTTTCCTGGGAAAATGCTGGATATTAATGCGCAGGCAGGTTGTGGCAAAGGTCATACCCATTAGTTGTTGATTATGGCAATCTACTGTTGACCTAGTGAAAACATCACTGTTAGCCATCCTATGAGTTTCAAGAAATTGTGGCTTTTACACAGTAAATGTAACTTAAGCCCAGCACAGACGTACTTAAGAGCTCATAGACCCTTGTTAATGGCATTGAATTTTTTGTTGTTGGAGTGCCCTTCAACCTGTCCAACTCACAAACCCATGATCAAAACTGGGGAGTCTTTCTCTTCCAGGTAGTTATTCTTAAGTTTATAAAATATCATTAATTTTGTCTATCTCTTTGTTTTCTCTCTTTTTGGACTCTCATAGAAACCAGGAGCAAGTGTAGGGTATTCGGCCTTTCAAGCCTGTTCCACTATTCAATAATTTTTATTTTAAATTTACCCCTGCAATGTGGACATTGCTGGCTGGCCAGTATTTCATTGCCATTCCAAGTTGCCTGTGAGAAGGTGGGGGTGAACTGCCCCCTTGAGCCACTGCAGTCCATGCACTGTAGGTTGACCCACAATGCTCTTAGGGAGGGAATTCCAGGATTTAAACCCAGCGACACAGAAGGTCCATGGCTGATCCTCTATCTCAATAGCATATATCTGCTTTCTCCCAATGACTATAAAATCGAAAAAAAGATTATCTACATCTTTCTTGGATATGTGCAATGATTTAACCTTCTCAGCTTTCTGTGTTCAACAATTCCACAGGTTCCTGACTCTTTGAGTGAAGGAACCAATCCTCATCTCAGTCCTAAATGGTCGACACCATATCCTGAGATACTGTCCCCTGGTTCTGGCCTCCACAACCAGGGAAAACATCTTCCTTGCATCTAGTCTGCCCAGCTCTGTTAGAATTTTATACGTTTCAATCAGATTCACCCTCCTCCTAAACTCAAGTGAATGCATGCCCATTTCTCAACATAAGACAGTACTGCCAACCCTGATATCAGCCCTGATATTCACTGCACTTACTTAATGGCAAGTATATCCCTTCTCAATCTGGGAGACTAACACTGCATGGAATACAGTGAGATCACTCCAGATGTGATCTCACGAAGACTGTATAAATGCAGTAAGATATCTCTACTTCTCAACTCCCATTATGTTGCAATGAAGGCCAACATACTATTTGCCTTCCAAATTTCTTGATGTACCTAACCCTACCTCTAAGAGCTTTTGCAAACCAAGATGGTTTTTATGACAATTAACAATGGTTTCATGGTTATCATTAGATTTATAATTTCTGATTTTTACAATTTCATATCCCTGTGGTGGGACCTGAACCCAGATCCCTGGATGATAACCTGGGTCACTGGATCATGAGAGAAAGTGAGGGCTGCAGATGCTGGAGATCAGAGCTGAAAATGTGATGCTGGAAAAGCGCAGCAGGTCAGGCAGCATCCAAGGAACAGGAGAATCGACGTTTCGGGCATAAGCCCTTCTTCAGGAAGGGCTTATGCCCGAAACGTCGATTCTCCTGTTCCTTGGATGCTGCCTGACTCACTGGATCATGTATCCAGCAGCAATGTCACTTCAGTTTATCGACACTTTTTGTTTTTGTCTATGTCTCGATAGGATGAGAAAAGCACGTCACTATTCTTTTCCCAATATTGAAGTTCAGTTAGTAGGTTCATACGGCACAGAAACAGGCCCTTTCACCCACCATGTTAAAGCAAAACAACAAACATCAAGCTGCACTTATTTTTTATTCATTCACAGGATGTTGGCATCACTGATTAGACCAACATTTATTGCCCATCCCTAAATGCCAAGTGGACACTTAAGAATGAACCATGTTGCTGTAGGTCTGGAGTCACGTGTAGGCCAGTTCAGGTAAGGAGGGCAGTTTACATCCCTAAAGGACATTAGTGAACAGCTGGGTCTTTCCAACCATTGACAATGGATTCATGGTCATCATTAGACTCTTAATTCCAGATTTTTAAAAATTGAATTCGAATGCCACCATCTGCCATGGCGAGATTCAAACTTGGCTTTCCAGATCATTGCTTGGATTTCTGGATCAACTATCCAACAATTATACCACTGGGCATCACCTCCCCTTTAGGTAAACCCATTTACCAGCTCTGGTCCATAGCTTAGTATGCCCTGGCATGGTAAGTGCCCAACCAGGTATTTCTGAAAAGTTAAGAGTACCTGCCTCCACCACCCTCTGGGTGAAACATGTTTTGTACAGATCCCCTCTAAACCACTCACTCTTCCCTTTGACCTTATGCCCTCTGGTCTTGGACATGTTCGCCATGGAGAAAAGAACTCTCACGATCTAATGTGTCTATGCCTCTCATCATTTTATATATTTCTATTAGCTTCCTCTGCTCCACGGAAAACAAACCCAGCCTATCCAGTCTCTCCTTGTAACTGAGGCTTTCTATCTCGGGCAACATCCTGGTGAATTTCTCTGCACCCTCTCCAATGCAGTCATATTCTTCTGATAGTGTAGCGACCGGAACTGTACACAGTACTCCACCTGTGGCCGAAGTAATGTTTTATAAAGTTGTAACAAGACTCCCCTACTCCTACATATGTCACCCATCTAATGAAGACAAGAATCCTGTAAGCTTCCTTCAACACCCCGTCTATCTGTGCTGGCACGTTCTGGAATCTATGGACTTCTACACCAAGATTTCTTTGTTCCTCAGTATTCCCTGGGAATCTACCATTGATTGTGTTTGTCCTTCCCTTATTAAACCTCTGAAAAAGCATCAACCTGCACTTTCTTGATATTAAGATAGCCTTCATTCTGACAAAGCTGGTCTTGGCTATGTCAACTTCTCTCGCTTCCCCTTAAATCCATCAATGCCATTCCCCTCAAATCCATCAATGCCATTCCCCTCATTCACACTTTGCGATATCTGTATTCTAAACTAGATCTGTCTTATATTTATCGTGGCTATTTTACACCAACAATTCCTAATTCTGGTTTTAACTGCAAGAGGAAATGTCTATGTCCAGCTTTCAAACTTTTTCGTAACCTTAAAGGTATCAATCCAATCACCTGACTTTTCTTCTTTCTTTCCAAGAATGCAGGGGGTCATGGGTGGAATGGCATATTCTCACAAGAAACTAGAATGCACTTCCTACAGCTGGTCATGAAGAAAATGCAGTCTTCTGAATGCTGTTCCTGTCCTTTACACTGACACTCACCCTTTACTTCCTTGCACCCACAAGGGTATTCCTTCACCTTTCCACTATACCTTTCCCTTTCCACCCACTCAGTCCCAACTCCCCTGGCTTATGTTTGAAGCCAAATACCACAACTGAAAATCACACTGGGCTGTTGGCCATGGCAGATTCCATACTTAACAGTCAACAGTGATTTTTTTTTTCACTCAAATAGCCGATGAATGTAAAATATGTTGAATGTATTGCTTTTAGTGGGCACTTTCTGAATATGTGTCACTCTTTGAAAATCCAATTATTTAGCTCAGCATATTTTCTCATTGTATATGACAATACCCCCCCCCATATAATACCTGCCAGTATAAAAGTAAATATTGTATATGACAATACCCCTTCCATATGCTATCTGCCTGTATAACAGTAAATATTGTATATGGCAATGCCACCCATATGATATCTGCCTGTATAACAGTAATTATTTTAACCAGCATGAAAAATTGTAGTTGTTGCAACATTCAGTATTATAAAGTAACATTGCATCTGTTCAAGTCATGTAGTTTGTGGGTTCCTGCCATCAGTTGGTCACCATGGCGCCCACTATTGGACTGGGAGATGTTGGGGGAAGAGATGCAAGATCTCTGTGAAATCAGCTCCTAAACATCATAAAGAAAGATGCCAATTAAAGGGTGTTTCAAGCATGTAGACTATCACTGTAAAGGTGATGACACACAAGCAAGTAATAACGTTGTTACCCAACTTTGTATTTTAGTTCAGGTGTAAGATGGGCTGCTTCTAGTTCTTTCCTCATTCCTGAAGAAGGGCTAATGCCCGAAATGTCGATTCTCCTGTTCCCTGGATGCTGCCTGACCTGCTGCGCTTTTCCAGCAACACATTTTCAGCTCTGCTTCTAGTTCCAAGTAACCTTTATTTGCTCTTGCCTAGGCATTTTAGTCATGGAAGATAGTTTTAAACATAGCCACATGAAGATTGTAAGCAATTTATCTGAATGAAAAATTCAGACACTGATTTACATATTCTCTGCATGTAATGGATGAATACTTCTCTGATCATGTCTTGAATTAATCTTTCCTACTAGTCTTTTCTAGGCACTGAACAGTCAATTGGAAATTGTAACCAAAAAACCAATGAATCACTAATGCTGGAAATCAGAAACAAAAACTGAAATTGCTGGAGAAACTCAGCAGATCTGGCAGCATCTGTGGAGAGAAAGCAGAGTTAACATAAGGTCGAATCACCCTTCAGAAACTTCTGAACAGTCCTGCTGAGTTTCTTCAGCAATTTCTGTTTTTGAATTGGAAATTATACATTATCTGATATGTAAACTGATGAGATTGTCCAATGGAAGTGACAAATGACTCCAAGGACACTCTGTATTTATGTTATTGTTTTCCAACTGTGCCAGTGAAGGGAATGCTGTAACATACTGAAACTTGTCACTGCCACTTTTATTACATAATGTGGGGTGGGAAGAAGAACATGAGCAAAAACCATATTGACAGGAACTGATGGAGTTCCACCTGATTGTTACATGTGTCCCTATCCTTCTCTCTAGCCTACTCATCCTACATGACAGTAGGAATGAAAAAGATGAAAGGGCAGAAAGGGAGGCAAGAGAGGAGGGGGAGTGACGTTTTTGATAAGGTATAGCATTACAGCCGTACTTAGGGAGGGTATTCCAGGAAATACATGCAGGGACGTTATTTGGGTAGAATTGAGAAATAAGAAAGGGATGATCACCTTATTGGGATTGTAATATAGACCCCCGAATAGTCAGTGGAAAATTGAGAAACAAATATGTAAGGAGATCTCAGTTATCTTTAAGAATAATAGGGTGGTTATGGTAGGGGATTTTAACTTTCCAAACACAGACTGGGACTGCCATAGTGTTAAAGGTTTCGATGGAGAGGAATTTGTTAAGTGTGTACAAGAACATTTTCTGATTCAGTATGTGGATGTACCTACTAGAGAAGGTGCAAAACCTGACCTACTCTTGGGAAATAAGGCAGGGCAGGTGACTGAGGTGTCAGTGGGGGAGCACTTTGGGGCCAG
>NC_057722.1:81230328-81240905 GCF_004010195.1 Chiloscyllium plagiosum | reverse complement strand
AGTAACAAAGAGGATTGATGAGGGCAGAGCGGTAGATGTGATCTATATGGACTTCAGTAAGGCATTCAACAAGGTTCCCTGTGGGAGACTGGTGAGCAAGGTTAGATCTCACGGAATACAGGGAGAACTAGCCATTTGGATACAGAACTGGCTCAAAGGTAGAAGACAGAGGGTGGTGGTGGAGGGTTGTTTTTCAGCCTGGAGGCCTGTGACCAGTGGAGTGCCACAAGGATCGGTGATGGGTCCACTACTTTTCATCATTTTGTATATATGATTTGGATGTGAGCATAAGAGGTATAGTTAGTAAGTTTGCAGATCACACCAAAATTGGAGGTGTAGTGGACAGCGAAGAAGGTCACCTTAGAATACAATGGGATCTTGATCAAATGGGCCAATGGGCTGAGAAGTGGCCGTTGGAGTTTAATTCAGATAAATGTGAGATGCTGCATTTTGGGAAAGCAAATCTTAGCAGGACTTATACACTTAATGGTAAGGTCCTAGGGAGTGTTGCTGAACAAAGAGACCTTGGAGTGCTGGTTCATAGCTCCTTGAAAGTGGACTCTTCACTAGATAGGATAGTGAAGAAGGCATTTGGTATGCTTTCCTTTATTGGTCAGAGTATTGAGTACAGGAGTTGGGAGGTCATGTTGTGGCTGTACAGGACATTGGTTAGGCCACTGTTGGAATATTGTGTGCAATTCTGGTCTCCTCCCTATCGGAAAGATGTTGTGAAACTTGAAAGGGTTCAGAAAAGATTGAACCCTTTTCTGAAGGGCAACAGGGTTGGCGGATTTGAGCTATAGAGGAAGGTTGAATAGGCTGGGGCTGTTTTCCCTGGAGCATTGGAGGCTGAAGGGTGACCTTATAGAGGTTTATAGAATTAAGAGGGGTATGGATAGGATAAATAGACAAAGTCTTTTCCCTGGGGTGGGGGAGTCCAGAACTAAAGGGCATAGGTTTAGGGTGAGAGGGGAAAGATATAAAAGAGACCTAAGGGGCAACTTTTTCACGTAGAGGGTGGTACGTGTAGGGAATGAGCTGCCAGAGGAAGTGGTGGAGGCTGGTACAATTGCAACATTTAAGAGGCATTTTGATGGGTATATGAATCGGAAGGGTTTGGAGGGATATGGGCCAAGTGCTGGCAGGTGCTACTAGATTGAGTTGGGCTATCTGGTCGGCATAGATGAGTTGGACTGAAGAGTCTGTTTCTGTGCTGTCCATCTCGATGACTCTATGACAGCTATAATTTAATGGCACACGTAATCTCTTCTATGTTTTTGACTGTGGCAGTCTCTCTACCATCTTGCCTCTCCAGAAAATATAGCAGTGTTGCAGGTTTTTTTCTCAAAGGTAATAGGGAAAAGAAATTCCTGTTAAATGCATCTAAATAAATTCCAAAAGTGTTTATGCTAAGTACATATTGTTTGGAGAGTGTTTCAATATGGATTACTCTTTGTCACATTCTGGGATTGATGACAATGTACTACTTTTTATTTTATATTTTACAATTCGGTGCCGTCAAGTTTGAGTCCTCAATTCATTCAGGATTGTGTGAAATTCTAGTGGCCATTCATTCCACAAAACTGTGATGGACAAATGACCAAAGAAGCTGTCAATCCTTGTCCTATTTAGTAATCCAGCTCAACAATGCAATGATTGCTGCTGTACTTTGCCTTATTTGCTGTCTAGTGTTTTTTTAAATACGTTTCTTAAACAATAACAAAAATCTGCTTGTTATGCAGAAGGCTTTGTTGACTCATACTGTCTGAAATTTTAACTAAGTTTCCTAAAGTGTGTCTGTACTGCCATCTTATGGCAAATGGACACTTTCTCAGTGGCCAAATTTGAATTTACCTGTTTCAAACCTGTGGTCTTGGAATGGGTAGGAGAAAGTGAGGACTGCAGATGCTGGAAATCAGTGTCTAGATTAGAGTGGTGCTGGAAAAACACAGCAGGTCAGGCAGCATCTGAGGAGCAGGAAAATCGACGTTGCGGGCCGGCCTTTGCCCGTCAATTTTCCTGCTCCTTGGATGCTGTGCTTTTGCAGCATCATTCTAATCTTGGAATGGATAGCTGTATTACAAACAAGGGATGAGTCTTTTGTGATTTTTACACATGATCTTGTTGTGAGCACATTAGCAGATTTTATAGTTTCTCTACTCATGCTTCTGGTCAAGGTGA
This sequence comes from Chiloscyllium plagiosum, assembly GCF_004010195.1. Lineage (NCBI taxonomy): Eukaryota > Metazoa > Chordata > Chondrichthyes > Orectolobiformes > Hemiscylliidae > Chiloscyllium > Chiloscyllium plagiosum. The sequence continues at coordinate 81,238,724 of NC_057722.1, read as the reverse complement.
GGGTCAGTGATATTGGAAAATTAAAGGCTGGAAACTAATTTTATGAAGTATGGTACAAATGGATATAAATTACGTAGTCACCCCTACCTTTTCCATTCCCTTTGGTCAGCTGATCGCATTTATTTCAGTTCCAAACAGACATCCAGTGTTTTTGCCTTGGACATCAATCCAGAGATGAAAAGTGGTCTATTCGACATTACAGCAAATAGGAACCTATTGCATTAACATGGAAACTAGGTTCCATTCTTTCAGCCTACTTCACCAATCAGTATTATCGGGGCTTGATCATTGTCTATCATAATGCCATATTCCTGATTTCTCCTGTAACCCTGATATATATTCCTCAGGTTCACTACCCTTTATGTGAAAGCATTGTTCATCTCATTCCTAAATGGCCTACCATATTTAAGACTCAGCACCCCGTATCTAGACTCCCCAGCCAGGGAAAACTTCCCCCTGTGTCTAGTCTGTTCAACCCTGTCCTAAACATTTCTATCAGATTCCTCTCACCCTTCTAAACTGTGGTTTGGCTGGGACTTTATTCACTAATCTCTGCTCAGACCTACCATCTATCAGCTTTGTGAGCCTTCATTGCACTCCCTTTGGGAAGTATATCCTTTCTTAGTAAGGAGGTCAAAACTGCACTCGGTGTGCTGCCACCAAAGTCCTGCAAAGCTGCAATAAAAGACCTACTTCTGAACTCAAATGTCTTTTTAATGAAGGCACGGCATTAGAAAGTGCCAGCAGTCTTTAGATTTAATGTGCTATCATGAGACAGAATTAATTAGAAATCTTGTAAATTATCCTTTGAAGAAGGGATCACAAGATGATGGAGTTTCATGTTGGGTGTGAGGGAATCTGTACTGAAGGAGGGATTTAAATTTGGACTTATATGCAGCATCAAATGCTTATTTGCAAATTACTCTGAAGATCCACAGTTGTTCCTTGGAAAGATCTAGAGGTAAAGAATTTCAAAGCCACAGTGACTTTGACTGTAGTGAACAGGCCAGGGTGAATACTGCTGCAAGATGTGCTGTCCTCCTTGACAAGGAGGCAAATCTGGGACCACCTGCCTGGAGTGTCTCCATCTCCAATGCACTGCTTCTCTGACGTAGCCCAATAGCTCAATCTTCACTGGCAGGTCCGTCCTCTTTTATTAATTCACAGGATTTGGATGTTTCTGGCTAGAAAAGCATATATTACCCATCCTTACCTAACTGCTCAGAGGGCAGTTAAGAGTCAACCCCATTGCTGTGTGTCTGGAGACACATGTAGACCAGACCAGGTAAGGATGGCAGCTTCCTTCCCTAAAGGGCATTGGTGAGCCAAATGGGTTTCTTTTTTCTACAATCGACACCAGTCTCATGGTCATCAATAGACTCATAATTCCAGACTTTTAATTGAATTCAGATTCTATTATTTGAAATGGCAGGATTCAAACCTGGGTCCTCAGAACATTACCAGAGTCTCCACTAGAGTGTGGTACCTGTGTTCATCTTGCCCCTTGAAACCTTCCTCTGCCTTCCTGATTCTTGGGGCTTTGCCTTTCATGTGGATGTTTCTGTTCCTCTTTGCCACTGGACCTGACATTAAGCTGAGAAGCTGTTGCCAGCTGCTGCCTTCCTTGTGCTCACTGCGCTGTCCAATTGTGTTGTCAGGAACTACATTGTTCTGGTGAGCACAGACACTGTTCCCATAATCTGCACAGACTTGATGGCACCTGGATGCCCAAAGCAGAGTCTTCCTCTTCGCCTTTTGCCTTTTGTCCACTTAATTCTCCGGGGTAGCGAAGGCTGACTCTGTGCTGAATTTTGTTTGCATGCACCTGATCTTCCCACTGTGCAGCCCCAGTGCCCCTACCAAAATCTCAATGTATTCCTTAAAATGCTCTAACAATTTAACTCCAGTTAATAATGGATCAAGTGAATTTTAAGTTTCCAGCACCTCTAACCGCTGGCCTGACAAAACTAGTTGGCGGTGGAAACAGAGTCCGGAAACCAATGACTAACTGGTGATAGCATTTTCATCACTGAGCTCTCTTCTCCCCAACCAGCGGGACTAAAGACCTAACAATTCTATGTGTATCTTCATAGTAGAATATATAAATGTTGGTTCCCATGCAAATGCGGGGACCAACATTCTAATAAGAGTGACAAACTAAAGTAAATAACATTAACAAGGAAAAATGCTTCTCAAAATAATGACATGAAGAACCAACTAATCCCCTGGACCAAATAGCCTACATCCTGGGCTTTTAAAAGAGTTGCAGACAATGTGTTGGTTTTGATCTTCCAGAATTATTGAATGTTCCCCATCAATTGGAAAAGAACAAGTACAACAAAAGGATTGGGAGTGAAAATTGAGATCTATTGCCCAGTTAGCCAGATGTCAATGGAAGGGAAAATGCTGGAGACATGGTAACAGGACACCTAGAAAGTCATGCAATTAGATAAGTTAATACTGTTTTATGAAAGATAAATTATATTTGACAAAATTGCATTTTGAAGTTGTAATTGCCAGGATAAATGAGGGTGATGCAATGCGTATATTTGGATTCATTAAGGCATCTGTAAGTGTTACATTGGGACATTGTTGCACAAGACTGGGGTTCAAGCTATTGGAGATCATGTTCTATCTTGCATTCAGCATTTGTCAATCGGCAGAACGAATTAAAATGTGTTTTTAAAAGGTGAGAGACTAGTAAATATTGGCATGCAGAGGGGTTTTTATGTCTTGTGTAATAATTCCACAATTAACATGTGGGTGCCCCGAGCAATTGTGAAAACAAATGATGTGTATTCCTTTATTGCATGGGAATATAAGTATAAGAGTAAAGCCTTGTTGCTATTATATAGGGCTTCGGTAAGACCACGCTTAGTATGGGTCTGCAATTTTGGTTTCCATTGCTAAGTAAGAATGAACTTTGTATTAAAAGAGGTGTGATCAAAATTTACTGTAAGCTTGCTGCTCAGGAGATCCCCATGCTGAGGTCATTCCAAGTGTTGACTTCTGGTTTTGGAAGCATCTGTTGCGTTCAGACTCTGGAGGTCTGTGCAGCAGGATAAATAATTAAAGAGTATGTTTGGTGCAACAAAGATTCACTAGGTTATTTCCTGGATTGAGAGGGCTAACTAAATTACATTCCTCTTTCTAGTACTACAGGAGAAATTGAGTATAATCAGCTTACGTACTCTGGAGTTCAAAGAATGAGATGTGATCTCATTGAAACATTTTAGCATTTTTCAGGAACTTTGAAGAGTAAATGCTAAGTCACTGACTATGGCACCTGAACTGCTACAACGCAGTTGGCTGGTGGATGTGCCTAGAACTGGGTTTTGTAATCTCATATAGGCAATCACACACAGACGATGGAGATGTGGAGAAATTTCTTCACTCGAAGGGAGATGGGAATAGTGCAAACAAAATGGTGTTCCGATAGGTGATCAGCCATGGTCTAGAGTAGCTGAGTGAACTCAAGGACTGAATGGCCTACTCCTATGTTCCTAAAGGGTTCTGAGTTTTTGGTATGCTCTATTCCAGAGATTTGTGGATGATTAGATGATCTTAGATGTTAGATGCTGTGGATATTGATATTGGGAAGAAAATGAGCCAAGATCTGATTGAATGGTATAGCAACCTCGGGGCTGTTTAGATTCCTTCTGCTCTATTTCTAATGTTTTTAAATAGTGTTGCACTGAATAGGCTGTGCTCCTCTGACCAGTAGTTTTTATGGTGGTGCAGTACATATGAATGCAGTGTTCTGGCTAGACCTTTGGAATTGATATTGTAACTGTAGTTTGGAGTGCAGTATAACCAGCTATATAGTGACTGAGTTAAATGGTGCACAACCATATTTGGAGGACACTACATGGATGGTGCTGGATTTTATACTGCACCAATAGCAGCTGCTTTATTTAGAAGTCTTCAGAACTTTGAGAGTTTCTGATTCAGAAAGCAATACAAGAATGGAATATGATGGGGGTGGGGGCAGGGGAAGTGGATGGAGAAGAAAGATTGAAATAGATGGGTCCTGAGTCAGGATTAGGTTCACAGAACAAACTGGACAGGATTGTGGATAGATGTGTCAGATCATTTGAATGATAACAATATATGATTTAGTTTGTGGCTTTTTGGAGGACTCCGCTATTGTACTTTGTCATGGAGTGCATGCTATTTTTTCTTTATTTCTTTATTGCATGGCTTCTCCTGCAGTACTGTAAAGAGGAATGTAATTTTAGTGTGACCAGTGATTGGTCATGGGATTTTTTTTCTGTCTTGGCAGATACGAATATATTCCCCATTAATTAAGAAGTTAGAAAACATCTGGATCTAATCACTGCGCACTCCAAACCCAGGGCCTCCACTGGAGACTCAGCAATGCATGCTTTTCAGTCACTCGCAATGCTTTAGGAATTCCATATCCATTCAGATGAAATCCAGATTATTCTAACCAAGCAGTGTGTAATAGTTAGACATGTTAACTCTGCCATTACAGATTAATTTGGGTCTAACACTTGTTCACTTAACCGAGAGATATTATAATGTTCTGGCCCCAGGAGTTATTCATAATCAGGATCCATTTTAATTCAGGGGAATAAGATAGAATTGATTCTGATTTTAAAAAGTAGGTCAAATCAGGTAAAGTTTTATGAAATAATGAACTTGCAGGACCCTTTTGTGACCTGTTCCAACCAGCTGTGTTGTTCTGGGCAGTAAGGAGTGGAGGTACAATCTCAGTGCAGAGTAAAAGCATCTTCTTCTGTCCGTGACAGTTCCAGGTTCCAGTAGAAGCTTGAGAGTAAATCGCCTACTCCTCTTCTAACTGTAATCCAAGACGTGGCAGGGATGCGCTAAAGACATACGCTGTTTCTCAACTTCTTAGGTTTTGTAAAACCAGATTACAATGGAGTTATTTGTAGTGAAGTCTATTGGCATGAAGGAACTTAATTAATGAGGAAGCATCCTTGTGCTGATGGGCGGATTAGTTTCTGCAGATGGTGAATTCCAGTTGAAATAAACAGAATGTGGATTCATTTGGACACGGATCAGTGTGATACATTCTTCCCCAATGATTTGCTTTGTTGGTTCATGGGATTTAAGCAGCTCTGGCTAGGCCAGTATTTATTGCCCAGTAATAATTGGATGTGGGGCAGGTAAGAGTCAGCCACATTCCTGAGAGGCTAGAGTCACATGTCGGCCAGTCCAGGTACGAGTGGTAGATTTCTTTTCCAGAGGCCATTAATAAACGAGATGGGTTTTTACAATGATCAATACTTAGCATAGCCTTTTAATTCCAGACTTTTATTGAATTCAAAACTCACCATCTGCCATGGTGGGGATTTGGATCCAAGTCCCTCGAACATTAGCCTGAGGTTATAGACTGCCATTACGTTGCCATTAGAGACAAAGAAATGAAATGGATTACTATCCAACACTTGTTTTCACATTGGAATTCAAAATGGTGCAAGCTGAATTTGTAGTCTATCATTCACAGACTGTTGAATTGCAGAATAGAGGAGCAGACCATTTGAGTAGTCTTAATGTTGATTAACGTTTACATCTCTAGCTAGGTGGCTGGAACGTGCTAGATGTCTATAAGCTTGAGTCATGTGGAAATCAGTCTCCAAATCTTAAATCACTTTAACAGTTAGTGTCTGCTGGAGGTTGGATAATTTATTGTCGCATTGCAATTCATTTGCAGAAACTGAACAAGTCTAAGTAGTGAGTAGGTGGGAGATGGAGGGAAGTAGTTGATTTTGGGTTTCTTCTTTGAGATTAGCCTCTCCTCTGCTTGGTTGTTGGTTAATCTGGAAGCAGTTGGTTGCCATTTGGTTTTCACAAATGTCTGCAGATTTTAGCTGTAAATCTGGAATCCAGTTGTCAGAAAGTGTGCAGGAGCCATTGAACCCATTAGGGTGGAAGATGAGAGTGAATCTGCATAAACTTTGGTTCAGGATAATGGGGCAACCACATCCTGTTTAGGATGTTTCCGGTCTTCTCTGGGAGTGCGAGAGTAATGGGAACCACAGTCAAATGCAGTTGTGTCACTGAGGAAAAACAAGAGGCCATCACAAATTTCAAGGGTGGTCTATTATAAACAGCAGAAAATTATATTTATATATTGGTAAATATGCATTTCTGTGTCTTGGTGAATGGTCTGTGAAGTTACTTTTAATGCTGCTTAGTCTAAACTCAGAACATATTGATTTACATGCAGGAAATTTATTGTTTAAAATATCTTGTTGGGGGGGGGTTGGTATCTGTAACCTTCAGGTCAAATTTTTGAAACTTTGTACTGAGGGTGACCCTTGATAGAAAGTGTTTGAGTTGTGAAGTGAGGTTTCAAAGTTGTTTTCAGCCTGGACAGGAAGTGCCTGAAAGATGACCTGTATATGGCATATAACAGAATTTTTAAAACTAGAATTAAGTTTTATTGTCACGTGCTGAAGTGCAGGGATACAGGAGCATAGTGAAAGGTTTGCAGTGTTGCCATTCATGGCACTGACTCAGGTACAAGGGTATCTAAGGACAAAATCTTCAGTTCAACATTATAAATCTTCTCTGTATAAAGTAGTAAATATGAAATAAAGTAAAAATTTCCAAATTATAGTCCTCCTTCAGCTATGTGCCTACAGTTGCTCCATGCTGGACTTTTCTCACGAGGGCTCAGTCTGTCTCCTGTGCTGGGCTCAAACTCTCATCCCCATGCCTCTGTCTCACCATTGACGGCTATCCAGGCTCACCACAGACCGCCCTGGTGCTGCTCTGGGCCTGCAGCCACTTCCACGATGCTGTCGATCACCAGCAACCACCACCTTGTGTCTAACCGGAAAAGACCCCACTCTGGGTCCCCAGCTGCTGCTGCCATCTTCACAACCGAACTCCCTCCAGGAGGTAAGTAGAGGGAAAAAACTGAAAGAAAAAAAAGGTGAGAAAAGAAAAGCAGTCAGAGCAGATGAGCTCCTGCTCAGGAGCCCTACTCCACCACCATCTTGGATCCACCAAAGCTATGTTTGACATAGTTAAGAAAATGGAAACAAAATTCAGAAAGTTACAACAAATGAAAGAGAGTAGAGCAATAGGACATAGGTTCAGGAGGAGGTATGTTTAGGACATAGGACATAGGTTCAGGAGGAGGTATGTTTAGGACATAGGTTCAGGAGGAGGTATGTTTAGGACATAGGTTCATAGAACATAGATAGAACATAGAACAATACAGCACAGAACAGGCCCTTCGGCCCACGATGTTGTGCCGAACTTCTAACCTAGATTAAGTACCCATCCATGTACCTATCCAAATGCCGCTTAAAGGTCGCCAATGATTCCGACTCCACCACTCCCACGGGCAGCGCATTCTATGCCCCCACCACTCTCTGGGTAAAGAACCCACCCCTGACATCTCCCCTATACCTTCCACCCTTCACCTTAAATTTATACCTTGGGGTATGTTTATCCAAAGATTGGATGCTCAATGTCCTTGACTGTTGAAGTGTTCCCAGACTGGGAGGGAACATTAATGTCTGGCGATGGTGGTAGTTGTCCATTCATCCATTGTTATAGCGTCTGTAAGGCCTTTCCAATATACTATGCCTCGGGGCATCCTTGCATGAAGCGTATGAAGTCGATATTGGTTGAGTCACATGAGTATCTGTCATGTACATGGTGGGTGATGTTCCCACTGTGATAGTAGTATCTGTGAAGATGATCTGACATGTCTTGCAGAGGTTACCATGACAGGTTGTATGGTGTTGTGGTCTCTGTTATCCTGAGGACTGGGCAGTTTGCTGCAAGCAATAGTCTGTTTAAGTTTTGGTGGCTGTTTGAAGTTGAGAGGTAGAGGCGTAGGGATGATCTTGAAGAGGTGCTTGTTATCATCGTCATGTTGAAGGCTGCAAAGAATATGGTGTAGTGTTTCTACTCCAGGGAAGTATTGGACAACAAAGGGTATTCTATCAGTCATACTCTGTGTCTGTCTTCTGAGGAAGTCATTGCAGTTTTTCGCTGTGACATGACAGAACTGGCTATCGATGTGTTGAGCATAAAATCCCATTCATGTAAGAGCATCCTTTAAATGTTTTAGGTGTCCATCATGTTCCTTCTTGCCTGAGCAGATCCTGTGTATGTGCAGGGCATGGCCATAGGAGATGGCTTCTTTAACATGTTCAGAGTGGATGCAAGAGAAGTGCTGCATCATGAGGTTATCCATGGGCTTAGAACATAGAACATAGAAAAATACAGCGCAGTACAGGCCCTTTGGCCCTCGATGTTGCGCCGATCCAAGCCCACCTAACCTACACTAGCCCACTAACCTCCATATGGCAGGTAATGAAACGTCTGGATATCAAACCTACAGCTCAGCGAGCAAACCTACACTCTAGGCTTAGTAGTGACAGTAG
>NC_057722.1:81222932-81229577 GCF_004010195.1 Chiloscyllium plagiosum | reverse complement strand
TCCACCCCCACCCACCATCCATGTCCCGCCCGTGCCACCTCCCACCTCTGCCCCCCAACACTGTCCAACTCTGCCTCCACCCACATTCCACCCCATCCGTCTGCGCTGCAAACTCCAGTCCGATTCATCCGCTCCCTGGTCCTCCCCAGCACACCCCCACACACACCCCGGGGCAGCCAGACTGGACACCAGACTTTCTGCCTTTGGGGGTGTGAGTCCCAAATCACGCGCGCACATTTTTGCAGCAACTTTGTGACAAGTTCCACCTTTGCCCTGTACAGGGCAATTATGTAGAGATTATCTGGGGAAGTTTGATTCAGGATACACGAGAGAGAGAGAGAGAGAGAGAGATCAGTCATTTGGACATGTGCCTGGGCTCCCATCGATGTCCAGGACTGTTTTCTCGACAGCATTTCAGTAAGCCGAGTTCGTTTTTAATCATTCTAAACAAAAGACGCGATCAATGTTGTAATGTTTCTATCGGGACCTTAAGATTTCCATCAGATAATCCGATACTCGGATAATCGATGTTTCTCTGTATTTGTATCAACGCTGGTCACAAGTGAGGTGCTAGAAGACTGGAGGTTGGCTAACGTGGTGTCAGTATTTAAGAAGGTAGAACATAGTACGTAACGGCACAATACAGGCCCTTCGGCCCTCAATGTTGCACCGACCTGTGAAATTAATCTGTGCCCATCTGACTTAACCGTTCCATTATTATCCATATGTATTTCCAATGCCCATTTAAATGCCCTTACTGTCGGTGAGTCTGCCGACGGCCTGCCTCAACATTTCTGTTTTCAGCCGCAGGAAGAGCGGGAGCTTGGACCAGCGGCCTATCGGGGAAGGTGAGTCACCTAAGTTAAATATTTGAAACCTTACCTCAGAAAGCAGGTGGCACAGTGGTTAGCACTGCTGCCTCACAGCGCCAGAGACCCGGGTTCAATTCCCGCCTCAGGCGACTGACTGTGTGGAGTTTGCACATTCTCCCCGTGTCTGTGTGGGTTTCCTCCGGGTGCTCCGGTTTCCTCCCACAGTCCAAAGATGTGCAGGTCAGGTGAATTGGCCATGCTAAATTGCCTGTAGTTTTAGGTAAGGGGTAAATGTAGGGGTATGGGTGGGTTGCGCTTCGGCGGGTCGGTGTGGACTTGTTGGGCCGAAGGGCCTGTTTCCACACTGTAAGGAATCTAAATCTAAATCTAAAGCAGAGGTTTCTGGGAAAAGGGTCTTTTTTTTTCCCCTCAGCTATGTAAGTGAGTGTTTTCTAAACCCAAGACCCTATCTTTATAGGGCATCCCACACAACCACCTCCTCTAACTTCATACACCAGGGACACATCAAATAAGCTTCTCTTTATTTACGTTCTGATAAGGGGACCAGCAGGGATGGCAATGAAGAGAGAGGAATGTTCCTCCTGTATGATGTTTGAGGTGAGGGACGCCAATAGTGTCCCATTCAAGTACATCTGCAGGAAGTGCACCCAACTCTCGCTCCTCCAAGACCGTGTTAGGGAACTGGAGCGGGAGCTGGATGAACTTGGGATCATTCGGGAGGCAGAGGCTGTGATAGATAAGAGTTACAGGGAAGTAGTAACTCCTAGGCACAAAGAAAGCTGGGTAACTGTTAGAAGGGGGAAAGTAATCAGTGTAGGGATCCCCTGTGGTTGTTCCCTTGAAAAACAAGTGCACCATTTTGGATACTGTTGCAAAGGGGGGAAATTACCAGGGCCACGTAGTGGGTCCAAGGTCTCTGGCTCAGAGCCTTTCCTGTAGCACAGAAGGGAAGGGGGGGGAAGGAGGAGAGAGTTAGTCATTGGAACTCAATATTAGAGGGTCAGATAGAAGATTGATGGGACGAAACAGACTCTCAGTTGTGTGTTGCCTCCCAGCTGCCAGGATCCGTGATGTCTCGGATCGTGTCTTTGGGGCCCTAAAGGGAGAGTGTGATCAGCCCCAAGTCGCGGTCCATGTAGGTACCAATGACATAGATCGAAAGAGGGATAGGGATGTAAGGCAGGATTTCAGGGAGCCAGGGTGGAAACTGAGAGCTAAAACAAACCGAGTTGTTATCTCTGGTTTGTTACCCGTGTCACGTGATAGCGAGGCAAAGAATAGGGTGAGATATCAGCTGAACATGTGGCTGTAGGGATGGTGCAGGAGGGAGGGTTTCAGGTATATGGATAATTGGGGCTCATTCTGGGGAAGGTGGGACTTTACAAACAGGATCGTCTTTACTTGAACCAGAGGGGTATAATATTCTGGATGAGAAATTTGCTGGTGCTATTCGGGTGGGTTTAAACTAGCTCAGCAGGGGGATGGGAAGCTGAGATGTAGTTCCAGTACACAGGAGGATGAGAGTAGGGAGGGCATGGACAGAATTTCATGGTCACAGGAGTGTGCTGGCAGACAGCAAACTGGTTTGAAGTGTGTTTACTTCAACACCAGAAGTATCCGAAATAAGGTAGATGAGCTTGCAGCATGGATAGGTACCTGGGACTTCGATGTTGTGGCCATTTCGGAGACATGGATAGAGCAGGGTGGGGAATGGATGTAGCAGGTTCCAGGGTTTAGATCTTTCATTAGGATCAGGAAAGACAGTAATAGAGGGGGAGGTGTGGTTTTGTTGTCAAGGACAGTATAACAGTGGCTGAGAACTTTTCATAGGGACTCATCTACTGAGGTAGCATGGGCTGAGGTTAGAAACAGGAGAGGAGAGGTCACACTGCTGAGAGTTTTTTATAGGCCTCCACAGAGTTCCAGGGAGGTGGGAGAGAGGATTAGCAAAATTATTCTGGGTAGGAGTGAAAGGAACAGGGTGGTCATTATGGGGGACTTTAACTTCCCCAACATTGACTGGAAATGCTATAACTCTAGTACATCGGATGGATCAGTTTTTGTCCAATGTCTACAGGAGGGTTTCCTGACACAGTATGTCGAAGGGCCGACAAGAGGGGAGGCCACACTGGATCTGGTGCTTGGTAATGAACTAGGCCAGGTGTTTTCTTAGTTGTAGGTGAGCACTTTGGAGAGAGTGACCATAATTCAGTTACGTTTAGTTTAGCAATGGAGAGGGATAGGTACATGCCACAGGGCAAGAGTTATCGATGGGTGAAGGGCAATTGTAATGCGATGAGGCAAGACTTAGGAGGCATAGAACGGGGTAGTAAAATGCAGGGGATGCAGACAATGGAAATGTGGAGCTGGTTTAAGGAACAGATATTGCGTGTCCTTAATAGGTATGCCCCTGTCAGGCAAGGAAGAAGTGATAAGGTAAGGGAACCGTGGTTTACTGCAGGAAATTGCATCTCTTGTTAAGCGGAAGAAGGAAGCTTATGTGACGATGAAACGCGATATTTCAGATGAGGTGATGGAGAGTTGCAGATTAGCTAGGAAGGATTTAAAGAGAGAGTTAAGAAGAGTAAGGAGGGGACATGAGCAGTCTTTAACAGTTAGAAGCTTTCTATGGGTATGTGAGAAATAAAAGGATGACTAGGGTAAGAATAGGGCCAGTCAAAGGCAGAAGCGGGAAGTTTTGTGTAGACCTTGTGCAGATCGGAGAGATGCTAAATGAATATTTTTCATCTGTTTTCACTCAAGAAAAAGAGAATATTGTAGAGGAGAAGACTGAGATATGGGTTATTAGACGAGAAAGGATCGAGGTTAGTAAGGAGGAAGTGTTATCAATTCTAGAAGGAGTGAAAGTAGATAAGTCCCCTGAGCCGGGTGGGATTTATCCGAGGATTCTTTGGGAAGCTAGGGAGGAGATGGCAGAGCCTTTGGCCTTGATCTTTGAGTCATCATTGTCTACAGGTTTAGTACCAGAGGACTGGGGGATTGCAAATATTGTGCTTTTGTTCAAGAAGGGCAGTAGAGATGATCCAAGTAATTATAGACCAGTGAGCCTTACATATATTGTAGGAAAGGTTTTGAAAAGGATCTCAAGAGAGGATTTATAGTCATCCAGCAAGCAACAATTTGATTGCAGATAGTCAACATGGTTTCGTCAAGGGCAAGTCGTGTCTCACAAACCTGATTGAGTTTTTTGAGAAGGTGACCAAGCATGTAGATGAGGGTAGGACAGTTGACGTGGTGTACATAGACTCCAGTAAAGCCTTTGATAAGGTTCCACAGGGTAGGCTATTGGAGAAAATGCAGAGACATGGGATTGAGGGTGGTTTAGCAGTTTGGATTAGAAACTGGTCTTCTGTAAGAAGGCAGCGAGTGATGGTTGATGGAAAATATTCAGCCTGGAGTCTGGTCACTTGTGGTGTGCCATAAGGATCTGTTTTGGGACCACTGCTGTTTGTCATTTTTACAAATGACTTAGACGCATGCATAGGTGGATGGATTAGTAAATTTGCAGATGACACTAAAGTCGGTGGAGTAGTGGACAGTGTGAAAGAATGTTGCAGATTGCAGGGGGACTTGGATAAACTGCAGAATTGGGCTGGGAGGTGGCAAATGGCGTTCAGTGCAGCTAAATGTGATGTGATGCACTTTGGGAAGAATAACAGGAAGGCAAAATACTGGATCAATGGAAAGATTCTTGGCAGTGTGTATGTGCAGAGAGGGATCTTAGAGTCCATATACATAGATCCCTGAAAGTTGCTACCCAGGTTGACTATCCCAAATCAAATTATTCTTTTCCAAATGATTATAAATTCTATCTCTTCTCACCTTTTTCAACAAGAAAGGTGCTAAGGACAAGCCAGGGAACTATAGACCACTGAGTCTAACATCGGTGTTGGGCAAGTTGTTGGAGGGAATCCTGAGGGACAGGCTGTACATGTATTTGGAAAGGCAATGACTGATTAGGGATAGTCAACATGGCTTTGTGCGTAGGAAATCATGTCTCATGACCTTGATTGAGTTTTTTTGAAGAAGTAACAAAGAGGACTGATGAGGGTAGAGCGGCAGATGTGATCTATATGGACATCAGTAAGGCGTTGTGGAACATGGGACACTGGCTGGCCAGGTTAAATCTCATGGAATACAGGGAAAACTAGCCATTTGGATACAGAACTGGCTCAAAGGTAGAAGACAGAGGGTGGTGGTGAGGGTTGTTTTTCAGCCTGGAGGCCTGTGACCAGAGGAGTGCCACAGGATTGGTGCTGGGTCCTCTGCATTTTGTCATTTACATAAATTATTTGGATGTGAGCATAAGAGGTGTAGTTAGTAAATTTGGAGATGACACCAACATTGGAGGTGTAGTGGACAGCAAAGAAGGTTATCTCAGATTACAACGGGATCTTGATCAGATGGGCTGAGAAGTGGCAGATGGAGTTTAATTTAGATAAATGCGAGGTGCTGCATTTTGGGAAAGCAAATCTTAGCAGGACTTATACACTTAATGGTAAGGTCCTAGGGAGTGTTGCTGAGCAAAGAGACCTTGGAGTGCAGGTTCATAGCTCCTTGAAAGTGGAGTTGCAGGTAGATAGGATCGTGAAGAAGGTGTTTGGTATGCTTTCCTTTATTGGTCAGTGTATTGAGTACAGGAATGGGAAGGTCATGTTGCGGTTGTACAGGACATTGGTGAGGCCATTTTTGAAATACTGCGTGCAGTTCGGGTCTCCTGCCTATCAGAAAGGTGTTGTGAAACTTGAAAGGGTTCAGAAAAGATTTACAAGGATGTTGCCAGGGTTGGAGGATTTGAGTTATAGGGAGAGGTTGAATAGGCTGGGGCTGTTTTCTCTGGACTATCAGAGGCTGAGGGATGACCTTGTAAAGATTTATAAAATCATTAGGGGCATGAATAGGGTAAGTAGACAAAGTCTTTTCCCTTGTGTTGGGGAGTCCATAACTGGAGGACAAAGATATAAAAGAGACCGAAGAGGCAACTTTTTCACACAGAGGGTGGTACGTGTATGGAATGAACTGCCAGAGGAAGCGGCGGAGGCTAGTATAATTGCAACATTTAAAAGATATCTGGATAGGTATATGAATAAGAAGGATTTTGAGGGATATGGGCCCGGTGTTGGCAAATGGGACTAGTTTGGGTTGGGATATCTGGTTGACATGGACGGGTTGGATTGAAGAGTTTGTTTCCGTTTTGTACATCTCTACGACTCTCTAAGTCAGGATAGTGAGTGGTTTGGAAGGGAACTTGCAGGGGGTGGTGTTCCCATGTATCTGCTGCCCTTGACCTTTAGATGGAAGTGGTCGGGGGTTTGGAAGGTGCTGTCTCAGGAGTTTTGGTGAGTTTCTGCAGTGCATCTTGTAGATATTACACACTGCTACTACTGACTGTTCAGTGGGAAAGGGTGTGTGTGTGTACGTAGATGTGATGCCAATCAAGTGGACTTTAGTTACTGTAATAGTTTCCAGCTTTAGTGTGTGGAGGAAATCTGTGTGCTGCTGGGGATTCTCCTGCACGAAAAGAGTGATACAAATACCCCAGGGGATCCTCGATTATCCGAACGAGATGGGCGGGCACTATTTCGTTTGGATAATCGATTATTCGGTGAATCAATTCAATGCCTTTCCTCTGGGGCTTAGAGTTTTAAAGTCTGCTCCCCGTTCAGGAGACGAGCAGCAATTTACAGCATGCGAGCCCACACCCCCCCCCAACACTGTGCCACCTGCCCCCAACACCGCACCCCGCCCCCGGCCAATACTGCCCCCCTCCCCTGTCCTACACCACCACCTC
>NC_057722.1:81219623-81222679 GCF_004010195.1 Chiloscyllium plagiosum | reverse complement strand
TTGCCCCCCCCCGTTTCTATCCATCCCCCGCCCCCTCTCCGTAGCAGCCGGACTGGACACCAAGAAGACTGCTGCTGCTGCCGCCTTTGTAGGGTAAGTCTCCAAATAGTATGCGTGCACGCACACGCACACGCGCACACACACATGTACACACACACGTGTACACACACACACAGCTTTTTTTGACAGGTTCCAC
The DNA here is from genome assembly GCF_004010195.1 of Chiloscyllium plagiosum. NCBI lineage: Eukaryota > Metazoa > Chordata > Chondrichthyes > Orectolobiformes > Hemiscylliidae > Chiloscyllium > Chiloscyllium plagiosum. The sequence goes on along the minus strand of NC_057722.1, from coordinate 81,222,483 downwards.
CTCTGCCTTGTACAGGACAATGTTGGTCAGATTATCTGGGGAAGCGGGGTTTAAGGGTACACCCTTCTGTGGAGCTCCACGGAAAATATCGGGGGAGAGAGATAGGGCGGGAGGTCAGTCATTTGGAGATGTTGCCTGTTTAATCACTGCAAACAAAAATCGTGATCACTGTTGGAAACTTGTCTCTGATGTAATGTTTCTATCGGGACTTCGTGATCTCCTTCGGATAATCGGTGTTCGGATAATCGAGGTTTCTCTATATTGGAATATGTAGGTATTAGAAATCTTTTTTTACTACAATTGTGAAGGCTTTGCTGTGCAAGATCCTAGACTGAAAACTGATCCTTTATTATGGAAGTAAACCAGACTACCGTAGATCACAGCATAGAAAGCAATTCTATTTTTATTGCCCTTTGGTTTCACAGGTCGGTGCAGCATTGAGGGCCGTAGGGCCTGTGCTGTGCTGGAATGGTCTGTTCTCTGCCCCAATGTTGTGTTCACATACACACAAAACAATCAAACCTCTCCCCATGCCAGGCTATATTCATATTAGTAATCAGCCTTAATTTTCACCACGTGTATGAGCATTTTACTTACTAGCACTTTCTAATTGGGTGTAAGGGGTCAAAAGGCAATACAGATTAAGACACAAAGTTACACAAGAGTTTAAGAGATGCCCACGCAGAGCCAGTTCACACACGAATACCTGCACTAGTGTGCTTCCAGCCAGCTATAGTTTCCATTTGACAATGATGACCGCAAATTAAAGAATTTGAGATATAACTATAACTTCAATTGATACTGATAGGAGCTGACTAATTATGTGCATGGTCCTGATGTGGTGACAGTGTGTGGAGTTAATTTAACTGAGAAAGAACAATATTCCAAATGTAGAACTTTGGAAGAAAAGCTGAATTATGCATTGGTTCATGAATGTACTCTATTTTATGTTGTTTCCACCAAGCCTTGAGTTCTTAAGTGTCCCATTTGTCACAAACATCACTGCATGTAATAGACCCAATATCATCCAATACACATCAATAGACACGTAGCCAATTCGATATCCAAATGTGGTAATTCTACTTCTGATCTGTAAATAAAATATGAATCAAAGGCATGCTGGTCAATCATATCATCACAATACTGATTTGTACAGTGCATGCATGTGCGTTTTAAAGTTATGTATTTATTGGTAAAATAACAAGATGAAAAGCAGTATGTGCATGTGTTCTTGATTAGTATCTGCATCATTTCCATGTTTACCCTATGTTTGAACATGTTAAGTAAGAGTATACATGCACTTTATCTATATTTTATGTGCGCTAAGACACTTTTCATTAACATTCGTGCTTGTGACTAGAATAACAACATTTCACTTCACCAATGACATTTATTGGCTTCAGTTGGCAATGAGGACTTTTTTTGTGCACAATTGACTTGTAGTCAAAAATCTGGCTAAATAGCAAAATAGATGTAGTCCTTTTGGAAAAGAAACTGCTGGCCTACACATGACTCCAGACCCACAGCAATGTGGCTAGCTCTTACCTGCCCTCTGGGATAAATGCTAGCCTAGCCAGTGACACCCTCATACCATGAATGAAGTAAAAAACAAGTAAAATAACATGGTTTGTTTCCCGTTGAGCTTCTGGCAATGTTATCCATGGATCACTATCAGAATTACATTCTGTTGTGTGGAAAGCAGATGATTTCTTGCTGTGATCTTTGTGAATGAAGACAAGTTTATATGGTGTAGGAAGATGCACATACAAATATTTCAGTAGGACATGATGTACTGGGAGCCAAGAAGACAACGAAGGAGCATAACTGGTTACTTTGTATTCAACCTTGAGGGGATGAGAGTCACGCCAGGCTTGAATTGAGCTGCACACAATACTAGCCAATACTAACCACCCCTCAATCTCTCCATCTCAAAGAGAAAACCAGCTTTGCCATGGTTAGCCCAAATGATTCCAGTGAGTTTGCTTTAATAGCTTTCACTGTAGACTTCAGCAATGATCCATCACCCGGGGCTTCCTGCCGTATCAGCAGTGGCCATTGCTCCTAATTGTGTTGCCAGCATCTGATTGGCAAGCTTCTCTTCAGGGCAGGGGTATCTGCCCAGAACACAATAAGGACTCCATGCAACCAGGTAACTGCTTCATTGGCACTAACATCAGTCAGGAAGCGGATTGGCCTCCGCGGGGTGTGAGCTTCTCTCAAGCCTGTGACCCAGCTTTGTACCATAAGCATTCAATTCTACACAGGATGTACTAAATGCCGATTTGTTTGCTATAACTACGACGGTGGAAGAATTCTCCAAATAGAACATGTTTTAAATCATGGAATGTTTCAAATCTCCCAACAGACTTTAGGCAACCTAAAATGGTCACCGTGGATTTTTTGTACATTTCTTCTGTCTCTTTCAGTTCTCCCCACTGTTATTCATCTTCCTGCTTTCTGTAGGAAATTGCCCATCTGTTCATCTCATAGTGTGGAGATTGTGTTGGGGAGATCACCTCTTCCTTAGGGCAGCATGGTGGCTCAGTGTTAACACTATCGCAAATTAGTGTCAGGGACTCCGGTTCAATTCCAGCCTCAAGCAACTGTCTGTGTGGAGTTGGCATGTTACATAGAACATAGAAGTAAACAGCGCAGTACAGGCCCTTCGGCCCTAGATGTTGCGCCGATCCAAGCCCACCTAACCTACACTAGCCCACTATCCTCCATATGCCTATCCAATGCCCGCTTAAATGCCCATAATGAGGGAGAGTCCACCACTGCTACTGGCAGGGCATTCCATGAACTCACGACTCGCTGAGTAAAGAACCTACCCCTAACATCTGTCCTATACCTACCCCAC
>NC_057722.1:81201987-81216941 GCF_004010195.1 Chiloscyllium plagiosum | reverse complement strand
CCTGTTCCTTGGATGCTGCCTGACCTTCTGCGCTTTTTCAGCAACACATTTTCAGCTCTGATCTCCAGCATCTGCAGCCCTCACTTTCTCCACGCTGCAAGTTCACCTACCTTATTTTGTATACTTTTTGCATTGAAGTATACACACTTCAAACCAGTTTCCTGTTTACAGGCACCCTCCTTTGAGATTGATGCCATGTCCCTACACTCCAGGTCCTGCACCCTAAAGCTATAGTCTGGGTTCCCATGCCCCTGCAGACTTAGTTTAAACCTCCCCCACGAGCACTAGCAAACCTCCCACCAAGGATACTGGTGCCCCTCAGGTTCAGGTGCAGACCATCCTGTTTATAGAGGTCCCACCTTCCCCAGAAAGAACCCCAGTTATCCAAATACCGGAATCCCTCCCTCCTGCACCATCCCTGTAGCCTGTGTCTGTGTCTGTGTAGGTTTCCTCCGGGTACTCCAGTTTCCTCCCACAGTCCAAAGATGCGCAGGTTAGATGGATTGGCTGTGATAAATTGCCCATAGTATTCACGGATGTGTAGGTTAGGTGCATTAGTCAGGGATAAAGGTAAAGTAGGAGAAAGTGAGGACTGCAGATGCTGGAGATCAGAGCTGAAAAATGTGTTGCTGGAAAAGCGCAGCAGGTCAGGCAGCATCCAAGGAGCAGGAGAATCGATGTTTCGGACCTGATGAGGTGTACCCTAGAATTCTGTGGGAAGATGAGGAGGTGATTGCTGGGCTGAGAGTGTGGTGCTGGTAAAGCACAGCAAGTCAGGCAGCATCCAAGGAACAGGAAGAAGGGCTTATGCCCGAAACGTCATGTCGATTCTCCTGCTCCTTGGATGCATAAAGGTAAAGTAGTAGGGTAGGGGAATGGGTAGGTAACTCTTTGGAGGGTTGATGTGGACTTGGGCCAAATGGCCTGTTTCCACACTGTAGGGATTCTATGATTCCACTTAACACTATGTTGAAGGAGGATTACTCACTTCTCAGGAGAATGGAATTTTCTTTTATTTCAGGAGGAGACTTTTGGGTAATGAATCATAGATCTTGGACTTCAAGCCTTTAATTAGTAACTATTTGTTATTTCAGAATTCTGATGTACTGTTCTCTCCACCCTTACATTTACAGACTATGTAACTTATGGAACCTAAATATTACTTTTTCCCAAAGCTTTGTCACTTTTAAAAAAGATATGTTAAGAGCTTGGATGGAGAGAAATTTAAATGTGTACAAGAAAATTTTCTGATCCAGTATGTGTACCTACTAGAGAAGGTGCAAAACTTGACCTACGCTTGGGAAATAAGGCAGGGCAGGTGACTGAGGTGTCAGTGGGGGAGCACTTTGGGGCCAGTGACCATAATTCTATTAGTTTTAAAATACTGTTGGAAAAGGATAGAACGGATCTAAAAGTTAAAGTTTTAAATTGGAGCAAGGCTAATTTTGATGGTATTAGACAAGAACTTTCAAAAGCTGATTGGGGGCAGATCTTCACAGGTAAAGGGATGGCTGGGAAGTGGGAAGCTTTCAGAAATGAGATAACAAGAATCCAGAGAAAGTATATTCCTGTTAGGGTGAAAGGAAAGGCTGGTAGGTATAGGGAATGCTGGATGACTAAAGAAATTGAGGGTTTGGTCAAGAATAAGAAGGAAGCATTTGTCAGATAGAGACAGCGGAGTCAGTAGGAGTGCACTTGAGAGAAATCAGGAGGGCTAAAAGGGGACATGAGATAGCTTTGGCAAATAGGGTTAAGGGGAATCCAAAGGGTTTTTATGAATACATTAGGGACAAAAGGGTAACTAGGGAGAGATTAGGGCCCCTCAAAATCAGCAAGGCAGCCTTTGTGTGGAACCGCAGGAAATGGGGGAAATACTAAACAAGCATTTTGCATCTGTGTTTATTGTGGAGAAGGATATGGAAGCTCAAGAATGTGGGGAAATAAATAGCAACATCTTGAAAAATGTCCATATTACAGAGGAGAAGGTGCTGGAGTTAAAACGCACAAAGGTGGATAAATCCCCGGGACCTGATGAGGTGTACCCTCGAACTCTGTGGGAAGGTGAGGAGGTGATTGCTGGGCTGAGAGTGTGGTGCTGGAAAAGCACAGCAAGTCAGGCAGCATCCAAGGAACAGGAGAATCGACGTTTCGGGCAAAAACCCTTCATCAATTCTTGATGAAGGGCTTTTGACCAAAATGTCGATTCTCCTGCTCCTTGGGTGCTGCCTGACCTGCTATGCTTATCCAGCACCACACTTTTGACACTGATCTCCAGCATCTGTCCTCACTTTCACCTAAGTGGTTGGGCCTTTTGCTGAGATATTTGTATCATCGATAGTCACAGGTGAGGTGCCGGAAAACTGGAGATTGGCTAACGTGGTGCCACTATATAAGAAAGATGGTAAGGACAAGCCAGGGAACTATAGACCGGTGAGCCTGACCTCAGTGGTGGGCAAGTTGTTGGAGGGAATCCTGAGGGACAGGATGTACATGTATTTGGAAAGGCAAGGACTGATTCGGGATAGTCAACATGGCTTTGTGCGTGGGAAATCATGTCTCACAAACTTGATTGAGTCTTTTGAAGAAGTAACAAAGAGGATTGATGAGGGCAGAGCGGTATATATGATCTATATGGACTTCAGTAAGGTGCTGGACAAGGTTCCCCATGGGAGACTGTTTAGCAAGGTTAGATCTCATGGAATACAGGGAGAACTAGCCGTTTGGATACAGAACTGGCTCAAAGGTAGAAGACAAGGTGGTGATAGAGAGTTGTTTTTCAGATTGGAGGCCTGTGACCAGTGGTGTGCCACAAGGATCGGTGCTGGGTCCACTGCTTTTCATCATATATATATATAAATGATTTGGATGTGAACATAGGAGGAAAGGTTAGTAAGTTTGCAGATGACATCAAAATTGGAGGTGTAGTGGACAGCGAAGAGGGTTACCTCAGATTACAACAGGATCTTGACCAGATGGGCCAATGAGCTGAGAAGTGGCAGATGGAATCTAATTTAGATAAATGTGAGGTGCTGCATTTTGGGAAAGCAAATCTTAGCAGGACTTATATCCTTAATGGTAAGTTCCTCAGGAGTGTTGCAGAACAAAGAGACCTTGGAGTTCAGGTTCATAGCTCCTTGAAAGTGGAGACACAGATAGATAGGATAGTGAAGAAGGTGTTTTGGTATGCTTTCCTTTATTGGTCAGAGTATTGAGTACAGGAGCTGGGAGGTCATGTTGCGGCTGTACAGGACATTAGTTAGGCCACTGTTAAAATATTGCGTGCAATCTGGAAAGATCTTGTGAAACTTGAAAGGGTTCAGAAAAGATTTACAAGGATGTTGCCAGGGTTGGAGGATTTGAGCTACAGGGAGAGGCTGAACAGGCTGGGGTTGTTTTCCCTGGAGTGTCAGAGGCTGAGGGGTAACCTTATAGAGGTTTACAAAATTGTGAGGGGCACGGATAGGATAAATAGACAAAGTCTTTTCCCTGGGGTTGGGGAGTCCAGAACTAGAGGACATAGGTTTAGGGTGAGAGGGGAAAGATATAAAAGAGACCTAAGGGGCAACTTTTTCACGCAGAGGGTGGTATGTGTAGGGAATGAGCTGCCTGAGGATGTGGCGGAGGCTGGTACAATTGCAACATTTAAAAGGCATCTGGAAGGGTATATGAATCGGAAGGGTTTGAAGGGTTATGGGCCAGGTGCTGGCAGGTGGGACTAGATTGGGCTGGTACAATTGCAACATTTAAAAGATTGCAACATTTAAAAGGCATCTGGAAGGGTTTGAAGGGTTATGGGCCAGGTGCTGGCAGGTGGGACTAGATTGGGTTGGGATATCTGCGGCATGGACAGGTTGGACCGAAGGGTCTGTTTCCATGCTGTACATCTCTATGACTCTGACTGAATGTTTATGTGGTAGATGGCCTTTCCACTCTGGAAAGCTTGGAATAAATATTCTGTATTTCAAACCTGAAGAAATCCTAATGATCGACAAACAGCGAGCTTACTTTCAACTTTGTTGCGTTTTCAGGAGCCCCTGGCCATGGCAGAAGACCATACCCCTTTGGGAACCAAGGGCAACTCAGTGAAGAGGAAATGAGGCAGAAAAGAATTTATCGATTTGCAAGATGATTATTGGCTCCATCTTTCCACCTGTCACTGGTATCCCATTATTGGGTTGCATATTGTCATTGTTTGCACAGTTCTTACACATTTTCATGTAAAATCCATTCTGCATTTTGCAATCAGGATTGCAGGTATCTGCCGCGGTTATTCCATGTACTTGCTTTACGTATCATCATATGACTCGTCTGAAGTTTACTTTACAATTTCTTCAAACATTTTGAGTTTGGTTTGACACTGGTAGAATGTTGACCAGGAAGTGCAAAGTTGAAATCAAATCTTATCTACAGTGAAGCATGAGTCACATCATAGTGGTTGTCTCTGGGAGAAGCAGCTGAACACTTTGCGCCATGACTGGGTTCAGCATTTAAAACTAGTTGCTAGGCTAACTGGTGGAGGTGAGCATCCTAGCTGCACTGAAACCATTGGATGAGTGAACTGAAATGAACCAAATGGTCTTCCTCATCCAGAATTATTTTGTCTCTGACGTCACTTGTATTTGAAGGAATCATTGTATTATTTCCAACACGCCAGGCTAGATGGGAAGGCACAGGCCAAGGCATTGAGAGACATTGATTAGTGTACTGATTCTCTGATGCATAACAGTTCACTGACAACACAGGTTCTCCATGAAATTTCCGATGTGCTGTCCCAACCTGGAGAGTAAAGAAAGGCTTGTTTTTTTAATGGCAGTTTTACAATTTCTGTCAGAAATGTCTCGACTTTCACATGAAGAGTATTATATAAGTGCTGTGGTTATTTTGCTCAACTACTTTTTTAAGTTGGTAAGAAAAGGAATTTAAAAAGCCAATAAAGGCTTCAATATGGTAAAATAAATAATTAATTCTTATATGAAATGATTTTGTTTGTCTTTATTTGGAATTGAGTGTTGCTGCCACACTGTCTGCTCTCGAGTGGCAGGCTTCACTTCCTCCAATAGCAGTGATTCTATTTTCTTGGTTAATCTAGAATGAGGCACAGGTGGAGACCCACACCCTTTACAAAAGTAAATTTGACAAATCCCAAAATTAAATACCAAAAGGTTCAGCTAAGAGTACAGTGGAATGTTTTATTTGTGAACATTCTGTCTATGGTAGTTAGTCCACTTTAAAGTCAGCCATCTAACATGGCAATTGTGGCATTTAGCATGAATTACAACAAAAGTCCTTTTCTTTGCCTTTACTGCATCAATGATGAGGGAGACTGCAGTGTGTAAAATCACAATCACGATAGTGGGTGATGCAGTGGTTGTGAGGAACATTGTAGTGTTGCTTGAAAACTAATCAAGAATAATTTGCCTGTTAAATCTGTTTAATGTATGGGTGGTTAAGGTGTGGGTGACTGACAATTACTGGTAACTGAGCACATGAAAAGTGAATCTATTTAGTTACATTGTTTGTACGAAAGGATTTCATCTTATTCAACCACTGTTTTGAGACTTTGTCAATACACTCAAGTCCAAAATCAAAATGTAATCACGAATTTCGTGTTCATCATTCTGTAACCAGCTGAGTAAATGGAATGTGTGATTTGCTGTATTATTTAAAGTAATTTGGCATTTTTTGAATATATTCGTCACTTGTATGATTGTTTCGCTCCATAGATTATGTACAAACACTACAAATTATTTTATTTTCTTTATTGCTACTCTCCATTCATGTCAGAATTGGGTTTGAAAATATGAATCATGCGTTTTTAGATCTGGTTACAATCACTAGAAACCAATTGATTTTAATTTTTCAAAGAGCCTTTTATGTGGGCAGGAAAAGTTCTCTAATTATCTTTTCAGTGTTACATGATGTGTGCCTTATGAATCCTAGCTTTTTGATTATTACACTTGCATTCAATAAACACTGTGCACTTATTAATGTGACTTGCTAATGTAGGTCAGGGAAGAGAACAGTTCAAATGAAACTCATCCAAACTCAATGGAGCTGGAACACTACAGTCAGAGGGTTTCCTCCTCTGACCGCATCTGAGCAGGAAAATTACAGAGGCACTGCCAAGTTTCCTGATTTAGAAATGTCTTTCTTTTCAATTTGTGATAATTGGATCCCAGAGCCTTAAAATGAGTTTGTAATATAACCAACATTGGATAATTATGTCTCTTTTTTTATTTGGACAAAGAAAAATAAATAATTATTCATCTTTGTAGAGCTATGCTGTCTTCACCTTGGTAAAATTGTTTTAACTTGTGTATAAAGAAGGTTTTGCTTTTAACATATTTCTTATCTTAAAACTAGCACCAGTTGCACTGGATGAAACAAAAATTTGCAACTCATGCGATTCTTGATAGAGTCCAAAGTGATTGTTTGTTTGAGAACCACTTCTTTGCTACTACAGAGGAACCTCGATTATCCGAATAAGATAAGTGGACACTATTTCGTTCGGATAATTGATAATTCGGTTAATTGATTCAGTGCTTCTCCTCTGGTGCTCTGAGTTTTCTGAAGTTTCTTTGTTCTTTGCCTGCCTTGCTCCCTCTCTCTGTCTCAGGGTTTGTATCTGAGCAGACACACAGTTGTGTGTAAGGGACCTGCAGCATTGCTGAAGCCTCCCACCCTCAATCAGTTCAAAGGGATTGACACAGCGAGCACTTGCTGTGCCCACTCCCCGTTCAGGAGACTAGGCAGCAGTACACCGCACGCAAGCCCCCACCCGCCCACACCCCTGCCTCCAGACTGCAGGAGGGGAACAGCAACAGTAAGACTGCTGCTGCCTTTGGGGTGGGGGGGGGAGAGTTGCAAAATAGCATGCGCACTCACACACAACCTTTTGACAGGTTCCACCTTTGCCCTGTATAGGACAATGTCTGGGAAAGGGTGGGTTGGGGGGGGGGGGGGGGCGGGGGGTGGTGTTCAAAGTATACCCCTGTGTAGAACTCCAGGGAAAGTGTGGGGGGAGAGAGCGCGCGCGGGCAGTCAGTCATTTAGAGATGGTGCCTGGGCTCCCATCAATGTCCAGGGCTGTTCTTGGCAGCATTTCAGTAAGCCGAGTTCATTTTTAATCATTGTAAACAAAAGACACGATCAGTGTTGGAAACACGTCTTTGATGTAATGTTTCTATCGGGACTTTGAGATCTCCTTCAGATAATTGATATTCAGGTAATCGAGGTTCCTCTGCACACGATAGTTAATCTTTCCTGTGAGCTTAGAGTCATACAGGTTTACAGCATGGAAACAGACCCTTCAGCTCAACTTGTCCATGTCACCCAGTTTTCACAATTAATCTAGTCCCATTTGCCTGCATTTGATCCACCATCCCTATCCCGTATATGTACCTGTCCAAATGTTTCTTAAATGACAAAATTGTACTACCTTTGGTAACTGCCGATACAATGACCCAGTATTTTATTGTTGTAAGGTTTAACCACTAGTATGGCTTAACTTCGCATTTGCCAATAGTTTTCTTCTGAAATCGGCAGTAACCTCTGGAGTCCACATGTCTACTTAGGCGTAGGGTGCACTGTTGAAATCCTTCAGATTGCAATTAATTAGAAATCATTGAACTGAGAAGACCTTCTCCTTTATATCTATAATATTGCAATAGAGAAGAAGAAAGCTGAAACTTTATTGCTGGAACAGCACAGCAGGTCAGGCAGCATCCAGGGAACAGGAGATTTGACGTTTCGGGCACAGGCCCTTCTTCAGGAAGAAAGCTATTGTTCTGTCACTGAGATGCATCTGAAATTTTAATAGCAAGTTGAGTCCTAACTGTGACCCTTGAGCTCAGGGAAACAAATTTTACAGTTGCGAACTGGCAAATTTTGCTGTTCTTGCATTAAAAAAAAATACATTTCAAATGCTTTTTGTTTGATATTTCAGTTTCAAACGTATAACCTAATTTCGGTCTCTAAGATTTGTAAAAAGCAAAGATAACCCATACATTTGTTTCTTTCGGGGTACTAGAAATGTGATTGGATGCTTACTCTACTTGATGACATCACTGTTGCTGGATGCCTGGAGATCTCCTTGATTTGGAGTCTGATTTGGTTAATATCAGGAAATCCAAGTTATAGAGATTATTGGTGAAGGTGTTATAGACCAGGCCAGGCCAGACCCCCTCAAAATATTTTAAGAAGGTAGTCCAGAGCCTAACTTTTATTTTTTTCAAACGGCAGGTGTAAGGTGGATATTGCAGCAGTGATGCTGCTGGTCAAACCACCACTCTGCTTCAAGCAAAACAATTTATTTACACAGACAAAAGGAAACCAAATTTAGAAGAACAACTGTTTGAAAACCCATCCGACTCCAATGGTAAATTCAAACACAGCTTCTTACAGGCAGGAGAGATTTCACAGAGAAGGTTCAGGCAAGATCTCTGTTGAAGCAAGAACCTCTTTTCACTGCAGCTGCTTCTCTAGGTCCCAGCAGCTTCTGATTGCTGGCGAAAACTAGAAAAAAATCGATGCTTCGGGCATAAGCCCTTCATCAGGTGTTTCGGGAATAAGCCCTTCCTGCTTATGCCCGAAATATCGATTCTCCTGCTCCTCGGATGCTACCTGACTTGCTGTGCTTTTCCAGCACCACACTCTTAACCCTAATCTGCAGTCCTCACTTTCTCCTAAAAGAAATCCTGAATTGTGAGAACTGGCCACTCCCCTTTCATTGTACAACAGTTTCTAAAAAGAAAACCTAAAGGCCGCCTCTGATTATTGACTCAGGCAGTGACTGTTATCCATTTCAGCACCACTGCCTTTACAACCCCCCTCAGGCATGGTCTGTTAGCCATTTAGCACCACTGCCTTTACAACCCCCCCTCAGGCATGGTTTGTTAGCCTTTTAGCACCACTGCCTTTATAACACCCCTCAGGCAGTGACTGTTATCCATTTCAGCACCACTGCCTTTACAACCCCCCCCCCCTTAGAAAAAAACCAAGAACAGCATAAAAGGGTGGCATCGTCACAAAGGCCAGCACAGTCTCTTTACTATTGACCACAAAGCTCAGGCCTATCATTATTTTGACTTGCTACTGTCTTCTGTTTTGATTGGTCTGTCTCAGCACGTTTCCCTATTTCATTAATTTAATGGAGGTTGTTGCTGTGAAAGGAGTAATTAGTGCAAGCGACCTGCCGTTAGCACTGCCTCTATTGGGCTGGTATTTACAACTTGACCATGATTTTAATACCTTCATAAAGTGAAGCACCAACATTGGACACAAAGGAGGTAAAAGGCACCCAGAGTGGATGCTCAAACAGGGTGACAGTGGGTCAGCTGCTATTGTACACACTGCCCAATCTGTCTTGCCGTTGAAAGAATTGGAACTGTTGTGATGATCAGAAAAACATAGTAATAGTTGAATGGACAAAGACAGATATTAAATCAGCTGGAAATGTATTTGACGATTTGTCTTGCAATTTCATATACAACTAACAAGGATTCTATTTCGACAGTGGCATCTCCCTACATGTCCTCTCCATTGCAGTTTGAAGGGCTGTGTGGTCTTTTGTTGGCAGTTACAGTGGGCGTCGAAATCTGGTGAAACTAAGGCCTGCCTTATGTTGTCATTACATTCCACAATAACTATGCTAACCATGTAACTTCAAAACTAGGTATACAAGTCTCTGCTTGTAAAACAACCTAAACTTATTACTTCAAACAGCATAATACTCTGCCTTTTATGGATTTGTTTCCCCACAATGACTCATTCTTGTATTCTCTAGCATATTCTACAAACCAGCTAACTTTTCTCTTTAAGGAAGCAATTACCAAACTATGATTAGCCCCTCTAACATGAGTCTGTGACTCAGAATTCTGATATGCTTATTTTCATCTTTCGCTATTACAATCTTGGGCAAAACCGACAGCTGCCTGCTCTATTTCAGGACACTCTTGAGATAGAGATGTCTTCCTCTGAAATCATCAGTCAGCTTTGGTTTTTGTTCTTTATTGGAGTTTGTAGTTGTGTCAGCACTGAAGCCACTTTTACTGATTGAAAACAGTCCTTTTTTTAATACATTCCACCTGGCCTGTGTCTCTACTTCAAAATGAGTTGTTTTTACCTCACTGTCAGTTGTCTAATCACCTAAGACAGCTTTAACTTCAGCTAGTGTCAAAGTCAACCATTAACTAAAATAGTCTTCCCAAAGGTGAGGGGTTGGTGGGGGTGGGGGTAGCAGGGGTAGGTGGTGCTGTTTTCCCCAATGCCTGCCTCTGCTTTGATTTGAAGGGGGTGAATAGGTTAAAACTTGATTCATGCATCGAACAGTACAGCACATGAACGGGCCCTTCGGCCCACAACGTTGTGCTGAACATGACAGCTAATTAGTGGGCTCAGTGGTTAGCCAGAGACCCGGGTTCAATTCGCGCCTCAGGCGACTGTCTGTGTGGAGTTTGCACATTCTCCCCATGTCTGCGTGGGTTTCCAATGAGTGCTCCGGTTTCCTCCCACAGCCCAAAGATGTGCAGATCAGGTGAATTGGCCATGCTAAATTGCCTGTAGTGTTAGGTGGAGGGGTAAATGTAGGGGTATGGGTCTGGGTGGGTTGCTCTTCGGCGGGTCGGTGTGGACTTGTTGGGCCGAAGGGCCTGTTTCCACACTGTAAGTAATCTAATCTAATCCGTTCTGCCTGCCCCTGGTCCATTCCTTCTATATCCATGTGCTTATTTAAAAACCCTTTAACTGCCCCCAACATATCTGCCTCTACCACCACCTCAGCAGCATGTTCCAGACTCCGAGCACTCTTTGTGCAAAAAAACTTACCTCACAGATTTTCTTTGAACTTTCCTCTCTCGCTTTAAATGCAAACTCACTCGGTTCCTATGAACAAAATTGAATGAACCATATCCTCATTGGGTTAGCTTTGATTGTCTATATGAATGCATAATCTTTGATCTAGATTGGACAGAATCATATTGCCTTGACCTCTTTGTTTATTTAAGGGATGTTTAACACCAGCCAATTAAAAGTGTTTAGAATTAATCAGCAAACTTCTCCACAAATATCTGTTGCAAGTCACAAAAGCTATTACAGTTTCAAAATTTACTTTGGCGTAAATGTATTCACAGCGTGCACCCTGCCACTTGAAACAGAAATGGGGAAGGTTTATTATGTCTGAATGAGGCAGAAATTCAACCAGGATCTTGTGGAATGGCAAAGCCAGCTCTGAGGCCAAATGCCAGGTTTCTGCACCTAGTGCTTATTTCATAGAACCACAGAATCCCTACAGTGTGGAACAGGCCATTCAGCCCATTGAGTCCACACCAACTTCTCATCCCCTAACCCTCTCCCTGTAACCTTGCATTTCCCCTGGCCAATCCAACTTAACCTGTACATCTTTGGACTGTGGGAGGCACCCAGAGCAAACCCATACAGACACGGGGGGGGGGGGGGGGGGGGGAGAGAGAGAGAGAGAGAATGTGCAAACTCCACACAGTTGCCATTGTTTCTGATAGTGCACATGGTCTTTTCCAAATGTCTTCATTGCCAAGGTCCTGTTTTCTCTTGGAAATGAACTCCGTTGATAAAAGATAGCTGGCCAGTGTCCAAACAATACCAACTGGTGATCTGACCACTAAAAATAAATAGTTTTCCCTTTCCACTTCATAGAAAACTTGTAAATTTTTCTGAGTATTCACTGAGTCTTAAATAGATGGTGTATTACATCTTTCTTGATATTTTATTAACAGTGAAAACAAGACCCTCTCTCTATGTGAGTGATGACTGTCTGAGCAAAGACATAATAGAGCATCATCCTGTGTCTCGTGAATGGAGATCAGGAAAAGTGGGAAAGGAGACCTGGTGACTTGAGGAAGAGTCAAACCAGACTTGAAATGTTAATCTTCTGGACAGATGCTGCCAGACCTGCTGAGTTATTCAGCGATTTCTGTGTGTCTCCTTAAATCAGCCTGTCTTGAACCCAGTCAGATCAATGTACAAATAAAACCACAAAACAAAGGATCAGCCACATCAGTTTTTATATCTATAAATGAGAGCAATATGCTGGAATGTCATGTTTAACTAGTGCTAGATGAATTGTTGAGTTGGTAGAATATTTTGTGAAATTGCCATGAGTATAAAATGTCCAGACGAAGCAGCTCTGCACAGCAATGGTAATCATTCGGCCCAGCTTCAGGATGACAGTATTACAACTATTTCTAAAGTCGTAGTTTAAATCCAACCAGATCTTAACTCAAAGTGACTGCATTTGAATTTCAGTTTCAATCTTCCATGTGGGGCAGCACAGTGGCTCAGTGGTTAGCACTGCTGCCTCACAGCGCCAGGAACATGGGTTCGATTCCAGCCTCAGGCGACTGTCTGTGTGGAGTTTGCACGTTCTCCCCGTGTCTGCGTGGGTTTCCTCTGGGTGCTCCGGTTTCCTCCCACAGTCCAAAGATGTGCAGGTAAGGTGAATTGGCCATACTAAATTGGCCATAGTGTTAGGTGCATTAATCAGGGGTATATATGGGGAATGGGTCTGGGTGGGTTACTCTTCAGAGGGTCAGTATGGACTTGTTGGGCCGAAGGGCCTGTTTCCACATTGTAAGGAATCTAATCTAATCTTAAAAAAAAGCCTTTCATCAGGAATGAGGCTGGGAGCCTCAGGGATGGAGAGATCAATGGGAAGGGAGGGGGAGGTGGGCTGGGGAGAGGGTAGCTGAGAGTCCAATAGGTGGACAGAGGTGGGGTAAAGGTGATAGGTCAGAGGGGAGGTGGAGCAGATAGGTGGGAAGGAAGGTTGACAGGTAGGGTAGGTCATGAGGATGGTGCTGAGCTGGAAGGTTGGAACTGGGGTAAGGTGGGGGACGGGAAATGAGGAAACTGGTGAAGTCCACATTGATAGGCAAAAGTGAGGACTACAGATGCTGGAAACCAGCAGTTCATTCCTGATGAAGGGCTTTTGCCCGAAATGTTGATTTTCCTGCTCCTCAGATGCTGCCTGACCTGTGTTTTTCCAGTATCACTCTCATGTAAAGTCCACATTGATGCCCTGGGGTTGAAGTATTCTGAGGTGGAAGATGAGGCATTCTTCCTCCAGGCGTCGGGTGGTGAGGGAGTGGCGATGGAAGAGGCCCAGGACCTGCAAGTCCTCGGCAGAGTGGGAGGGGGAGTTGAAATGTTCAACCACGGGACGGTGGGATTGATTGGTGCGGGTGTCCCGGAGATGTTCTCTGAAACGCTCTGCGAGTAGTTGTCCAGTCACTCCAATGTAGAGGAGACTGCATCAGGAGCAACCAATACAGTAAATGATGTGTGGAAGTGCAGGTAAAACTTTGATGGATGTGGAAGGTTCCTTTGGGGCTTGGATGGAGGTGAGGGGGGAGGTTTTGCAATTCCTCCAGTGGCAGGGGAAGGTGCCAGGACGGGAGGGTGGGTTGTTAGGGGGTGTGGGCCAGCATAATCTCGCGACTCTTAAACTCAATTTCCCTGCTAATGAAAGCCAACTCACTAAATGCCTTCTTAACAACCCCATCAATTTGGGTGGCAACTTTGAGGGCTTTATGGGCATGGATCCCAAGATCCCTCTGTTCCTCCACATTGCCGAGATTCCTACTTTAACCCTGTATTCTGCATTCAAATTCGATCTTCCAAAATGAATCACCTCACACTTTTTCAGGTTGAACTCCACTTGCCACTTCTCAGCCCAACTCTGTCCTGTAAATGTTTTGTTGCAACCTACAACAGCCCTCCACACTATTCACAACTCCACCAACCTTCCTGTCATCGGCAAACTTACTAACCCACCCTTCCACTTCCTTATCCAAGTCCTTTATAAAAATCACAAAGAGCAGAGGTCCCAGAACCGATCTCTGTGGAACACCACTGGTCACTGAGCTCCAGGCTGAATACTTTCCCTCTGTCTTCTATGGACCAGCCAATTCTGTATCCAGATAGCCAATTTTCCCTATATCCCATACCTCCTTACTTTCTGAATGAGCCTACCATGGGGAACCTTATCAAACACCTTGCTAAAACCCACGTACTCCACATTCACTGCTCTCCCTTCATCAATGTGTTTTGTCACATCCTCAAACAGTTCAATAAGGTTTATGAGACATGACCTGCCCCTCACAAAGCCATGCTGACTATCTCTAATCAAACTATGGTTTTCCAAATAATCATAAATCCTGTCTCTCAGAATCCTCTCTAATACTTTACGCACCACAGACATGAGACTGACTGGTCGAGAATTCCCAGGATTATCTCTATTCCCTTTCTTGAAAAAGGAAATAAAGTTTGCCACCTTCCAATCATCTGGCACTGCACCAGTGGACAGGGAGGATGAAAAGATCATCGCCAAAGGTACAGCAATCTCTTCCCTCGCTTCCTGTAGTAACCTTCAATATATCCTATATATATATATAGGACAGATGTCAGAGGTAATTTCTTTACTCAGACTAGTAGGGGTGTGGAATGGCCTACCTGCAACATTAGTAGGCTTGCCAACTTTCAGGGCATTTAAATGGTCATTGAATAGACGCATGAATGAAAATGGAATAGTGTTGATTAGATGGGCTTCAGATTGATTCCACAGGTCGGCACAACAACAAGTGCGGAAGGGCCTGTACTGTTCTGTAATGTTCTATGTTCTGTGTTCTATCCCATCTGGCCCAGGGGACTCATCTATCCTCATAACACACCAGATGGCCTCCTTCTTTAGAGACCGCACTTTCCCTTCCCACATGGTTAAAGATGCCCTCCAACGCATCTCGTCCACATCCCGCACCTCCGCCCTCAGACCCCACCCCTCCAACCGTAACAAGGACAGAACACCCCTGGTGCTCACCTTCCACCCTACCAACCTTCGCATAAACCAAATCATCCGCCGACATTTCCGCCACCTCCAAACAGACCCCACCACCAGGGATATATTTCCCTCCCCACACCTTTCC
>NC_057722.1:81188393-81198283 GCF_004010195.1 Chiloscyllium plagiosum | reverse complement strand
ACCGCCGCTCCATCACCACCAGACGCCTGGAGGAAGAACGCCTCATCTTCTGCCTCTGAACACTTCAACCCCCGGGCATCAATATGGACTTCAACAGTTTCCTCATTTCCCCTTCCCCCACCTCACCCAAGTTCCAAACTTCCTGCTCAGTACTGGACCCATAAATTGTCTGGACTTGTCCTACCTGTCTATCTCCTTTTCCACCTTTCCACTCCACCCTCTCCTCCATGACCTATCACCTTCATCCCCTCCCCCACTCACCTATTGTACTCTATGCTACTTTCTATCCACCCCCACCCTCCTCTAACTTATCTCTCCACCCTTCAGGCTCTCTGCCTGTATTCCTGATGAAGGGCTTTTGCCCGAAAAGTCGATTTTCCTGCTCCTCAGATGCTGCCTGACCTGCTGTGCTTTTCCAGCGCCACTCTAATCTCGACTCTGGTTTCCAGCATCTGTAGTCCTTGTTTTTACCTATCCTCATATTTGTCAAAATTTCCAGCACATCCTCCTTCTTAAGATCAACTTGTTTGAGCATATCAGCCTATTTCACACTGTCCTCACCAACGACAAGGTCCCCCTCAGCATTGAATACTGAAGCAAAGTATTCATTAGCGACCTCCCATACCTCCTCTGACTCCAGGCACATGTTCCCTCCACTGTCCCTGATTGATCCTACCCTCACTCTGGTCATCCTCTTGTTCCTCACATAAGTGTTGAATACCTTGGGGTTATCCTTAATCCTACTCACGAAGGCTTTTTCCTGCCCCTTCAAGCTCTCCTAAGTCCTTCAGTTTCTTCCTGGTTACCTTGTAACCCTCTAGAGCCCTGCCTGAACCTTAAGTAAGCTTCCTTCCTCTTCTTGACTAGATGTTCCACATCCCTTGTCACTCAAGGTTCCTTCACCCTACCATCCTTTCCTTGCCTCAGTGGGACAAACCTGTCCAACATTATCAGCAAGTGCTCCCTAAACAACCTCTACATTTCTGTCGTGCATTTCCCTGAGAACATCTGTTCCCAGTTTAGATGCCCCAGTTCCTGCCTAATTGCATTGTAATTCCCCCTCTCCCAATGAAATACTTTCCCATACCATCTGCTCCTACCCCCCTCCATGGTCATGGAGTTGTGATCACTATCACCAAAATGCTCTTCCACCGAGAGATCTGACACCTGTCCAGGTTCGTTGACAAGCACCAAATCCAATATGCGCCCCCCCCCCCCCCCCCCCCCCCAAGTCGGCCTATCTACATATTGCGTCAGGAAGTCTTCCTGTACACATCTGACAAAAACTGCTCCATCCAAAATATTTGCACGAAGGAGGTTCCAATCAGTTGAATTCACACGTGACAACATCCCTGTTACTTCTGCACCTTTCCAAACTCTGCCTCCTAATCTGCTCCTCTCTGTCTCTGTTGTTATTGGGGGGTCTGTAGAAAACTTCCGATAAAGTGAGTGCTCCTTTCCTGTTTCTGACTTCCACACAGACTGACTCTGTAGACAAACCATCCTCAATGACCTCCCTTTCTGCTGCTGTGATACTATCTCTGATTAGTAATGTTACCCCCAACCTCTTTTACCTCCCCACCCCCCCCCATTCCTTTTGAAACATCTAAACCCTAGAACTTCCAATATCCATTCCATGCCCCTACTACTCTCTGAGTAAAGAAACTACCTCTGACATCTGTCCTGTATCTATCACCTCTCAGTTTAAAGCTATGTCCCCTTGTGCTAGCCAACTTCATCCAAGGAAAAAGGCTCTCCCTATCTAACCCTCTGATTATCTTATATGTCTCGATTAAGTCACCTCTAAATCTTCTTCTCTCTAACAAAAACAGCCTCAGTTCCCTCAGCCTTTCCTTGTAAGACCTTCCCTCCATACAACAGGCAACATCCTAGTAAATCTCCTCTGAACCCTTTCCAAAACTTCCATATCCTTCCTATAATGCAGCGATCAGAACTGTACGCAATACTCCAAGTGTGGCTGCACCAGAGTTTTGTACAGCTGTAATATGACCTCATGGCTCTGAAACTCAATCCTTCTACCAATAAAAGCTAACGCACCGTATGCCTTCTTAACAACCCTATTATTCTGGGGGGGGCAACTTTCAGGGATCTATGCACATGGACACCAAGATCTCTCTGCTCATCCACATTACCAAGAATCTTACTATTAGCCCTCTGTATTCCTGTTGCCCCTTCCAAAGTGAATCACCTCACACTTTTCTACATTAAACTCTATTTGCCACATTTCAGCCCAGCTTTGCAGCTTATCTGTGTCACTCTGTAACCGGGAACATCCTTCGGCATTATCCACAACTCCCCCCTAGACCAACTAGCCATATATCTGAAGCCCTCCCTTCTACACCAACCCTGCAGCTACATGTTTAACTGTACATGCTCTCTGTTCCAACCCTCACTAGCCTGTGGCACTGGTAAAAATCCTGAGATTACTGCTTTGCTCCTCCTGCCTTCTAGCTTCCAATCTAACTCCCTATATTCTCCTCCCTTTCCCTACCGATGTCATTGGTACCAATGTGTACCACAACATCCGGCTGCTCTCTCTCCCCCTTAAGAACCCTGTAGACTCAATTTAGACATCCCTGACCCTGTCACCCAAGAGACAACATACCATCCGGGAGTCCCGTTCATAACCACAGGATCGCCTGTCTGTCCCTCTCACCATTGAATCTCCTGTCACTATCATTCTCCTATTCTTCCCCCTTCCTTCCTGAGCCACAGAGCCAGGCTCAGTGCCAGAGACCTGGCCGTTGTGACTTTCCACTGGTAGGTCATTCCCCCTAACAGTACCCAAAGTGGTTTACTTATTATTGAGGAGAATGGAGAAAGTGAGGTCTGCAGATGCTGGAGATCAAAGTTGAAACTTTATTGCTGGAACAGCACAGCAGGTCAGGCAGCATCCAGGGAACAGGAGATTCAACGTTTCGGGCACAGGCCCTTCTTCAGGACTGAAGAAGGGCCTGTGCCCGAAACGTCGAATCTCCTGTTCCCTGGATGCTGCCTGACCTGCTGTGCTGTTCCAGCAATAAAGTTTCAACATTGAGGAGAATGGCCACAGGGGGTCCCTGCACTGTCTGCCTATTTCCTTTCTTTCTCCTGACGATCACCCAGCTACCTATTGGTGGAGCAGCAGAAAGCAAAGGTGACTGTCAAAGAATACAGGAGAATATAGATAGACTGGAGAGTTGGGCGGAGAAGTGGCAAATGGAGTTCAATCCGGGCAAATGTGAGGTGATGCATTTTGGGAAGTTTAATTCTAGAGGGAACGATACTGTAAACGGAAGAGCCTTGGGTAAAGTTAATGAGCAGAGAGATCTGGGAGTTCAGGTCCATTGTACCCTGAAGGTTGCTGTACAGAGGGATAGAGTGGTCAAGAAGGCATATAGTATGCTTGCCTTAATCGGATGGGGTATTGAGTATAAGAGCTGGCAGGTCATGTTAAAATTGTACACGACATTAGTTCGGCCATATTTAGAATACTGTGTACAGTTCTGGTCGCCACATTACCAAAGGGATGTGGACGCTTTGGAGAGGGTGCAGGGAAGGTTTATGAGGATGATTAGATTACATTACAGTGTGGAAACAGGCCCTTCGGCCCAACAAGTCCACACTGACCCACCGAAGTGCAAACCACCCATACCCCTACATTTACCCCTTACCTAACACTACGGGCAATTTAGCATGGCCAATTCACCTGACCTGCACATCTTTGGACTGTGGGAGGAAACCGGAGCACCCAGAGGAAACCCACGCAGACACGGGGAGAACATGCAAACTCCACACAGACGGTTGCCCGAGGTGGGAGTTGAACCCAGGTCTCTGGCGCAGTGAGGCAGCAGTGCCAACTACTGTGCCGCCGTGCCGCCCACCAGGATGGTGCCTGGTATGGAAGGTGCTAGCTATGAAGAGAGGTTGAGTAGGTTAGGTTTGTTTCCATTAGAGAAAAGGAGATTGAGGGGGGACCTGATTGAGGTTTACAAAATCATGAAGGGTATAGACAGGGTGGATAGAGATAAGTTTTTCCCTAGGGTGAGGGATTCAATAACGAGAGGTGAAAAGTTTAAGGGGGATACTCGCGGCAAATACTTCACACGGAGGGTGGTGGGTGTCTGGAACCCGTTGCCAGCAGAGGTGGTAGAGGCAGGCACGGTAGATTCATTTAAGGTGCGTCTGGACAGATGCATGAGTAGGTGGGGAGCAGAGGGATACAGTTCCTTAGGAATTAGGCAATAGGTCTATACAGTGGATTTGGATCAGCTCAGGCTTGGAGGGCTGAAGGGCCTGTTCCTGGGCTGTAAATTTTCTTTGTTCTTTATCCTGTAACTTAGGTGTGACTACCTCCCTATAACTCCTCTCTATCACCCCCTCCACCTCCCAAATGATCTGAAGTTTGTCCAGCTCCAGCTCCAGTTCCCTAACGCTGTCTGGGAGGAGCTGGAGTTGGGTGCCATGTCTCGCAGGTGAAGTTAGCGGGGACACCAGTAGTGACCCTTACCTCCCACATCCCGCAAGAGGAGCATGCGACTCCCCTGGCCTCCACCCCGTCTGCTCTAAATTACCAAGAGAGATAAAGAAAATCCTTACCAACCCTGCAGCCAGTTTTTGTTTTGGTTAGAGGAGGAGGGATACGGGTGTAGTGTGTCGGGTTTAGCCGCTGTCTAAGTATATTAGCTCACGTACCCAGCAGTCCCTGTGTCTGCTTCTGTTCCTGTTCAGCCTTCACTGCGCTGATTTACCAGGTATGTACCTTCCCAGCTGGTCCCTGGCTCATGCTCTCGCGACTCCCGCTGCTGAAATTTCTCAAGGGCTTTGTCTGATCTCAGTGTACGAAACCTTACTTTTACTTCCTTGTTCTTTTTGACTAAACTTTTAATATCTCTTAGGATTTTAATGCTCCTCGGATACTGCCTGAACTGCTGTGCTCTTCCAGCACCATAATCCAGAATTGTAATATCTCTTATCATCCGGGATTCCAGAATATGAGTAATTTTGCTCGAGTTAAAATGATTAACAAATGATTCTGAATGCGGCAAATGACATTATGTTGGTTTGAAAATAAGATATTACAGGAAGAGAAGAGAACCGATCAAGGTATAACAAGGATTCGAGAATAAAAGAGAGAAGGATGATTAGAGAAGAAGAAAATTGAATTAAAAATTACAGTAGAGAAAACGTGATTTGTCACATTACAGGTGACCACCATTGCACTATACACACACACAGATACTCCTACACACACACACTCTCTCTCACACACACACAGGCACTCCTATACACACATACAGACACACACACTCCCACACTCTCACATGCACCCCCTCACAGACTTAAGACACTCTGCACTCACTACACACACACGCACATACACTTTCTCACACTCACAACCCCCAACCCAGACAGACACACACAGACAGACAAAGACCCACATGCACACATATATTTGGTGGGGTGAATTTGTACTTGCAGAGTTACATTGTACTTTGCTCAAAAACTGCATGAATTCATGTAAAACTCCGTTATCTCACTTTTTAGATTAGGATCAATCTGAACATCATGGCATAGACAGAGAACACAGGGGGCTAACACCTTCAACATATTGTCTAGCTAACACCATTGTTAACAGCTAACCAGAGAATGCAACTTTTTTTAAAAAAGGTTTTGTGATTTACACATGAAAGAAGTGAAACTATCATTGTACTCTAACAGATGAAAGGCTTAACAGACAATCAATTTTTCAATGTAGAATTTCAGTTACATCATACTGTAAATTTTTGCTATAAATTCTGTGTTAGGATTGAGCCCTCCACAATCACCTAGTATGCTTCCAATTAAACCTATTGGACTACAACCTGGTGTTGTGTAATTTTTAACTTAGTAGAGAGAACAGTTATTAAAATGTAACTTACAACAAAACTCTGTATCGCACATTGAAACCTAACGTCCAGTGCCATTTGGGAAGAGAGTTCCAACCCTCTCCCACCCTTTATGTGTAAAAGTGCTTCCGAACATTTCTCCTGAACAGTTTAGCCCTCATTCTCACAATGTGCCGCTAGAAATAGAATTCTAACCAGTGGAAATAGTTTCTCTTTACCTTATCTATTTCTTCGATCAGATCACTCCTTAACCTTTTAAATTTTCGGGAAAACAGGCCTAATGTGAATAATCTCTGCTCAAAACTTCACCTCTGAAGTCCCTGGAGGGAGAAAGTGAGGGCTGCAGATGCTGGTGATCAGAGTAGAGAGTGTGGTGCTGGAAAAGCACAGCAGGTCAGGCAGCATCCGAGGAGCAGGAGAATTGATGTTTCGGGCATAAGCCCTTCATCTTTCCTGATAATGAGCTTTTGCCCGAAATGTTGATTTTCCTGCTCCCCGAATGCTGCCTGACCTGCTGTGCTTTTCCAGCAACACACTCTCGAGTCCCAGGTATCAGTCTTGTGCACCTGCTCCACGGCCAATCTATCCTTCCAAAGCTGTGTTTCCCAGATCTGCTTGGACCACTTCAAGTGGGGGTTAACCAGGGTTTTGTGTAACTCCCACATCCTTGCGCTCCAGCCCTCTCGATATAAACTCCAGCATTCCAATCGACTTCCTGATTATTTTCCACTGCAGGTAGAAATTTCAGCTTTGCTTTTCCATTATAAACAGTTACCTGTTACTCAGAGCGGTATGCGTCACTGATACTTGATCAATGATTTTTACCAGCTGGTAAAACAAAATAATGTCAGTTGTTCCAAAGAAAAGTCATATTGGATTGAAATCCATGATATCGCCGAGTTCCACAGCTGCATTTCTCTCGCGTTTTTTGTTTTCAAAAATTAAATCATGAAACTGTTTCAGTTTAAATGATACCGTGCAGCACTGAAATTCATGTTCAGACTGCTAAGAGTTAATCACTTAGCAATTAGAAGACAGTATTTATTACTGAACAAAAGCTTCATATGTGATGCCAAGTCACTGTGCCTTCATACTGAGTGGAGCTCCCTTGGCACTGCATGCTGTTTGACAGGTTATTGAAAGAAAGCCTTTTAGACTGATGATCCTATTGTGATCATTCACAGAGGCCTGAATCGTCACATTTATACAGTAAATTGCTTCTTGTAAATGAGGCATTCAAGTCTATAAAAATTGGGTCTAATTCTGTTGTGACTCTTTGCATCTGCAGGAAATTTTATGAACAGCCAAGCTTTATCGTAAAATTCACCAACAACATCTGCCATTCGTTTTAGGGCATCTTGATAATACTGTGAGTATTGCTCGACATAGAATCCAATAAGGTCTCTGTGGATGGGAATAAATAATTTCTAAATTGCTCTCTTTGTCAAAAACTATTACCTGAACCTAAACCCAAAGGAATAAATTCCGAAAAGAAATGATTAAAATTCACTCGGGACACATAACAAACTGGCCAATGGCAAAGCAAGTGCGACTGTGCACCACAATTAGGTGCTAATTTGGCGAAAATAATTTCAATGAATTGAAGATGGAGGTATAGCATTTTATTGCTACTCAGAAGTTGCTTTCTGTGACAGGACAACACTTTCAGTCACTCAGGTAAAGCCCAAGGGGTGCTGGAAAAAATAAAATAAGGAAGCTGATGTTTAATTTTAAAGTTGATTTTGATAACTTTCATATCAAAATTAATCTGTTACATTGAAAAATGCCATTTATTATATGCAAAGCCTAAAATTAGATTAAATTCCCTACAGTGTGGAAACAGGCCCTTTGGCCCAACAAGTCCACACTGGCCCTCCGAAGACTAACCCACCCAGACCTATCCCCCTACCCTATATTTACCCCTGACTAATGCATCAAACACTATGGCCAATTTAGCTTGGCCAATTCACCTGACCTGCACATCTTTGGACTGTGGGAGGAAACCGGAGCACCCGGAGGAAACCCACGCAGACACGGGGAGAACGTGCAAACACCACACAGACAGTCACCCGAGGCTGGGATTGAATCTAATAAAATTAAAATGTCACCATCAAATAATATCATCATATGATCAGAGAAAAGCCACTTTATTTTGACACTTTACTGAATTGTTCTAGCTGTAACAATTGGGTAGTCAATTATTTTTTATTCACTCATGAGACACAGGCACCACTGGCTGGGTCAGCATTTATTCCCCATCTCTAGTTGTGAAGTTGAGAAGGTGGGGGTGAGCTGCCTTCTTGAACCACTGCAGTCCACCTGCTGTGGGATGACCCACACTGTCCCTTAGGGAGGGAATTCTAGAATTCTGACCCAGTGACAGTGAAGGAACATTGATATATTTCCAAGTCAGGATGGTGAGTGGCTTGGAAGGGAACTTGCAGGGGATGGTGTTCCCATGTACCTGCTGCCCTTGTCCTTCTAGATGGATGTGGTCATGGGTTTGGAAGGGGCTGTCTGAGGATCTTGGGTGAATTTCTGCAGTGCATCTTGTAGATAGTACACACTGCAGCTACTGAACGTCAATGAAGGAGGGAGAGGATGTTTGTGGATGTGGTGCCAATCAAACGGGCTGCTTTGTCCTGGATTGTCTCAAACTTCTTGAGAATGTTTGGAGCTGCACCCATCCAGACAAGTGGGGAGTATTCCATCACACTCATGACTTGTGCTTTGTAGATAGGGGACGGGGTTTGGGGAGTCAAGAAGTGAGTTAATCACTGCAGTATTCCCTCACCTCTGAGCTGTTCTTGTAACCATTGTGTTTGTAAGGCTGGTCCATGTAAGTGTCTGGTCAATAGCATGGGGGAATTCAGTGATGCTATTACCATAGAATGTCAACGGGCAGTGGTTCGACTGTATTTTTTTGTTTAAGTTGGTCATAGCCTGGCATTTGTGTTGCACCAATGTTGCTTGCCACTTGTCAGCCTATAGTCGAAGAGCGTGATGCTGGAAAAGCACAGCAGGTCAGGCAGCATCTGAGGAGCAGGAGAATCGACATTTCTGAGAGTGCAATAAGTAGAGAGGTGGGAGTAATGGTGATAGGTTCGAGAGGAGTGCATAGGTAGGAAGGAAAGTGGACAGGTAGGACAGTTCAAGAGGGCAGTTCCAAGTTGGAAGTTTGGATCTGGGATAAGGTGGGGGAGGGGAAATGAGGATACTGGTGAAATCCACATTAATCTCATGTGGCTGGAGGGTCTCAAGGCAGAAGATGAGACGTTCTTCCTCCAGGCATCGGGTGGTTAGGGAGTGGCACTGGAGGAGGCTCTGCAGGAGACATTTGTGGCTATCCCCATTTCAAACAGGTATGCTGTTTTGGAAAATGTAGGGGGTGATGGATTCTCAGGGGAACGTAGCACAAACAGCCAAGTTTCTGGTCTTGAGACTGGCTCTAATGAAATGAGGGGTACGTCGGCTTCCAAGAGATCAATTGTGTTAGGGGATTCTGTAGTCCGAGGTACAGACAGACGTTTCTGTGGCCAGCGGAGAAAAAGCAGAATGGTGTGTTGCTTCCCTGGTGCCAGGATCAATGAGGTCACAGAGACGGTGCAGAATGTTCTCACGGGGGAGTGGGGGCAGCAGGAGGTCATTGTCCACATTGGAACCAACGATATAGGAAGGGCAAAGGTTGAGATTCTGAAGGGACATTACAGAGAGTTAGGCAGAAGTTTAAAAAGGAGGTCCTCAAGGGTAGTAATATCTGGATTACTCCCGGTGCTACGGGCTAGTGAGGGCAGGAATAGGAGGATAGAGCAGATGAATGCATGGCTGAGGAGCTGGTGTATGGGAGAAGGATTCACATTTTTGGATCATTGGAAACTCTTCTGGGGTAGAAGTGACCTGTACAAGGAGGACGGATTGCACCTAAATTGGAACGGGATTAATATACTGGCAGGGAAATTTGCTAAAACTGCTCAGGAGGATTTAAACTAGTAAGGTGGGGGG
>NC_057722.1:81179516-81185582 GCF_004010195.1 Chiloscyllium plagiosum | reverse complement strand
GCCCCCACCCCCACCCCCACTCCGGCCTATCACCCTCACCTTAACCTCCTTCACCTATCGCATTTTCAACGCCCCTCCCCCAAGTCCCTCCTCCCTATCTTATATCTTAGCCTGCTTGGCACACTTTCCTCATTCCTGAAGAAGGGCTCATGCCCGAAACGTCGATTCTCCTGCTCCTTGGATGCTGCCTGACCTGCTGCGATTTTCCAGCAACACATTTTCAGCTCTGATCTCCAGCATCTGCAGTCCTCACTTTCTCCTTAAAGAAATTGAGGGTTTGGTTAAGAACAAGAAGGAAGCATTTGTCACGTATAGACAGGATAGATCGAATGAATCCTTAGAAGAGTATAAAGGAAGTAGGAGTATACTTAAAAGGGAAATCAGGAGGGCAAAAAGGGGACATGAGACAGCTTTGGCAAATAGAATGAAGGAGAATCCAAAGGGTTTTTAAAAATATATTAAGGACAAAAGGGTAACTAGAGAGAGAATAGGGCCCCTCAAAGATCAGCAAGGCAGCCTTTGTGTGGAGCCACAGAAAATCGGGGAGATACCAAATGAATATTTTGCATCAGTATTTACTGTGGAAAGGATATGGAAGATATAGACTGTAGGGAAATAGATGGTGACAGCTTGCAAAATGTCCATATTACAGAGGAGGAAGTGCTGTATGTCTTGAAATGGTTAAAGGTGGATAAATCCCCAGGACCTGTTCAGGTGTACCCGAGAACTATGTGGGAAGCGAGAGAAGTGATTGCTGAGCCTTTTGCTGAGATATTTGTATCATTGATAATCACAGGTGAGATGCCAGAAGACTGGAGGTTGGCAAATGTGGTGCCACTGTTTAAGAAGGGCGGTAAAGACAATCCAGGGAACTATAGACTGGTGAGCCTGACCTCAGTGGTGGGCAAGTTGTTGGAGGGAATCCTGAGGGACAGGATTTACATGTATTTGGAAAGGCAAGGACTGATTCGGGATAGTTAACATGGCTTTGTGCGTGGGAAATCGTGTCTCACAAATTTGATTGAGCTTTTTGAGGAAGTAACAAAGGAGATTGATGAGGGCAGAGCAGTAGATGTGATCTATATGGACTTCAGTAAGGCGTTCGATAAGGTTCCCCATGGGAGACTAATTAGCAAGATTAGATCTCATGGAATACAGGGAGAACTAGCCATTTGGATACCGAACTGGCTCAAAGGAAGAAGACAGAGCATTGTGGTGGAGGGTTGATTTTCAGACTGGAGGCCTGTGACCAGTGGAATGTCGCAAGGATCGGTGCTGGGCCCTCTACTTTTTGTCATTTACATAAATGATTTGGATGTGAGCATAAGAGGTACATTTAGTAAGTTTGCAGATGACACCAAAATTGGAGGTGTAGTGGACAGCAAAGAGGGTTACCTCAGATTACAACAGGATCTGGACCAGATGGGCCAATTGGCTGAGAAGTGGCAGATGGAGTTTAATTCAGATAAATGCGAGGTGCTGCATTTATCTTTTTGATGGATTGACCTCTTATTCCTAATTTGAATGCATGTGGGCTGCTTTACTATGTTTTTTCCTGCTTAATAATTAATGAACTGCTTGCCTTTATTGGTCAGAGTATTGAGTACAGGAGTTGGGAGGTCATGTTGCGGCTGTACAGGACATTAGTTAGGCCACTGTTGGAATATTGCGTGCAATTCTGGTCTCCTTCATATCGGAAAGATGTTGTGAAACTTGAAAGGGTTCAGAAAAGATTTACAAGGAATTTGCCAGGGTTGGTGGATCTGAGCTACAGGGAGAGGCTGAACAGGCTGGGGCTGTTTTCCCTGGAGCATCGGAGGCTGAGGGGTGACCTTATAGAGGTTTACAAAATTATGAGGGGCACGGATAGGATAAATAGACAAATAGACTTTTCCCTGGGGTGGGGGAGTCCAGAACTAGAGGGCATAGGTTTACTGTGAGAGGGGAAAGATATAAAAGGGACCTAAGGGGCAAGTTTTTCACGCAGATGGTGGTACGTGTATGGAATGAGCTGCCAGAAGATGTGGTGGAGGCTGGTACAATTGCAACATTTAAAAGGCATTTGGATGGGTATATGAATAGGAAGGATTTGGAGGGATATGGGCCGGGTGCTGGCAGGTGGGATTAGATTGGGTTTGGAAATCTGGTCGGCATGGACGGGTTGGACCGAAGGGTCTGTTTCCATGCTGTACATCTCTATGACTCTATGAGGCCAAGGACTTGGATGTCCGTGGTGGAGTGGGAGGGGGAGTTAAAGTGTTTAGCCACGGGGTGGTGGGGTTATTTAGCACGCGTGTGTTCCAGAGATGTTTTCTGAAACATTCTGCAAGTTGGCATCCTGTCTTCCCTGTTACGACATGGGGTAAACCAGCAACACAGAAAAGATTTCTCCCGTGCAGTAATCTGTGATACTTCGAGAGGCCCAGAACTATTTAAAGTAAAAGTTAACAACTTTATTCCTTGAAGTGTAACAGAGAATAACTTACTAACAACTTAACCTATCTTTTACTTTCCCTTCTACAATACTAGTCTGATAAAACCCCGATTAAAATTTACCAAAAATTCAAGTTTTCAAAACCAGCCAGCTGTTTCATCTTCTATTGGATCTTCCTGCATCTTCTTTTCTTCTTTGTAGGGATTATGCTTCACAGGTCAAGGATCATTAAAGGTACCTTTAAAAAAGAGTTATTCACCGGGCAGTTTGTAGATGTCATTGGCTTGGCAGTTCTCCTCCCAACTGATCAAATTTTCCCCAGTCTTATACCCCCCAAAGCATTGGATTGTGCCATTGGTTTTTAAGATTATCACTATACTAAATTCAAACTTGATTGGAGTTTGGTATTTTTCAGAGTATAATTTAAACTGATTGGCCTAACCCATATCTGTTTTGTCATTTCCAGGCAGTCCAGCTAATCGAGCTTTCGACCAAGTGTTACATTGTTATCTTATTCAGAACATTTGGTGCTGTAACAGGTAGTTCTGCTGCTTTTAACTCTTAAAGGTACAGTACACCTACATCTTCATAACACCTCCCCCTTTAAGAAAAAAAATGAACCATCATAATGAAAAGATGGCTTCATTTTTCTCTATTCTTTCACCACATTACCCTAACATACAGATAATTTTAAGTTCACCTTAACTTCTTCCCATATAACTGTGTATATGTATATCACATTAAATAAAGGTAAATTTCATCTAAACTTTATCAGTTAAAACCACGATAATGCATCTGTGATTACATGTTTACAACCTGCAACATGTATGATTTTTAAATTAAAAGTCTGTATAAGACACCAATGAGATAGTTGCATATTCCTGTCTTTAAAGCATTCTAAGAATGTAAGCAGATTGTGATCCGTGTACACAACCATCTCTGACACATTGTGACTTTTTTGATTAGATTAGATTCCCTACAGTGTGGAAACAGGCCCTTTGGCCCAACAACTCCACACTGACCCTCCAAAGAGTAACCCACCCAGTCCCATTTTCCCTCTAACTAATGCACCTAACACTACGGGCAATTTAGCGTGGCCAATTCACCTGACCTGCATATCTTTGGACTTTGGGAGGAAACCGGAGCACCCGAAGGAAACCCACGCAGAGACAGGGAGAATGTGCAAACTCCACACAGATAGTTGCCCGAGGCTGGAATTGAACCTGGGTCCCTGGTGCTGTGAGGCAGCAGTGCTAACCACTGAGCCACTATGCCGCCCCAAAGAGACTTTGTCTATTTACCCTATCCATGCCCCTCGTGATTTTATAAACCTCTATAAGGTCACCTCTCAGCCTCTGATGCTCCAGGGAAAACAGTCCCAGCCTATTCAACTTCTCCCTTTAGCTCAAATCCTCCAACCCTGGCAACATCCTTGTAAATCTTTTCTGAACCCTTTCAAGTTTCACAGGCAAAAGGAGAGATTGAGAAGGACAGCCCTTCATGGTGACCTCAGCCTTTGTTGGTTTCAACAGCCAGCCACCTAGCTAACTGAGTTAACCAAGCCCATAATAAAAATGCTGTAAGGCCAGGACCAAACTCAATCGTTCCTTTTTGATTGTGGAGTATTTCCTCTGGTGGATATTGATCTTCTTCAAAAAAGTAACCACCTGGCAGTTCAATCTCATCCCCATCTTCCTGTAGGAGTATAGCTCCAACTCCGATGTCACTAACATTGATGGTGACTTTAAAACATTTTGAAAAGTTTGGTGTAGCTAAAACTGGTTTGGTGGTTAATATCGATTTCAAACGGTCGAATGCCTCCTGGCATGGTTCTGTCCACCGAAACATTGTGTTCTTCTTCAGCAAATCAGTTAACAGTGCAACTACACTAATGAAGTTTGGAACAAACCTCCGATAGTATCTGCTGAGTCCTAAGAATCAAAGCACCTCTTTCTTTAAGGTTGGTTGTGGAAATTCCTTGATGGCCTTTTTCTTTGCCTTCTGTGGGGTCAACCTTCCATGACCAATGTTATGTCCCAAGAATGTCAGCTCTGCTTTTGTGAATTCCGTTTTATTTAAGTTTATCACCAGTTTTGCTTCTCGTAATTGTTCAAAGAGCTCTACCAACTGTACCATGTGATTTTTCCAGGACTTAAAGATCGCCACCTCGTCCAGTTAGAGTGCAGAGTGATTTATCCCAGCCACAACTCTGTTCCTGAGTCTTTGGAATGTGACAGGTGTGTTCTTCATTCCAAAGGGCGTCACTTTAAACTGATACAGCCCATTTGAGGTTACAAACACAGAAATTTCTTTTACCGTCTCTGATAAAGGTACCTGCCAGTAACCACACATTAAGTCCAATCTGCTCCATTTGTCTTAGGATTCTATCCTTCAGATAATAACCCTCAGGAATACTCTCTGCCTCCTTTTTGGAGTATGCATCCACATATATATCTTTTATCATCTTGTCTTGCTGTTGCACGTCTCTTCTGTCTGACCCTCTGCCTGTTCAGGTTTTTCCTGCACCATTACATCAAACAGGGTGTCCACTAACTGAGCCTCAACTCCTTCATCTTTCTCTTTAGTTTTCACTTCATGCTGTGACTTATGATAGTGGGATCTGGTTACAACACACACTGTCTGGGAAAATGCCAGGATATTTCTGTTTTAACTCCTCAGTTTCTTGGTCTTCCTTGGGCTTCTCCACAACAAGGGGTGTCACTCTCACCTTGGATCCTGCCAAATCATTCCCAAGAACAAACTGAATTCCTGGAATTGACACTCGGTCAATCACTCCCACTGTGACTGCCCCAGTCTTGAGTTGGCATCCAACCTGATCTTACGTAGGGGATCATTAAATTTCTGTCCATCTGTCCCACAAAATTACCACATTCTCGGGTAACAGATCAGAAAGAGTGCATATTCGCTTATCCCTTTCAATCAGCGACTGGTTAGATCCTGTACCTCAAAATTATAACTGGTTGTCCTTCCCCACCCCTCCACCCCACTTTTTCTGAGTGAACTTTACCTAAAGAAGAGAATTTTTTATGGAAGTCAGATACTAACTCTATATCCAGCCCCTGCCCAGGCTGTGCACTCTCCTGCAGCTCCTCAGCTTTTCGTGGGGTCTCCTTTACTACTTCCACTATTGCCACTGGCTTAGTCTCTTTTCCCACAGGACCTTTCTTTACTAACCAGCACTGTGTCTTTCGTGTCCCACCTTCTGGCAGTGAAAACACCTTTTCCCAGTGCCCTTCTGAAACCACCGGCACTGGGATTGTCTGTGTCCCACTCCATTACGGTGAAAACACCTGAGGCCTTTCACCTCCTTTCCACCCTCTTGGACTTCTTTTTTAACCGGTGCGCTCGACTCTTGGTTTTGTAGTGTAGGATCTCCTCTTCTCGTAATTTCTATTCCTCACAGGACAAAATTCTGGCCCAAAGCTTAGAACATAGAACAGTACAGCACAGAACAGGCCCTTCTGCCCACGATGTTGTGCAGACCATTGATCCTCATGTATGCACCCACAAATTTCTGTGACCATATGCATGTAAAGTAGTCTCTTAAATGTCCCCAATGACCTTGCTTCCACAACTGCTGCTGGCAACGCATTCCATGCTCTCACAACTCT
>NC_057722.1:81174643-81177427 GCF_004010195.1 Chiloscyllium plagiosum | reverse complement strand
CTTCTTGCCTGTCTCAGAGGGACATATTTATTCATCACTCGCAACAACTGTTCCTTAAACAGTCTCCACATGTCTATAATGCCTTTACCATGGAACAATTGCTCCCAGTCCATGCTTCCTAACTCACGTCTAATCGCATCATAGTTTCCTCTTCCCCAATTAAATATCCTCCCATTTTGCCTAATCCTCTCCTTCTCCATCGCTATGTAGAATGTAGAGCTTCTACTCATCTGTTAATTCTGCTGCCCTTCTCACTTCCTGAACTTTCATCCTCCCATTTTGCCTAATCCTCTCCTTCTCCATCGCTATGTAGAATGTAGAGCTTCTACTCATCTGTTAATTCTGCTGCCCTTCTCACTTCCTGAACTTTCAAACAGAACGTCCACAACTTTCCACATGAATTCTTACCATCTCTGGAAGCGAGCTTTTAAACTCCTTCAGCAGAATAATCTCTCTTCGAGCCTCAAAGGTCTTATCTATTTCCAAAGCACACACCCATCGATCAAAATGATTATGTTTAAATCTTTTGAACTCAACACAAGTCTAACCTGGTTTCTTCTTTGTGTTTCTGATCTGCTGTCTACATGCTTCTGGTACCAATTCACAAGCACATAAAATAGCCTGTTTAACCTCTTCATAATCTCTTGACCCCTCATCTGACAGTGTGGCAAATACCTCATTGGGTCTGCCTATCAGTTTAGTCTGAACTAGCATTTCCCATAAACCCTCAGACCACTCCATCTGCCTGATCAATTTTTCAAATGAAATGAAGAAAGCTTCAACAACTTTCTCATCAAAACGTGGCAGAGTTTTGACATATTTGTATATATTACTAGCTTCTCTTTTAATCTCCATCCTGTTAGCTTGACTTTGCTAACCGAGTTGCAGCTTCTCAAGCTCAAATTCTCTCTTTTTGCTCAGCTAAGAACTTTCTCTCTCTTTCCTTTTCCTCTGTCTCTCTCTCTTTCCTCTCTCCCTTTGTTTATCTTCTAACTCCATTTTCGTCAATTATACTTTAAGTTTTTCTCCCTCTACTGCACTTGTCTGTTTCTCTGACACATCTAAGTGTTTGAGTAACTCCCTTACAATTTCAGCTTCACTTCTGTCCTTGGTTAAACCCAAATCTAACGTCTTTGCTAATTCTAAAAGGATGGCCCTTTGCTTTCCTTCCAATCTTCCTTGGCAAATTTGAGAATCATCATCAAATCCCAAAACCTCTTTAGCAATTTTTGAAGCCACTTCTCTCACTTTTAATTTAATCAACCACAAGTCACCAAAATTAAATAAATTGTCTCACCTGCATTTTATTTAAAGATCTAGGGCACTAACCTGCAAGTGTCTAAATCTGCTGGGATTGTTTGTACCCCCAAATCTATTTAAATTTGTCTAAACTAGTTCAAATCCCAACCACAAGCTTCCAAACTGTTACAACACGGAGTAAACCCTCCTGCTTAATTTAAACCAGCAACTCAGAAAAGATTTCTCCCGTGCAGTAATCTGTGAAAATTCAAGAGGCCAAGAACTATTTAAAGTACAAATTAATAACCTTATTTCTTGAAGTATAGCAGAATAATTAATTAACAATTATTTACAACTCTTTCCTATCTTTTACTTTCCCTTCTACAATACTAGTCCAATAAAACCCCCAATTAAGATTTACCAAAATTCAAGTTTTCAAAACAAGCCAGCTGTTGAATCTTCTATTTGGATCTTCCTGTGTCTTATTTACTTCTTATTAGGGATTATGTTTCACAGGTCATGGATCAATAAAGGTACCTTTAAGAGAGCTATTCTCCAGGTAGTCTGCAGATGTCATTGGTTTGACAGTTCTCCTCCAAATTGTTCAATTTTCCCCAGTCTTATACTCCTAAAGCATCAGATTGTGCCATTGGTTTTTAAGATTGTCAATATACTCAATTCAACCTTGATTTTTCAGGGTATACTTTAAACTGATTGGCCTAATCAAATCTGTTTTATCGTTTCCAGGCAACCAGCTAATCTAACTTTTGACCAAGTGTACATTATTACCTTATTGAAAACACATGTCAGATAGCTCGACTAGCTTTTAACTCTCTTAAAGATACAGTACACCC
This sequence comes from Chiloscyllium plagiosum, assembly GCF_004010195.1. Lineage (NCBI taxonomy): Eukaryota > Metazoa > Chordata > Chondrichthyes > Orectolobiformes > Hemiscylliidae > Chiloscyllium > Chiloscyllium plagiosum. Next base: position 81,175,334 of record NC_057722.1, on the reverse strand, counting down.
ACATCTACACAACACCCCGTGTAGAAGAGACCACATCGGGAGCAATGGACACAGTAGATGACCTGTGTGCAGGTAAATTTCTGTCAGATGTGGAAGGCTCCTTTGGGGCCTTGGATGGAGGTGAGGGGGGAGGTGAGGGTGCAGGGTTTGCACTTCCTGTGGTGGCAGGGGAAGGTGTTGCAAGGGGAGGGTGGGTTTCCTGGACCAAGGTGGACAGGACGGTGTCAAGGTATGTCGAGATAGGTTTGGTGGGGCTGAATTTTGGGTAGGAGGTAGAATCAGGTGGTGTGGGGTTGGACAGCTTCCAACCTCATAGTCCGGGAACCCCACACCGCCCGTTTCTACCTCCTTCCCAAGATCCACAAGCCTGACCACCCTGGCCGACCCATTGTCTCAGCATGCTCCTGCCCCACTGAACTCATCTCTACCTACCTTGACACTGTTCTATTCCCCCCTAGTCCAGGAACTCCCCACATACGTTCAAGACACCACCCACGCCCTCCACCTCCTCCAAGACTTCCGTTTCCCCGGCCCCCAATGCCTCATCCTCACCATGGATATCCAATCCCTCTACACCTCCATCCGCCATGACCAGGGCCTCCAAGCCAATAGACAATAGGTGCAGGAGTAGGCCATTCTGCCCTTCGAGCCTGCACCACCATTCAATATGATCGTGGCTGATCATCCTTAA
>NC_057722.1:81136126-81173661 GCF_004010195.1 Chiloscyllium plagiosum | reverse complement strand
CCCTCCTTTCCAACCTATTACCATTACCCCCACCTCCATCCACCTATCATACTCTCAGCTACCTTCTCCCCAGCCCCATGCCCCTCCCATTTATCTCTCAGCCCCCTTGGGCCACCCACCCCATTCCTGATGAAGGGTTTATGCTTGAAACGTTGACTCTCCTGCTCCTCGGATGCTGCCTGACCTGCTGTGCTTTTCCAGCACTACACTCTCGACTATGATCTCCAGCATCTGCAGTTCTCACTTTCTCCCAATTGTCAGCCCAAGCCTAGATATTGTCCAGATCTTGGTGTATTGGAACACAGACTGCTTCAGTATCTGAGAAGTTGCAAATAGTGCTGAACACTGTGCAATCATCAGTGAACATCCCCACTCCTGACCTTATGATGGAGGGAAGGTCATTGCTGAAGCAGCTGAAGAGGTTTGGGCCAAGGACACTACCCTGAGGAACTCCTGCAGAGGGCAGGGCACGTGGTTCTGTGGTTAGCACTGCTGCCTCACTACACTCGGGATCCGGTTCCATTCCAGCCTCGGGTGCTTGTTTGCGTGGACATTCTTCCCGTGTCTGTGTGGGTTTCTTCCGACTGCTCCAGTTTTGTAGTTATAGTCATAAAGTCATAGAAATATGTGCAGGATCGGGTGGATTGGCCATGCCCAATTGCCCATATTATCTGGGAGTGCGTACGCTAGGTGGGTAGGACGTGGGAATGCAGGATTCCAAGGGTGGGTTTGGGCGGATCCTCTTTTGAGGATCAGTACGGACTCGATGGGTTGAATGGTAGCTTTCACACTGTAAGGATTCTATGATTCTATGTCTTGGAGCTGAGCTGACTGATCTCCAACAATCATTACCATCTTCCAATGTGCCAGGTATGATGCCAACCAGCCAAGAAAATGCCTGCGCTATTCACCCACCAACATCATTCCCTGATTCAGGACTTTCTGTTTTTGAGTTGATTTTCTGAGCAGCTGCATTCCCTGTGTCATAATCACTAACTAAATGTTGCTTTAAGCTTTGGCCTGTGCAGGGCAGCCAGCATAAGAATGGGAATTATATTTGGGGGCGAGTGGGAACTGTCAGTCTTAGTATTCTTTCTGAATTTCCTTTTGAGACCAAGAGGAGCAAGGGTGCTCCCACAAGCCAGCGCCCTGGAAATGTCCCTCCTCTGCCCTCCATCAGTCACCATGAAACCTGAAGCCTATCCCTGTGATTTTCTTTTCCCTCCCCTCACACTCCCTCCCCCGGCACTGACTCACCACTTCAATTACACACCCATCTGATAGCCAGTTGTCAGTGCTCCTTGGGAATGAACTGGGAATGACCAGGGTCCAAGTACTGTTGAAGAGTGTGGTGCTGGGAAAGCACAGCAAGTCAGGCAGTATCTGAGGAGCAGGTGTCAGCAGCACTTTGTATAATGAGCATTCCTAGACCTTCTGGCTAACATCTCACTTTCAGGAGGGGCTTGACTTGGTCAATGCTCCCCTCATGGGAGAGTCTAGGACCAGAGGGCACAGTGTCAGAATAGAGGGGCATCAATTTCAGACTGAGATGGGGAGGCATTTCTTCTCTCTGAGGGTTGTAAGTCTTTGGAACTCCTTACCACAGAGAACTGTGGGGGCAGAGTCCTTGTGTATGTGTAAGGCTGAGACAGAGAGAGATTCCTGAGCAGTCGGGGGAGTAGGGGTTACAGGGAAAATGCAGAAAAGTGGACGAGGAATATCGGAGCAGATATGATCCCATTGAATAGCAAAGCAAGCTGGAGGGAACAGCCTACTCCTGTTCCTATTTTTATGGTCCAATGTAACACAGATGAAGTCTGGGAACTCGGATTGGGTTAACCTGCTCTGCTGAGTTAAAATGTGGGGAAGCTGGCCCAATGTATAAAGGTCACACATACTCTGCTGTAGGTCACTGGGAATGTCACATTCTAGAAACATGGAATCATATAGCACAGAGGAGGCCATTCGTCTGATGCTGGGTCAGGATGGAAGGTCATGAACCTGAATTATTTAACATGGCTCTTTCTCGATAGATGTCGCCTGATCTACTGAGTGCTGTTTCCAGTCCTTTTTCTGTATTAGTTTCAAAATTCTCGTGGTCTTTATACAAACCACTGCCTCTGTGTTCAGAAGAGCTTGAGATGGCATGAACATCTGTTGTGGGGACAAAAGAGAGAGAGAGAGAGAGAGAGGAAATGGGGTGGAGTGAGTGATGAACATGGAACTGTAGAGGAGCAGTAGCCAGATGGAAAGACATGGGGACAAGAGACTTTAGCTCCTGTAGAGGAGCAGTAGCCCAGATGGAAAGACATGGGGACAAGAGACTTTAGTGCAGCAGGGATTGGAATCGGAGCAGGGGGAAATAGAGAAAACTGAGGAGCCATTATTGAGGTGACCCAAAGTACAACGAGCGAAACTGGAAAAAGAAATCAGATCAGCTTGGTATTGTTATAATCACTTTTAACTTGCAAATTTTGAAAACTGAAATCAATTTCCTAGACAACATTTTATTAAATCATTAGTCTCAGACTCTGGATTATTAAATAATAAAAGATCGCATGACAATTTCGGAGGAAGATTGGAAATTCTCCCACTATTCTGGTCAGTATGGATCCCTCGCTATCACCCCCAAAACTGCAGAGTTGGTCCTTTATTTGAATGCTGCCTCTGGGATCTGCATTTCCCTGTGTTGCCATGGTGATAGCATTTCCACTCAAGGTGCTTCATAAATACAAGTATTTTCCGCTCGTTCTCTTATAGTTTTTGTCTCTTCTGTTTCTTTCCTGATTGCTTGCTTCCATTGTTCCTGTTCCTGAATCCTGAGCAAATTATTTCCTCTCTGAAATGGAGTAACCTTTTTCACCATCGTAAATTCACCGTTTGAGAAAAGGGGTTCAGTGTGTGTTCGAACTACCCAGACTGAACGTGGTGATTGGAGTTATTTTGTGCACTTTTCAAAATATTCCTCTCAAACATTCCACAGGCATTCCGTATTTGCATGGCGGTGGAGCACCCTCTGTCGAAAATACCAGGTTATTCCAGAATACATTTGTACACATTCAAATAGTTTCTAAAATTAATTGGGAAACAAATATTCACATCCATAGCTGGTAATACATGCTTGCTTTAATAAATAATTTACATTCCAAACATTTTAATTATAATGACTGGGTTGTTTTTGACAGTGAGAGTTGACAAATGGCACAAAATGTAACATGTGTTTTACCAAATCTCGGTAAATTGATGCAGTTATAACAATGACGCGTTAGTTACTCACCTGGAGAGAAACTACTGCTTCTCAAAGGCGTAACATTCCGGTTCCAGTTGATCTGATTACTGGACAAGTCCGATCCCAGACTGATATCCGGTCTGATCGCTTTTCTCATTTAATGAGGTGTTCCTTCACTAATAAGCAAGCACTCTGTGCTGCAGATTTGGTTTTCACAGTAAAATGGAAGTTTATTACACAAAAAGAAAGATAAAATAGTAAATAAAGAAGCTATTTACACATAGCAGAGTTTGAAAGATTCTGAAACACAATAAAAATACATCCCAACAGCATCCTTTCATCCTCTCATGTTTAGGTTTAACTTAACTGTTGCTTTTGATTCTGGGTTTGGAGAATGTGCTAGCCTCTTCATTGAATTTTCTCACAACTGAGCTTAGATTTTCTTATCTTTGAATAACTCTTTCAAGGTTCTAACCAAACACCTCCTTCTGGTGTTGAGCTTGAAACTAAATTTGAGGTGGCCTATTTTCTCACTCCTCCTGAACTAACCCCTCTCCCTCAGAGGGACTGTTTCATACATCCAACTTGAACAAGGACTTCTGCAAACTGAAAACAAAATTCCCAAGGTTGGAATTTTTCTCCTGAGCAAAAAAATACTTGACTCTTTAACTGAAAGCAGGCTAACACTCTTCAATGTTTCTTCTATCCCCTTGTAAAACACTTGCATTCCGAACAAATTCCTGTTACCATTCCAGGAAGTCTGTATCTCATACTGGTTTTAAAACAATCATGGCTCTTTAAATAGAACATCGAACAGTAGAGCACAGTACAGGCCCTTCAGCCCACGATGTTGTGCTGTGCATTTATCTTGATCTAAGATCACCCTAACCTAAACACCCCTCAATTTACTGCCATCCATGTGCTTGTCCAGCAGTCACTTAAATGTCCCTAATGTCACTGACTCTACTACCACTGCTGACAGTGCATTCCACACACCCACCACTCTCTGTGTAAAGAACCTACCTCTGACATCTCCCCTACACCTTCGTCCAATCACCTTAAAATTATGACTTCTCCTGACAGCCATTTCTGCCCTGGGAAAAACTCTCTGGCTATCTACTTTATCGATGCCTCTCATTACCTTGTACACCTCTATCAAGTCACCTCTCTTCCTTCTTCTCTCCAGTGTGAAAAGCCTGAGCTCACTCAACCTCTCTTCATAAGACATGCCCTCTAATCCAGGCAGCATCCTGGTAAATCTCCTCTGCACCCGCTCTAAAGCACCTACATCCTTCCTGCAATGAACCAACCAGAATTGGACGCAATATTCCAAGTGTAGTCTACCCAAGGTTATACAGAGCTGCAGCAAAACCTTGCGGCTCTTAAACTCAATCTCCCTGTTAATGAAAGCCAAAACACCATGCCTGTCAACCTGGGTGGCAAGTTTGAGGGATCTATGTACATGGACCCCAACATCCCTCTGTTCCTCCACACTGCCAAGAATCCTGTCTTTAACCCCGTATTCAGCATTCGCATTCGACCTTCCAAAATTAATCATTTTGCAATTATCCAGGTTGAACTCCATCTGCCACTTCTCAGCCCAGCTGTGTGCCCTGTGAATGTCATGTTGCAGCCTGCAACAGCCCTCGACACTATCTACAACAGCACTGACCTTTGTGTCATCGGCAAACTCACTAACCCACCCTTCCACTTCTTCAGCCAAGTCATTTATAAAAAATTAATAGAGCAGAGGCCCAAGAACAGATCCCTGTGGGACATCACTGGTCACCAACCTCCAGGCAGAATAGAACATAGAACATAGAACAATACAGCACAGAACAGGCCCTTCGGCCCACGATGTTGTGCCGAACAATTGTCCAAGCTTAAGCACCTATCCATGTACCTATCCAATTGCTGCTTAAAGGTCACCAAAGATTCTGACTCTACCACTCCCACAGGCAGCGCATTCCATGCCCCCACCACTCTCTGGGTAAAGAACCTACCCCTGACATCCCCCTTATACCATACTTTCCATCCACGACCACTCGCTGTCTTCTTTCAGCCAGCCAATTCTATATCCTGAGAGCCAGATTTCCCTGTATCCCATACCTCCTAACTCAGGTTAACAGGGTTGTTAAGAAGGCATACAGTGTTTTGGCCTTTATTAATAGAGGGATTGAGTTCCGGAACCAGGAGGTTATGCTGCAGCTGTACAAAGCTCTGGTACGGCCGCACTTGGAGTATTGTGTACAGTTCTGGTCACCGCATTATGAGAAGGATGTGGAAGCTTTGGAAAGGGTGCAGAGGAGATTTACTAGGATGTTGCCTGGTATGGAGGGAATGTCTTACAAGGAAAGGCTGAGGGTCTTGAGGCTGTTTTTGTTAGAGAGAAGAAGGTTGAGAGGTGACTTAATAGAGACATATAAGATAATCAGAGGGTTAGATAGGGTGGATAGGGCGAGCCTTTTTCCAAGTATGGTGACAGCGAGCACGAGGGGACATAGCTTTAAATTGAGGGGTGATAGATATAGGACAGATGTCAGAGGTAGTTTCTTTACTCAGAGAGTAGTACGGGTATGGAATGCTTTGCCTGCAACAGTAGTAGATTTGCCAAATTTAAGTACATTTAAGTCGTCATTGGACAGGCATATGGACGTACATGGAATAGTGTAGGTGGGATGGGCTTCAGATTGGTATGACAGGGCGGCGCAACATCGAGGGCCGAAGGGCCTGTACTGCGCTGTAATGTTCTATGTTGATGGCACAGCTTAAACCTTTAGAAAATCTTGTATTGAATGGTATTTTTGTGCCTTTTGTGAAATCACCATAGAACACGAAAATCACAGATCCTGTGTACACTGATTGCATCCAGCTTTAGCCCCACTGCCAGCGGCTGTTTGCACCTCTCCACAGCCTCTGTGATATCAGACTGTGTCGCTGACATTCTCTTCTGGCTAGGATGCAATTACCTTTAATGTAACATTGCGAAGACTCAAGCTGATATCTTCAGCAAATGCTGTAAAAGCTTGCCGCTTAACCACAAATTCCATTAACCACAGAATCTGTGTCTGAGGCTGAAACAGACTGGTGGAGTTTCTGAGACTTCACCATCTCAATTCTGATCACAAACTATTTTTACCAGTACTATGTCCAGTTTTGCCCTGCCTCAACCAAATTGCTATTGACACCTTCATCACTGCTTCTGTTGCCTCCTTGACCATTCTAGATCTCCCCATGGCAGCTTCCATGAATTTAAGCTAATTTCCAAGCTCTGCTACCTATGTCCTAACTTGCACCAAGTCCCAGTCACTCACCCACTGCTGTGTTCACTGACCTGCCCTGGTTCACATTCTCATTTGCTGTGTTCAAATTTCTTGATGCCCTCTTTAATTTCTGTCATCTCCTCCAGCCTGAAAACAACAATGGCTTGCTTTTTTACAGAAGAGAACATCCCAGACACTTCTGTGGAACATTATCAAAAATAAATTATCACAAATTCACATGAAAGTGCTATTAGGGCAGTATTTCCTTTCTGCTTTGTACTGGATTCACACTTTCACAAAATTGCTAATGCTAACACTTGGTTTACAGGGACTTAATGTGTTTCATGCTCTATGTAGCAACAAAACAACTGGTTTTAAGGAACACCTTAAAAGGCAGATCATTTCAGAAGGAGCATCCAAAGCATAGGCACAGCCATCAGTAGTAGAACAATTAAAATCAGATGCTCAAAGCTCTGTACATGTGGCACGGTGGCACAGTGGTTAGCACTGCTGCTTCACAGCGCCAGAGACCTGGGTTCCAATCCCGCCTCAGGCGACTGACTGTGTGGAGTTTGCACATTTTCCCCGTGTCTGCGTGGGTTTCCTCCGGGTACTCCTGTTTCCTCCCACAGTCTAAAAGATGTGCAGGTCAGGTGAATTGGCCATGTTAAATTGCCCGTAGTGTTAGGTGTAGGAGAATGGGTCTGGGTGGGTTGCTCTTCGGAGGGTCGGTATGGACTTGTTGGGCCGAAGGGTCTGTTTCCACACTGTGAGTAATCTAATCTATCTTCTTCCAACCTCGACTGCATGTCCATGTGCCAACATTTACCTTGCCATTGACGGAGGTGCCTTGAGCTGCTGAGGACATAAGCTCTGAAGTTTCTCCTTAAACCTTTCATTTTAAGACCCTCCTTAAAATGCATCTATGGCCAACCTTTGGTCATCTGTCCCAACATCTTCTGGTTATTTGTTGTCAGGATCTCTCTTAATACGCCTTGATGTTTTAAATCACCAGAATAGAAGACAGGGGAGCAAGAGAAGGCCAGAAAGTCTGTTGAGTCAGCTCTGCTATTCGATATGAACATATCTAACTCGGGGCTTCAATTCACTTCCTGCTCCTTAAATATACCAATGTGTTCCTGTCTCTGTACCACACCATTTTAAATCTGTTCATTATCTGTAATATTTCTTATTATAAAGTCCTTCTGTACCTGAATTTGATCAACTTGCATTCCATCTTTAAGGTTAAATTTAAAAACCCCTCCAGTAACACGATGTTTTTTACTTAGATGGAAAGGGGGAAAAAGTCATATAATTAAGAGTTTAAAACTTGTAGCAGAAATTGTGTGATTATCATTCCCTAAACTTGGTATGTCTCAGAACAGGAAGAAGTGTTGGACAGAAGCAAACCTGTTTATTTCTAATGTCACCATCATTCTACAGGTAAAAGATACAATTTTTGTTCTCAGCAGCTTGTTAAAATTTTCATGCAGTGATACATGAAAACAAATCTGTTGAATTGCACTTTTAGTCATTCTGTTGGGATTGATATGAAAGAGAGATGTGTGTAGTAATCCAAACCTTGTACAAATCAATATTTTACCACCGATAAGTACTGTCAATGGGCCATATTTTTGCTTTTTAATGCCTCTTCAATCCAATTAATCACAACAGTAACAGCACAGCGAGAAATGTCATCTTACACAGCAACGTAGCACTTCTTCCAGTCCAATGGTGCTTTTAATTATTACAATCTGATTTCATTGCCACTACTAGAAACATCCTGTAAAATCTTGGATTAATAAACATAAATATGCAGACAAGATCTAAATCAAAACACTAATTATTGCAAAATGAAGTGAGGCATTCATAAAATGATCTATGTATATTTATTAGGAGAAAGTGAGGACTGCAGATGCTGGAGATCAGAGCTGAAAAATGTGTTGCTGGTAAAGCACAGCAGGTCAGGCAGCATCCAAGAAGCAGGAGAATCTCAGATAAAGTCCCCCTCGGATTTTATCTCTCCACCCCCTTGGCTCACAAGCTTCATTCCTGATGAAGAGCTTATGCCCGAAACGTCGATTCTCCTAATCCTCAGATGCTGCCTGACCTGCTGTGCTTTTCCAGCACCACACTCTCAACTCTGTATATTTATGCTGATTACAACATAGTTATTTAGATTGCTACATAAGCTGAATAAGATGGTTATTGAATAGAGAATACAATGCAATATCTACTGAGAACTACACATTTCAACAACAATCCTTTGCTCCTTGTTTAACAAAACACCACTTTCCAAACTTCAGAGTTAATTTGTAAAGTGGGAGGGAAAATCCAGGAATTGGGAATCGACCTTCAAACAACAGATTGAGATTAGAGTTGTGACTCATTGTTTTGTCAATTAAGACAAATGAGCAGTCTGTTTCTCTAAACACCATCCATTCTTTCATCATGAGAAAATCATTTGGGCACTTAAACATTATGGTCAATTTTGTAATTAGATCTATAAAACAGAAACCTACTGATCATGACGAATGCGATTGTGCTCACATACGGTTTGTAGCTTTGAAAGCAGTGATTATAACTGAACTAGCACTAACAGGAAGTTTCACCAGGGTATTCTACTCTATGTTAACAAAACAGTACAGATAATCTAACACATATTTTAATTTATCAAATTTCAGGATTCACATGTAATGTAACCCAAGAAGCTGGACCTGGAGTTCGCGCAGTGTTTTGGTCCTTCATCTCTCTCTCCTTTTTTTTCAATTTCCACTTTCTTGCAGTGCTTTAGAAAGCTCTCTCCCACTAGTAGTGTTATTTAAATGCTAACAGTTGGATTTAGATGCCTGTTAACTGAAGAGATTCAACATAATCGGCCACAATTTCTGACACTAATTAGGTTCCCTTCAAGTTTCTGTAATGTTTGCTGTAAAAACAGGAAAAGTAAACAGTACCTCCTTCAAATTGCATTCAATATATATACACACACACTCATACACACACACACAGGCACAGTCTCACACAGACACAGTCTCACACACACACAGACACACAGACACAGTCTCACACACACACACAGACAAACACACACACAACACAGATAAACACACACACACATACAGACACACTCTCACACAGACACACACACACAGAGATAAACACACACACACACATACAGACACAGACACACTCACACAGACACACTCTCACACAGACACAGTGGAACACACACCAGTTGCACACTTTAATCCTGTGGTTCATCAGTGACAAAATGATTTTTTTTCCCAGTGTTATATCTACCTGTAAATTCAGCATTTGCCATCTGTGTGAAATCCCAACTTCATCTCAATATAATGCTCATTGCCTATAACACAGTGAACTTTCCAAACTTAAACTGTTGAATGATTTTCAGAATATAAAATCAGAGTTCTATCTTGAAAGGTGTTTTGAGCTGAAGGATATACTGGTGAAGTACTAATGCCGCACAAAGATCAATTAACACAAATGAGCTGTCAGTGTGTGTACACAATGGGTACAGAGTGGTCAAGGTGGGTATGGTGTGTGTACAGAGTGGGTCAGTATGGATATAAAGTGGGTCAGTGTGGGTACAGAATGGGTAGTGTGTGGGTACAGAGGGGCTACAGTGTGGGTACAGACTAGGTACAGAATGGATACAGTGTGGGTCGGTGTGGGTACAGACTGGGTACAGAGTGGGTCAGTGTGAGTACAGTGTGAGTACAGAGTGGGTACAGAGTGGGTCAGTGTGGGTACAGAGTGGGTCAGTATGGGTACAGAGTGGGTACAGTGTGGGTCAGTGTGGTTACATTGTGGGTACAGTGTGGGTACAGAGTGGGTACAGATTGCATACAGTGAGGGTACAGAGTAAGTATAGTGTGGGTCAGTGTGGGTACAGAATGGATACAGAGAGGGTACAGAGTGGGTACAGTATGGCTACAGTGTGGATCAGTGTGGGTTAGTGTGGGTACAGTGTAGCTACAGTGTGGATCAGTGTGGGTACAGAGTGGGTCACTGTGGGTACAGTGTGGGTCAGTGTTGGTACAGTGTGGGTCAGTGTGGGTACAGAGTGGGTACAGAGTGTGTACAGTGTGAGTCAGTGTCAGTACAGAGTTGGTACTTTGTGTGTCAGTGTGGGTACAGAGTGGGTCAATGTGGGTAGAGAGTGGGTACAGTGTGGGTCAGTGTGGGTACAGAGTGGGTACACAGTGGGTACAATGTGGGTCAGTGTGGGTATAGTGTGAGTACAGTATGGGTACAGTGTGAGTCAGTGTGGGTATACAGTGAGTACAGTGTGGCTCTGTGTGTGTACAGAGTGGGTACAGTGTGAGTACAATATGAGTACAGTGTGATTACAGTGTGGATACAGTGTGGATACAGTGTGGGTCAGTGTGGGTACAGAGTGGGTCAGTGTGTGTACAGTGTGGGTACATAGTGGGTACATAGTGGGTCAGTGTGGGTCAGTGTGGGTACAGTGTGGGTCAGTGTAGGTATGGTGTGAGTACAGAGTGGGTCAGTGCAGGTACAGAGTGGGTACAGGGTGGGTCAGTGAGAGTCCAGTGTGAGTACAGTGTGAGTCAGTGTGGGTATAGAGTGGGTTAGTGTGGGTACAGTGTGAGTCAGTGTGGGTACAGAGTGAGTACAGAATGGGACAGTGTGGGTACAGAGTGGGTCAGTGTGGGTACAATGTGGATATAGAGTGGGAACAGAGTGGGTCAGTGTGGGTCAATGTTGGTACAGTGTGGCTACAGAGTAGATCAGTGTGGGTCAGTGTGGGTACAGAGTGGGTCAGTGTGGGTACAGTGGATACAGAGTGGGTACAGTGCGTCAACAGAGTGGGTACAGAGTGGGTCAGTGTGGGTTCAGAGTGGATCAGTGTGGGTACAGTCTGGGTATGGTGTGGGTCAATGTGGGTACAGAGTGGGTACAGTGTCAGTGTGGGTCAGTGTGGGTTCAGTGTGGGTACAGAGTGGGTCAGTGTGTGTCAGTGTGGGTACAGTGTGGGTCAGTGTGTGTCAGTGTGGGTACAGAGTGGGTCAGTGTGGGTACAGAGTGGGTCAGTGTGTGTCAGTGTGGGTACAGTGTGGGTCAGTGTGTGTCAGTGTGGGTACAGAGTGGGTCAGTGTGGGTACAGAGTGGGTCAGTGTGTGTCAGTTTGGGTATAGAGTGGGTCAGTTTGGGTACAGAGTGGGTCAGTGTGAGTACAGAGTGGGTCAGTTTGGGTACAGAGTGGGTCAGTGTGTGTCAGTTTGGGTACAGAGTGGGTCAGTTTGGGTACAGAGTGGGTCAGTGTGAGTACAGAGTGGGTCAGTTTGGGTACAGAGTGGGTCAGTGTGGGTAGAGAGTGGGAACAGAGTGGGTCAGTGTGAGAACAGAGTGAGTCAGTGTGGGTGCAGAGTGTTTGCAATGTGGGTCAGTGTGGGTACAGACTGGGTACAGAGTGGGTCAGTGCGGGTCAGCGTGAGTACAGTGTGGGCCAGTGCAGGTACAGAGTGGGTCAGTGTAGGTGCAGTGGGTCAGTGTGGGTACAGAGTTGGTACGTCATGTGTCAGTGTGTACAGAGTGGGTACAGAGTTGTACAGAATGGGTACAGTGTGTGTTAGTGTGGGTACAGAGTGGGTCAATGTGGGTCAGTGTGGGTACAGAGTGGGTCAGTGTGGGTCAGTGTGGGTACAGTGTGGGTTACAGAGTGGGTACAGAGTGGGTAGAGATTGCATGCAGTGTGGGTACAGAGTGGGTATAGTGTGGGTCAGTGTGGGTCAGTGTGAGTCAGTGTGGGTACAGTGTGGGTACAGAGTGGGTCAGTGTGGGTACAGTGTGGGTACAGTGTGGATACAGTGTGGGTCAGTGTGGGTACAGAGTGGATGCAGTGTTGGTACAGAGTGGGCACAGTGTGGATACATTGTGTGTCAGTGTGGGTCAGTGAGTACAGAGTCGGCACATAGTTGTATAAAGTGGGTACACTGTGGATCCGTGTGGGTACAGAGTGGGTCAGTGTGGGGCAGCGTGGATACAGTATGGGTACAGAGTAGGTCGGTGTGGGTACAGAGTGGGTGCAGTGTGGATTGCGTGCGTGTACAGAGTGGGTACAGTGTGGGCACACAGTGGGTATAGTGTGGGTACAGGGTGGGTATAGTGTGGGTCAGTGTGGGTCAGTTTGGGTACAGATTGGGTACAGTGTGGATACAGAGTGGGTACAGTGTGGGTTAGTGTGGGTACAGTGTGAGTACATTGTGGGTCAGTGTGAGTCAGTATGGGTCAGTGTGGGTACAGAGTGGGTCAGTGTGGGTACAGAGTGGGTACAGATTGAGTCAGTGAGCGTACAGTTGGCTACAGAGTGGGTGCAGTGTGGATAGGGACTGCGTACAGTGTGGGTACAGTGTGGGTACAGTGTGGGTACAGTGTGGGTACAGAGTGGTTACAAAGTGGGTACAGAGTGGGCACAGAGTGGGTCAGTGTGGGTACAGTGTGGGACAGTGTGGGTACAGTGTGGGTACAGTGTAGATCAGTTGGGTACAGAGTGGATGCAGTGTGGATAGAGAGTGCTTACAGAGTGGGTCCATGTGGGTACAGATTGTGTACAGTGTGGGTACAGAGTTGGTCAGTGTGCGCACAGATTGGGTACAGTGTGGGTACAGAGTGGGTACAGAGTGGGTACAGTGTGGGTCAGTGTGGGTACAGTGTGGGTCAGTGTGGGTACAGAGTGGGACAGTGTGGGTCAGAGTGGGTACAGGGTGGGTCAGTGAGAGTACAGTGTGGGTCAGTGTGAGTACAGTGTGGGTCAGTGTGGGTACAGAATAGGTACAGTGTGTGTCAGTGTGTGTACAGTGTGGGTACAGTGTAGGTACCGAGTGAGTACTGCGTGGGTACAGGGTGAGTACAGTGTTAGTACAGTGTGAGTCAGTGAGGGTGCAGTCTGGGTCAGTATGGGTACAGTGTGGGCTAGTGTGGGTACAGTGTGGATACAGAATGGGTACAGATTGGGTACAGTGTAGATACAGAGTGGGTACAGTGTGGGTTAGTGTGGGTACAGTGTGGGTCAGTGTGAGTCAGTATGGGTCAGTGTGGGTACAGAGTGGGTTAGTGTGGGTACAGAGTGGGTACAGAGTGGGTCGGGTGGACACAGAGTGGGTACAGATTGAGTCAGTGAGGGTACAGTGTGGCTACAGAGTGGGTACAGTGTGGATAGGGACTACGGACAGTGTGGGTACAGTGTGGGTACAGTGTGGGTACAGTGTGGGTACAGAGTGGTTACAAAGTGGGTACAGAGTGGGCACAGAGTGGGTCAGTGTGGGTACAGTGTGGGTAGAGACTGCGTACAGAGTGGGTACAGTGTGGTTACAGTGTGGTTACAGTGTGGGTACAGTGTGGGTACAGTGTGGGTACAGTGTGGTTACAATGTGTGTACAGAGTGGGTACAGTGTGGATACAGTGTGGTTACAGTGTGGGTACAGTGTGGGTACAGTGTGGGTACAGTGTGGATACAATGTGTGTACAGAGTGGGTACAGTGTGGATACAGTGGGTACAGATTGGGTGCAGAGTGACTACATTGTGGATACAGAGTGGGTTGAGTGTGTGTCTGTGTGAGTACACAGTGGGTAGAGAGTGTATACAGAGTGGGTACAGTGTGGATACAGAGTGGGTACATGTAGATACAGAGAGAGTACAGAGTGTGTCAGTGTGGTTACAGAGTGGGTCAGTGTGGGTACTGAGTGGGTACAGAGTGGGTACACAGTGGGTCAGTGTGGGTATAGTGTGGATCAGTGTGGGTACAGTGTGAGTCAGTGTGGGTACAGTGTTGGTGCAGTGTGGGTAGAATGGGCGAAGTGTGGATACAGTTTGGGTACAGAGTGGGTACAGTGTTGATACGTTGTTTGTCAGTGTGGGTCAGTGAGTACAGAGATGGCACATAGTTGTATAAAGTGGGTACAGTGTGGGTACAGAGAGGGTCAGTGTGGGTCAGTGTGGGTCAGTGTGGGTACAGAGTGGGTACAGAGTGGGTCCGTGTGGGTACAGAGAGGGTCAGTGTGGGTACAGTGTGGGTACAGAGTGGTTACAGGGTGGGTCAGTGAGAGTACAGTGTGGGTCAGTGTGAGTACAGTGTGGGTCAGTGTGGGTACAGAATGGGTACAGTGTGTGTCAGTGTGTGTACAGTGTGGGTACAGTGTAGGTACCGAGTGAGTACAGCGTGGGTACAGGGTGAGTACAGTGTTAGTACAGTGTGAGTCAGTGTGGGTACAGTCTGGGTCAGTTTGGGTACAGTCTGGGTCAGTATGGGTACAGTGTGGGCTAGTGTGGGTACAGTGTGGATACAGAATGGGTACAGATTGGGTACAGTGTAGGTACAGAGTGGGTACAGTGTCTGTCTGTGTGAGTACAGAGTGGGTCAGTGTGGGTACAGATTGGGTACGGAGTGGGTCAGTGTGGGTACAGTGTGGGTACAAAGTGGGTGCAGTGTGGATACAGAGTGGGTACAGAGTGGGTACAGTGTTGATACGTTGTGTGTCAGTGTGGGTCAGTGAGTACAGAGTCGGCACATAGTTGTATAAAGTGGGTACAGTGTGGGTCCGTGTGGGTACAGAGAGGGTCAGTGTGGGTCAGTGTGGGTACAGTGTGGGTACAGTGTAGGTCAGTGTGGGTCAGTGTGGGTACAGTGTAGGTCAGTTGGGTACAGAGGGGTGCAGTGTGGATACAGATTGTGAACAGTTTGGGTACAGTTGGTCAGTGTGGGCACAGATTGGGTACTGTGTGGGTACAGAGTGGGTCAGTGAGGATACAGTGTGGCTACAGAGTGGGCACAGTGTGGATAGAGAGTGTGTACAGTGTGGGTACAGTGTGGTTACAGTGAGGTTACAGAGTGGGTCAGTGTGGGTACAGAGTGGGTCAGTGTGGGTACAGAGTGGGTCAGTGTGGGTCAGTGACGGTACAGAGTGGGTACAGAGTGGGTACAGAGTGGGTCAGTGTGGATACAGAGTGGGTACAGTGTCTGTCTGTGTGAGTACAGAGTGGTTAAAGTGTGGGTACAGAGTGGGTACAGAGTGGGTACAGTGTTGGTACAGTGTGGGTACAGAGTGGGTACAGAGTGGGTACAGTGTTGATACAGAGTGGGTACAGTGTGGGTACAGTGTTGGTACAGTTTGGATACAGTGTGGCTACTGAGTAGATCAGTGTGGGTACAGAGTGGGTCAGTGTGGGTAACGAGTGGGTACAGAGTGGGTACAGTGTGTCAACAGAATGGGTACAGAGTGGATAAGTGTGGGTACAGTTTGGGTACAGTCTGGGTATGGTGTAGGTCAATGTGGGTACAGAGTGGGAACAGAGTGGGTACAGAGTGGATACAGTGTGGGTCAGGTTTGATACAGTGTGGGTACAGAGTGGGTCAGTGGGGGTACTGTGTGGGTACAGAATGTGTCAGTGTGGGTACAGAGTGGGTCAGTTTGGGTACAGTGACTGTAGTGTGGATACAGAGCGGGTACAGAGAGGGTTGAATGTGTGTCTGTGTGAGTATAGAGTGGGTACAGAGTTGGTATAATGCGGGTCAGTGTGGGTACAGTGTGGTTACAGAGTGGGTCAGTGGGGTACAGAGTGGGTACAGTGTGGGTACAGAGTGGGTACAGTGTGGGCCAATGTGGGTACAGTGTGAGTACAGTGTGAGTACAGCGTGAGTACGGTGTGGGTCAGTGTGGGTACAGTGTGGGTACAGAGTGGGTACAGAGTCGGTCAGTGAGAGTACAGTGTGGCTACAGTGTGGATAGTGTGTACAGAGTGCGTACAGAGTGGGTACACTGTGGGTACAGTGTGGGTACAGTGTGGGCCAGTGTGGGTACAGTGTGAGTACGGTGTGGGTACAGTGTGGGTACAGTGTGGGCCAGTGTGGGTACAGTGTGAGTACGGTGTGGGTCAGTGTGGGTGCAGAGTGGGTCAGTGTGGGTACAGAGTGGGTACAGTGTCGGTCAAGGTGGATTCAGAGTGGGTACAGAGTGGGTCAGTGAGAGTATAGTGTGGCTACAGAGTGGGCGCTGTACGGATAGAGAGTGTGTACAGAGTGGGTACAGTGTGGTTACAGAGTAGGTCAGTGTGGGTACAGAGTGGGACAGTGTGGGTACAGTGTGGGTACAGAGTGGGTACAGAGTGGGTACTGTGTGTATACAGAGTGGGTACAGAGTGGCTACAGTGTGGATACAGAGTGGGTACTGTGTGTATACAGAGTGGGTACAGAGTGGCTACAGTGTGGATACAGTGGGTACAGATTGGGTTGAGTGTGTGTCTGTGTGAGCACAGAGTGGGTATAGTGTGGGTCAGTGTGAGTCAGTGTGGATACAGTGAGGTTACAGAGTGGATCAGTGTGGGTACAGAGTGGGTACAGTGTGGGTCAGTGTGGGTACAGAGTGGGAACAGTGTGGGTACAGTATGGGTACAGTGTGGGTCAGGGTGGATACAGAGTGGGTACAGAGTGGGTCAGTAGGGGTACAGTGTGGGTCACTTTGGGTATAGTGACTGTAGTGTGGATACAGAGCGGGTACAGAGTGGATACAGAGAGGTTTGAGTGTGTGTCTGTGTGAGTACAGAGTGGGTACAGAGTTAGTATAATGTGGGTCAGTGTGGGTACAGAGTGGGTACAGTGTGGGTCAGTGTGGGTACAGTGTGGGTCAGTGTGTGTACAGAGTGGGTACAGTGTGAGTGCAGTGTGTGTCAGTGTGGGTACAGAGTGGGAACAGTGTGGGTACACTGTGGGTACAGTGTAGGTCAGGGTGGATACAGAGTGGGTACAGAGTGGGTCAGTGGGGGTACAGTGAGGGTACAGAGTGGGTCAGTGTGGGTACAGAGTGGGTCAGTTTGAGTACAGTGACTGTAGTGTGGATACAGAGTGGGTACAGAGTGGGTACAGAGAGGGTTGAGTGTGTGTCTGTGTGAGTACAGAGTGGTACAGAGTTGGTATAATGTGGGTCAGTGTGGGTACAGAATGGGTACAGTGTGGGTCAGTGTGGGTACAGTGTGGTTACAAAGTGGGTCAGTGGGGTACAGAGTGGGTACAGTGAGGGTACAGAGTGGGTGCAGTGTGGGCCAGTGTGGGTACAGAGGGGGCTAGTGTGGGTGCAGAGTGGGTACAGTGTCGGTCAAGGTGGATACAGAGTGGGTACAGTGTGAATACAGTGTGGCTACAGAGTGGGCGCAGTGTGGATAGCTGCGCCCACAGAATGGGTCAGAGTGGATACAGAGTGGGTCAGTAGGGGTACAGTGTGGGTACAGAGTGGGTCAGTAGGGGTACAGTGTGGGTACAGTAGCTGCAATGTGGATACAGAGCGGGTACAGAGTGGGGTCAGAGCGGGTACAGAGTGGGTCCGTGTGGGTACAGAGTGGGTCAGTGTGAGTACAGTGTGGGTCAGTGTGGGTACAGAATGGGCCAGTATTAGGTACAGGGTGGGTCAGTGTGGGTACAGAGTTGGTACGTTTTGTGTCAGTGTGGGTCAGTGAGTACAGAGTGGGTACAGTGTGTGTTAGTGTGGGTACAGATTGGGCATAAAGTGGGTACAGAGTGGGTATAGTGTGGGTCAATGTGGGTACAGAGTGGGTCAGTGTGGGTATAGTGTGGGTACAGTGTGGGTCAGTGTGGGTACTGAGTGGGTGCAGCGTGGATACAGAGTGGGTACAGTGTTGATACGTTGTGTGTCAGTGTGGGTCAGTGAGTACAGAGTCGGCACATAATTGTATAAAGTGGCTACAGTGTGGGTCCGTGTGGGTACAGAGAGAGTCAGTGTGGGTACAGAGTAAGTCAGTGTGGGTACAGAGTGGGTGCAGTGATAATAGAGAGTGCGTACAAAGTGGGTACAGTGTGGGCACAGAGTGGGTCCAGTGTGGGTCAGTGTGGGTACAGAGTGTGTACAGTTTGGTTACAGAGTTGGCCAGTGTGGGTACAGGGTGGGTACAGTGTGGGTCAGTGTGGGTACAGTGTGGGTCAGTGTGGGTACAGAGTGGGTTAGTGTGGGTACAGAGTGGGTACAGTGTGGGTCAAGGTGGATACAGAGTGGGTACAGAGTGGGTCAGTGAGGGTACAGTGTGACTACAGAGAGGGTGCAGTATGGATAGAGAGTGCGTAGAGACTGTGTACAGTGTGGGCACAGAGTGGTTACAGAGTGGGTCAGTGTGGGAACAGACTGGGTCAGTGTGGGTTACAGTGTTGGTACAGTGTGGTTACAAAGTGGGTACAGTGTGGATACAGTGGGTACAGTCGGTACAGAGTGGCTACAGGGTGGATACAGAGTGGATACAGAGTGGGTACAGTGTGTATACAGAGTGGGTACAGTGTGGATACAGTGGGTACAGAGTGGGTTGAATGTGCGTCTGTGTGAGTACAGTGTGTACAGAGTTGGTCAGTGTGTGGTTCAGTGTGGGTACAGAGTAGGTACAGTGTGAGTCAGTGTGGGTATAGAGTGGGTACAGTGTGGGTCAGTGTCTCTACACAGTGGGTACAGTGTGTGTCAGTGTGGGTACAGAATGGGCTAGTGTGGATACAGAGTGGGTACAGTGTGGATACAGTGTGGATACAGAGTGGGTACAGTGTGTGTCTGTGTGAGTACAGAGTGAGTCAGCGTGGGTAGAGTGGGTACAGTGTAGATATAGAGTGGGTACAGTGTTGGTCAGTGTGGGTAGAGTGTGGATCAGTGTGGTTACAAAGTGGGTACAGAGTGGGACAGTGTGGGTACAGTGTGGATACAGAGTGGGTACAGTGTGGATACAGTGGGTACAGAGTGGGTTGAGTGTGCGCCTGTGTGAGTACAGTGTGGATACAGAGTGGGTACAGTGTGTATACAGAGTGGGTACAGTGTGCGTACAGAGTGGTCAGTGTGGGTACAGAGTTGGTACAGTGTGGGTACAGTGTGAGTCAGTGTGGAGATAGGGTGGGTACAGTGTGGGTCAGTGTGTGTACAGAGTGGGTACAGTGTGAATATAGTGTGTGTCAGTGTGGGTACAGTGTGGGTTAGTGTGGGTACAGCGTGGATACAGAGTGGGTACAGTGTGTGTCTGTGTGAGTACAGAGTGGGTACAGTGTGGATACAGAGTGGGTACTGTGTGAGTACAGAGTGAGTACAGAGTGAGTATAGAGTGTGTCAGTGTGGTTACTGAGTGGGTCAGTGTGGGTACAGAGTGGGTACAGAGTGGCTAAAGTGTGGATCAGTGAGGGTACAGTGTGAGCCAGTGTGGGTATACAGTGGGTACAGTGTGAGTCAGTGTGGGTACAGAGTGGGTCAGTGTGGGTATAGACTGGGTACAGTGTGGGTCAATGTGGGTACAGATTGGGTACAGAGTGGGTGCAGAGTGGGTACAGAGTGGGTGCAAACTGGGTCAGTGTGGGAACAGTATGGGTCAGTGGTGGGTACAGTGTGAGTACAGAGTTTGTACAGAGTGGGTCAATGTGGGTACAGAGTGGGTCAGTGTGGGTACAGAGTGGGTCAGTGAGAGTACAAAATGGGTCAGTGTGAGTACAGAGTGAGTCAGTGTGGGTACAGTATGGGTCAGTGTGGATCAGTTTGGGTCAGTGTGGGTACAGTGTTGGCACGTTGTGTGTCAGTGTGGGTATAGAGTGGTCAGTGTGGGTACAGAGTGGGTCAGAGTGAGTACAGAGTGGGTCCGTGTGGGTCAGTGTGGGTATAGTGTGGGTCAGTGTGGGTACAGAGTGGGTCAGTGTGGGTATAGTGTGGGTCAGTGTGGGTACAGAGTGGGTCAGTGTGGGTACAGAATGGCTACAGGGTGGGTCAGTGTGAGTACAGAGTGAGTCAGTGTGGGTACAGAGTGGGTCAGAGTGGGTACAATGTGGGTACACAGTGGGTCAGTGTTAGTCAGTGTGGGTATAGTGTGGGTCAGTGTGGATCAGTGTGGGTCAATGTGGGTCAGTGTGGGTCAATGTGGGTCAGTGTGGGTACAATGTTGGTACGTTGTGTGTCAGTGTGGGTACAGAGTGGGTACAGTGTGGGTACAGAGTGGGTCAGTGTGGGTACAGAGTGGGTCAGAGTGGGTACAGAGTGGGTAAGTGTGGGTATAGTGTGGGTCAGTGTGGGTCAGTGTGGGTACAGAGTGGGTCAGTGTGGGTATAGTGTGGGTCAGTGTGGGTACAGTGTGGGTACAGAGTGGGTCAGTGTGGGTACAGAGTGGGTCAGAGTGGGTACAGTGTGGGTACAGAGTGGGTACAGAGTGGGTCAGTGTGGGTATAGTGTGGGTCAGTGTGGGTCAATGTGGGTCCAGAGTGGGTCAGTGTGGGTACAGAGTGGGTCAGTGTGGGTCAATGTGGGTCAGTTTGGTACAGAGAGTCAGTGGAATTTCTGTAACTATTCACAAATTCAGCGTTTGCATGCTGTGGTACACTATATGTTTAGAACATGTCAGGGAAAAGAAGTATCCTTATAGAATGTACACGAAGTCTTTTCAGAATTGCCACTTCCATTCCCAGACTTGTTAACATGTGATGGGTTGAGAGTTTGGTGCTGGAACATGTTAACATATGATACCTAGAAATGCCACAAAGTTCTGTTCAATAGATAACACTGTGTAACTGACATAATCTGCTCTTTGTATTGGTTCTGGGCAAACTCCTGGAATTCCTTCCCCGAGGGCATTGGCGGTCAATCCACAGCAGGTGGACTGCAGTGGTTTAAGAAGGCAGCTCACCTCCACCTTCTCTAGGGGCAACTAGGGACAGGCAATAAATGCTGGGCCCAGCCAGTGATACCCACATCCCATGAGTGAATTAAAAGATTGCTTCAATCTTATTTGTCATAGTGGAATTGTGAAATTTAGATTGTTTACCAAAAGCAAAACATGCAAATTGATTATTTTCATTGTATATTATCCACCAAAGATTTTGTTTCTAACTGCATTTATTCTGAAATCTAAAAATAGTTCAGATTTTGTCAAACAAAGTGTAAGTTGCTACTCTTGTGCTTTTTGGAAAAAGTCCACATTATTTGTTGCATACATCTTTTCAGAGAATATTAATCAACTAAACTGAATATGTATTAGCAAGTTAAGGTGATAATGTGTCATAATAATGAAGTACATTGCCTTAAATATAGTCTATTTAAAGACCCATGCACTGTGGAAATGATAGTAAAGGTGATGTGCTCCAATGTAGTTGTGTTCAGAAATGCTTCCCTCTTCTTAACTGAAGGTTATTTTACAAACGGAGCCCTCTTCACTCACCGAACTGAGCTGCACTTAATCCAAGTCTTGTGGAAATTACTGCACTATGGTAAATAGACACTTTTAATCCTTTCATTACAACTGAAATATCGAGACTAAGGTACAATATTTTTCACAGGTTATATTTAGACTCTCTCATTTTTTATTCTTCCATTTTGTTGTCTTGTAGCCAATGATACTGCTCCCTGAATGTGTCACATCAATGTTAACAATTAATGTTAATTATTTATTAATAAATTCAAATAAAATATCTGGGTAAGATAAGTAAGCAACAGACATTCATTATATCCAATTCCCAAAATGATGTGACATTTAACATAGACACATAAACACAACAGAAATGTCACCCATTCTGCTAAATTTGAGTTTATGAAAGAACAGGAAAATTTCCATTTCTTTTACAGAAAACCTTTGGTAAACTCAGTGTTCCAGTGCATCCTTGTTTCTATCATTTGTCTCCTAGAATAAGTCATCAGAAAGTGTCAATATAATTTGAAAGGCAAATACGATACTGGGAATTATTTGGTTAAAAATCACACAACACCAGGTTATAGTCCAACAGGTTTAATTGGAAGCACTAACTTTTGGAGCGCTGCTCCTTCATCAGGTAGCTACTGGAGTAGGATCATAGGACACAGAATTTATAGCAAAACATCATTGTGTCATACACTGATGTAATAAATTGAACAAACCTTGATTGCTGTTATCAATCTAGGCTTAGGGTCTAGATTAGAGTGGTGCTGGAAAAGCACAGCAGGTCAGGCAGCATCCACGGAGCAGGAAAATCAAATTTTGGGCAAAAGCCCTTCATCAGGACTCTATTCCTGATGAAGGGCTTTTGCCCAAAATTTCGATTTTCCTGCTCCTCAGATGCTGCCTGACCTGCTGTGCTTTTAAAGCACCACTCTAATCTAGACTCTGGTTTCCAGCATCTGTAGTCCTTGTTTTTACCTAATCAATCTAGGCTTGTCCAATATCTCGCATCATTTGTATGAGAATATGATCTTTTGCTATAAATTCTGTGTCCTATGATCCTACCACACTGGCTACCTGATGAAGGAGCAGTGCTCTGAAAGTTAGTGCTTCCAATTAAACCTGTTGGAATATAACCTGGTGTTGTGTGATTTTTAACTTTGTCCATCCCAGACCAACACCGGCACCTCCATAACAGGGAATTATTTGATACATACATTTGAGTAGCCTTAAATACAACGGTAACCATACCAACAGTACAATACCCTGGTTGCTACACTGTCCAGCCCACGATTAGCCAATGACTTGTTTTATTGAGTAGGAAATCATTAGCAGGGAGTAGAGGAGTGATCGAGTCCTATTTACACCCGCATCACCAGATCCTATTCCATTATCTAGCTGGAGAGGCTGGATCATGAAACATGTGTAACAGCTATAACTCCTCAGCAAAGACCCTGGCAACATAATGGATACCCCTCAGTTTTTATTCTTGGCATAATAGGTATAAAATAAATTAAAACTATATTTCTGGCACCTTCAATGAAGTAGCATGAGGAAAATGGCCAATATTTTAATTTCATCATATTCCACTAAGTTTGTTGTTGTCGTGTGTTTGGAATGTTTATTGATATTAACACACTGGTATAGTTACAGGGACATTTTCCCAGATCTATTGTTATTTACATAGTTATATACTGACAGAAGCATTTCACAGACTGAGAGTGGGAGTTGCAACAGGAACTAGCACATGGGGTTAAAGCTGATGAGATTGCCTGTGTGTCCAGAAACCAGTTATGACATGTTGGCATCTGGCTTTAGCTTTGGTATGTTTTCATGTTTGTGTATAAGCCAGCCACAGAGAACCAGATGCCTGTTTGTAGGCGACCGGTTAGCTCAGTTGGCCAGGCATCTGGTTTGTGGCGTAATATGATGTGGGTTCAATCCCTGAGCTGGTTGAGGTTACCATGAAGGAACCTCCTTGTCCCTCGCCTGAGGTGCGGTGACCCGAAGGTTAAACCAGCATCCGCCATCTCTCTGTGATGAAAGAGCAGCCCCATGGTCTGGTTAAAACTATGGCAGCTGCTTCTAATTTTACGGCTTACAATATTTAAACAAAACAATTTAAATGATATTTTCACCAGAAGTTAAATTTAACAAGGCATGGACAGACTCCCAGGTTCACCATTAAAATGAAGACATGAAGAATGCACAGTTACTCCAGGGGCAGCTAGACACGCATCAATAAGTATTCAGTGCTCACAAACATAAACAGAAATTGCTGCAGAAGCTCAGTAGGTCTGTCAACATCTGTGAAGGGAGAAAAACAGGATTCGTGTTTTGAGTCCAGTGACCCTTGTTCAGAACTGAGGGAAAAAGTGGCATATATTGAGAAGCTCAGGGGTGGAGGGAAAGGAGTAAATGGAAAGGTGGAGAAGGAACCCAGAGAGAGAGAGAGAGAAAGACAATTATGCAGTCAAAGGGATGAGTAACGGTGAGCCGAGAAAGAGAAAAACTGAAAATGGGGACAGTGAGTGGATGAAAATGGGTCAACTGTGATGAAAGCAACCTGAGAATATTGCCTCCTGCACCCACCATCCCATGATAGTTCCCCTCTTTGTTGACCTGGAGCACAGTGAGACTTCAGCTTCATTGACATCTCAAAATTGCAAATGTTTTCAAAAGGTTGTGACTCCAGCGACAGATGGAGACATGTGCAGTTCCCCCGCCAGAGAAAGAGCTGCTTTCTGGAACTTGTGGCCATTTTCACCAGTAAACATTCCTCTGCCTCCTGATCCTCTCCAAATATCCAGAAACGGATCCAGAGTCTCCCAAATGATTACTCGCAAATACAAAGGTGAGTGACGAATGAGTTGTTTGTCATGGCTCATAATCATGCCCAGGAGTGATGGTCTTGTGGTATTATCACGAGACAATCAATCCAGAAACTCAGTGAATGTTCTGGGGAATTGGGTTTGAATCCAAAATGGTATTTTAATTCAACTAAACAGCTAATGATGACCACAAAACTGTTGTCAATAGACAGGGGAAAAACCCACCTCATTCATAGAATCCCTACAAAGTGGAAACAGGTCATTTGGCCCAACAAGTCCATACCAACCCTCCAAAGAGTAATCCACCCAAACCCATTCCCCTACCCTATCACTTCACATTTACCCCTGACTAATGCACCTAGCCTACACATCCCTGACACTACGGGCAATTTAGCACGGCTAATTCACCTGACCTGCACATACTTCACATTTACCCCTGACTAATGCACCTAGCCTACACATCCCTGAACACTACGGGCAATTTAGCACGGCTAATTCACCTGACCTGCACATCTTTGGGCTGTGGGAGGAAACCGTTGTATTTGTGAATAACCATTTGGGAGACTCTGGATCCATTTCTGGATATTTGGAGAGGATCAGGAGGCAGAGGAATGTTTACTGGTGAAAATGGCCACGGGGGGGGGGGGGGGGCTCTTTCTCTGGCGGGGGAACTGCACATGTCTCCATCTGCCGCTGGAGTCACAACCTTTTGAAAACATTTGCAATTTTGAGATGTCAATGAAGCTGAAGTCTCGCTGTGCTGGAGGAAACCCACGCAGACACGGGGAGAATGTGCAAACTCCACACAGACAGTCACCCAAGGCTGGAATCGAACCTGGGACCCTGGGGCAGCAATGCTAACCACAGAGCCACCAAGCCATCCCTTTAGTAAAGGTGGTAAAAACAATGACTGCAGATGCTGGAAACCAGATTCTGGATCAGTGGTGCTGGAAGAGCACAGCAGTTCAGGCAGCATCCAAGGAGCTTCGAAATCGACGTTTCGGGCAAAAGTCCCTGATGAAGGGCTTTTGCCCGAAACGTCGATTTCGAAGCTCCTCGGATGCTGCCTGAATTGCTGTGCTCTTCCATCCCTTTAGTAAACCAGGTTCACCAAACGGATGGAAACTGCTGTCCTCACCTGGCCCAGTGTGATTGACACTTAACTGCCCTTTGGGCAATTAGGGAAAGGCAATGAATATTGACCTAGTCAGTGACACCCTCGTCCTATGAATGAATCAGAAAAGCTTATCTGAGGACTCACTAGTCAAATAATTCCACTTGGTGCCACTGGACATGTGAAGACTGGTAAAGAGAGTTGCAACTTAGCGTTATGAAGAAGATCAATTTTCACGCTGCTGAAATCAAGACAATGTGACTGAATGTCTTTATGATGGTGGGGGGGGGGCGGTATTGCTGATCTTTTGTTCTGTTACCAGGCAGCTGGGAAGTGTAAAAGTAAAACTTACAAGGAAATTAGGTAAGTAAAGGGGAGCATGGAAGGCCAAGGGCTGGTAAATTAAAGGAAACTCCTAAATACACTCAGGATAAAAGCATAACTAGGGATCAAGAGTAGGGCTCATTAAGAGTCACGGTGGTAATGTGTGTGTGGAGCCAGAGGGTGTTGAGGGGGAGGGGGGTGGTTCTAAATGAATACTCTGTGTCATGGTTTACTAGTGACAGGGATGATGTGGGTATAGAAATCAGGGGGAAGCTCTGTGGTACAATTAATAAATTAGCATAGACAGGCAGGAGCTTCAGAGTGGTCTGACAGGCTGAAAACTAGATAAATCTCCAGGGCTGGATAAAATGTAGCCCAGGCCAGAGGCATCGGCAATAATTTTCAGATTATTGAAAAGGTGCCGGAGGACTAGACAACAATCAGTGTGGTACTGTTATTCAGAAAGGGACCAAGGGATAAACCAGGAAAGTACAGGCCAGTCAGTCTAACGCCCAAGGTGGGGAAACTATTGGAAGCAACTCTGAGAGACAGAATTTGTCTGCATTTGGAGAGGCAGGGATTAATCAAGAATAGTCAGCATGGATTGGTTAAACAGGCGTCATGTCTGACCAACTTAAGTTTTCTGAAGAGGTGACCAGATGTGTAGATGAAGCCAAGGTTTTTGATGGACTTGGACTTCAGCATGGCTTTTGATAAGGTCCCTCATGGGAGACTGATAGCAAAGGTAGGGGCCCATGGGATCCAAGGGGATGGGGCAGATTGGATCCACAATTGACTGAGTGGTAAGAAGCAGAGGGTGAGAGTTGAGAGGTGTTTTTGTGACTGGGAGGGGTCTATGTCCAGTGGGTCCCACATGGGTCAGTGCTGTTTATGATGTATAAAAATGATTCAGACTTGAACGTAGGAGGGTTGGTCAGTAAGTTCACAGATGATATGAAAATTGGTGGGGCGGTAAACAGTGAGCAGGATAGCCTTAGATTACAGGAGGATAGAGACAGACTGCTCAGATAGGACTGATCAGTGCCAATGGAATTCAATCCAGATCAGTGTAAAGTGATGCACCTGGGCAGGACAAACAAGGCAAGGGAATACAGGATGAACAGTGGGACCCTGGGAAGTACCAAGAATCAGAGGGATCTTGGTGTGTATGTCCACCGGTCCCTTAAATGATCAGGACAGGTGGATAAAAAGGATAAGGCAGCACATGATGTACTTGCCTTTAACAGTCAAGGCACAGAGTTTAAGAACAGGGAGGTGATGCTGGAACTGTTTTAAATGTTGGTCAGACCACAGCGAGAGTATTGTGGGTAGATCTGAAGTCCACCTGATAGGAGGGATGTGTTTGCACTGGAGACAGTGCTGATGAGATTTACCAGGATGTTGCCTGGGCGGGAGAGGTTTAGTAATGAAGAGAGATCAAACAGACAGAGATTGTTTTCCATACAGCAGAGGAGATTGAGAGGGACATGAGGTCAGGAGCAGAGGTTTAGACAGGATGTGAGGAGAAGCTTTTTCACCCACAGGGTGATGGGAACCTGGAACTCCCTGCTGTTGAGCAAGGCAGAAACTCAGAACATTTAAGAAGTATTTAGATGTCCACTTGCAATGTCAAGGTGTACAAGGCTATGGGCTAAGTGCTTGGAAATAGAATTAGAATTGTTTGGTGGCTGTTTTTGATACGATGGATGCAATGGGCCAAAGGCCCTTTCTCAGTGCTGTAGATCTCTATGACTTTAAATCCCAATTTCTTCGGGTTTTATGGTAAAATATGTCAAATGGCTTTATATCTTTATTGCTAGCATAGTACGCTCAATCCAAAGATATGCAGGTCGAGTGAATTGGCCATGCTAAATTGCCCATAGTATAGGTTATTAGTCAGGGGTAAATGTAGGGGAATGGGTTACGCTTCGGAAGGTCGGTGTGGATTTGTTGGACCGAAGGACCTGTTTCCACATTGTAGGGATTCTAATTCTAATTCTAATTCTTGGTCAATGGGAGCATGAATGACTGGGGGGTCACATGTGGGTATAGTATATCCAATGAGGATGCTTATCAGGGAGTGACATCAAATCCATACCATGTGCAAGATGATTGGCAGTGCTGGATAGATGACTGAGATGTGAGGAGGGGTGCAATAGGGGCACCTCCAAGCGAAATGAGTGTGAGATTTGATCAAATGCAGTCGGCTTGACAAAGCAAAGTAAGGGCCGGGAGGATAATGGGTACATCGGGATGTTGATGAATATGAATCTGAACTCACCTTTGCTCACCCGATTAAGTCAATAAAACACCTTCTATTATTGAAACGTGTCATAAAGAGACTACGAAGAGAAAATGAGGACTGCAGATGCTGGAGCTCAGAGTCGAGAGTGTGTTGCTGGAAAAGCACAGCAGGTCAGGCAGCTTCCGAGAAGCAGAAGAATCGACGTTTCGGCCATAAGCCCTAACTGATCTCTCAGCCACCTCCAGACACCCCTTCTCCAACTCAGCAGTGGGTTTCTTCCTCCTGTTGCTGGGGAAGAGAGTTATATTCCTCTATACCCTTACTCTTCACTGAATCCAGCTGGCACAACAGCAAGCGTCTGGGTCAAGAGTCTGTTGCTGGAAAAGCACAGCAGGTCAGGCAGCATCCGAGGAGCAGGGGAATCGACGTTTCGGGCAGGAGCTACTCATCAGGAATGGTGGATTCCTGATGAAGGGCTTATGCCTGAAATGTTGATTCTCCTGCTCCTTGGATGCTGCCTGACCAGCTGTGCTATTCCAGCAACATACTCTCGACTCTGATGTCCAGCAACTGCAGACCTCATCTTCTTCAAGAGTCTGGGACACACCCACTGGCTCACTGTATCAAACCTAAAAGTGATGTCACAGTGAGGTTGCCCTGTTGAAATGTCACAAGCCAATGTGCTGAAACCCCCTCCAGATTTCAGATGCTTTTGCACAGTCCCCGCTTGGAACATGCCTGAGTTTTTAACAAGGAGTTTGCTTGCTATAATAATATAGTTTGTTTTTTTACAGACCACTTTAAAAAGCTCTGACTATGAATGAGCAGTTTTTCACCCTCTTAATTTTACAACTTTTTGCTCAGACCAGGTGACAAAAATATTTCAACTTTTAAAAAAAAATTTTACAGATCTATAAGTTAAATTGCACCAACAATGTCAATTAAGTTGCTGTACATTTCATATAAAATCGAGTCTCCTTACATTTCACTTTTGAATATATTGATTATTGTAAGCATGCTCATGCCAGTATGCCTTTTACATTCTCCTGATATACTTTTTATAAACAGTTGAAATTGAAGGTCTGCTTAGAGAGAGAAATTAAATGAGCACCATTAACCATTCGGGCCTGCACTGACTTCATCCTTTGGTTAAAAAGTCTTACCATGTGCTTTCCTTCTTTCAATGCAGGTCACATGATTTATTGCTTCAGGCAAACCTGACACCTACTGACTCGTTGTCTTTGTAATTGTTCTGCTTTCAGAGTTTCTGAAGGAGTATTTAATACAAACTGGTGGCTTGATTGCACAGTTGTCAGCCAGAAGCTGTATTTATCAGTAAAGTAATGGCAAGTGCCCCGAGCCCCCTGACACTCGATGAACGGTGTCGAGCGGAAATCCTCCAGACAGCTCCCAGGTGATGCCAGGGTCTGACCTCCTCCTGTGGCACCAGCTCCTGTGTGCTGTAACAAGATGGTAAGGCACAGTGTTCAGAACTAGTTAAACCTAGAACCCTCTGAGTTTTATCTGATAGTTTACAATACTAAACCTCTATGCCATGCCATGTAAGTGAGAACAAAAGGGATTGGCAGAAGTATGTATAAATTGGATAGACCCCCAAAACAGAACTGGGATCATGATGCTAATTGATCATAAAAACATAGACAATAGATTCAGGAGTAGGCCATTCGGCCCTTCAAACCTGCTCCACAGTTCAATCTGATCATGGCTGATCAAGCAATCTCAGTATCCCACTCCCGCCCTCTCCCCATCCTCCTTAATCCCTTTAGCCATAAGGGCCATGTCCAGATCCCTCTTGAATATATCTAATTAACTGGCCCCAACTGCTTCGTGTGGGAGAGAATTCCACAGCATCACAAATCACTGAGTGAAGACATTCGCCCTCATCTCAGTCCTGAATGACTTACCCCTTACTCTTAGACTGTGACTCCTTGTGGAGTGAATAGGTGGAAAGGAAGATAGGCAGATAGGACAGGTCATGAGAGCGGTGCTGAGCTGGAAGACTGCAGCTGGGGTGAGGTGGGGGAGGGGGAAATGAGGAAACTGGTGAAATCCACACTGATGCCCTGGGGTTGAAGTGTTCCGAGGCGTTGGGTGGTGAGGGAGAGGTGATGAAGGAGGCCCAGGACCTGCATGTCCTCGGTAGAGTGGGAGGGGGAGGTGAAATGTTGGGCCGCAGGGCAGTGGGGTTGATTGGTGCTGGTGTCCTGGAGATGTTCCCAAAAGCGGTCTGCAAGGAGGCGTCCAGTCTCCCCAATGTAGAGGAGACCGCATCAGGAGCAACGGATACAATAAATGATATTGGTGGATGTGCAGGTAAAACTTTGATGGATGTGGAAGGCTCCTTTAGGT
This sequence comes from Chiloscyllium plagiosum, assembly GCF_004010195.1. Classification (NCBI taxonomy): domain Eukaryota; kingdom Metazoa; phylum Chordata; class Chondrichthyes; order Orectolobiformes; family Hemiscylliidae; genus Chiloscyllium; species Chiloscyllium plagiosum. The sequence goes on along the minus strand of NC_057722.1, from coordinate 81,143,098 downwards.
TGAAACTTTATTGCTGGAACAGCACAGCAGGTCAGGCAGCATCCAGGGAACAGGAGATTCGACGTTTCGGGCACAGGCCCTTCTTCAGGAATCGGCCCGAAACGTCGAATCTCCTGTTCCCTGGATGCTGCCTGACCTGCTGTGCTGTTCCAGCAATAAAGTTTCAACTTTGATCTCCAGCATCTGCAGACCTCACTTTCTCCTCGAAGGCTCCTTTAGGGCCTTGGATGGAGGTGAGGGAGGAGGTGTGGGCGCAGGTTTTACAGTTCCTGCGGTGGCAGGGGAGGGTGCCAGGATGGGAGGGTGGGTCGTAGGAGGGCGTGGACCTGACCAGGTAGTCACGGAGGGAACGGTCTTTGCGGAAGGTGGAAAGGGGTGGGGAGGGAAATATATTCCTGGTGGTGGGGTCTGTTTGGAGGTGGCGGAAATGTTGGCGGATGATGTGGTTTATGCGAAGGTTGGTAGGGTGGAAGGTGAGCACTATGGTACAGTCTGCCCAAATAGCACACAAAACAATACTTTTCATGGTATCTTGATATATGTGACAATAAATCAAACTCAAACTCAGATCTGAAACGTATATTTTTATAAGTCCTTTCTTTTAATTTTATGCTGCCCCTCCTTCGATGTCCATAGTTTTTTTTTGAGACGGAGCTTTTCCTTCTCATGGGTACAAATGGCTTCTAAATGTTTCTTTGAACACCCTGCACTGTTCCTCGATTGTTTTTCCAATGACCAGGGCTTCCCAGTTTACTGTGGACAGTCGCTGCCTTATCCTATTAAAGTCTGCCTTAGATACCTCCAAAATTCTAGTGTCCAAATTTTACTTATCTCTTACATAAGCTACATGAAACTCAATCACATTATTATCGCTATTTGATGAATGCTTATGAACAAATAGCGTTAGAATTCCTATAGAGTGGAAACAGGCCCTTCGGCCCAACAAGTCCACACCGTACTCTGAAAGTATCCCACCCAGACCCATTATCATACGTTTCTTAATGCATCTAACCTACACATCCCTGAACACTACGGGCAATTTAGCATGGCCAATCCACCCTAACCTGTACACCTTTGGACCATGGGAGGAAACCGGAGCACCCAGAGGAAACCCACACGGACAGTCACCCGAGGCTGGAATCGAATCTAGGCCCCTAGGCAGCAGTGCTAACCACTGTGCCACCATGCCACCCCATAGGTCACTTAAAGACTTAAAAGGGACCTAAGGGGCAACTTTTTCACACAGATGATGGTTTGTATGTAGAATGAACCGGCAGGGGAAGTGATAAATGCAGGTACAATATTTAAAAGATATTTGGACGGGCACATAAATAGGAAAGGTTTAGAGGGATATGGGCCAAATGCAGGCAAATGAGACTAGTTTAGTCCAGGAAACCAGGTTGGCATGAATGAGTTGGACCGAAGGGTCTGTTTCTGTTTGACTCCATGACTCTGCAACATTAATGGGATTGGCAAATCACTTATTTAACAAGATAGTTCCATTTTACTTTATGGACCATTGATAATTAATCATGTTATATCAATCATCCACCATAGAGTCATAGAGTAACGCAGCATGGAAACAGGCCCTTCAGCCCAAACTGGTCCATGCTGGCCATGGCGCCCACTCAGCTAATTCCAATTGCCCGCATTTGGTCCATATCCCTCTAAACCCTTCCCGTCCATGTACCTAACCAAATGTTTTGAAATGTTTTTATTGTACCTGCCTCAACCACTTTCTCTGGCGGGATAATTACATGGGAGAAGGTGAGGACTGCAGACGCTGGAGATCAGAGTCGAGAGTGTGGTGCTGGAAAAGCACAGCAGGTCAGGCAGCATCTGAGGAGCAGGAGAATTGACATTTCGGGCACACACCCTTCATCAGGAATGGCTCCTGCTCTTCGGATGCTGACTGACCTGCTGTTCTTTTCCAGCACCACAGTCTCGACCCAGGATAACCACATGATAAATTTAAAGAAAATCTCCTGTATGGTTTGGCTTTAGAATGATGAGTATGTGATTTTATTTAAAAAGCACATTAAAAATGCAGCTTACCATCAAAAACGAGTATCCAGTCCAAAGGCTGAGCCACCCTGAAGGGCAGGAGGGAATGGTGTGGTCCTGGCTGTGTACAGCCACAGCGACTGAAGGAGCTTCACAGACAGAGCACCTGCTGATATAGGCTTCGACCTCTCGTTCGACAAGTGGCATCATGGGGATAGGGGCAGTGGTAGACAGCCAATAGGATTTGTCATTTCTAGTAGCATAGTGACAAACTTCATCAATGCTGCAATATGCAAATGGCATAGTACTGAACATTGGCAGACAAGAGCCAGCTAGACCTGGGAGAACAGCAAGATTGCAGGAATAGTTAGCAATAACTACCTGACATTGTGTTCAGAAGTAACATAATGAAATATCCTCAGATTCTTGCTTTTTAGTTGAGCTGCTTTCAAAACACAAATGCAGCCAGTTTTACAACTGCACATCAAGCACAACAATTATACTTCAGCACAGAGCCGTCTACTCTCCGCACTGTGGCTCACAGACTCCTTTCTAGCCAAGGGGCAGCCACCTTACGTTAAAGGACTAGAAATACCACCAAACTAAAGTGAAATCAGACAGCTCCAGAACACACAGAGGAGTAACTACTGGAGTTCAATACATATTCTGTGTCTAGTCAAAGGGACAGTAGAAGGAGGACTCCACTGAATTGCAATTCCCTAGTCTGAGAAAAAGAAAAAGTCCTTAACACACTGTCCTGGTGAGCCAGGGTTCAGACTGCAATGCTCCTCTGGGACACTGGGTAAACCTGGATTGGGGTTCAGGGGCAAAAGGTGGTACAGCAAATGCTGGAGATTAGAGTCAAGCTTAGAGTGGTGCTGGAAATGCACAGCAGATCAGGCAGCATCCGAGGAGCAGGCGCCCTTCCTGATGAAGGGCTTTGGCCCAAAACATCGATTTTCCTGCTCCTCGGATGCTGCCCGACCTGCTGCATATTTCCAGCACCACACTCTAATCTTGAATGGATTGGGGTTCAGTTTGAGGCGCTCCAAAGTCAATAACCTCACTTTACCCACTGTCAGGATTCATTTCGGCACATGCACAAGGCATTGTCTCATGAACAGTATCTAACTGAGGAAATTACAAGGTTAAAACAATAAGTAAAAGTGTAGGGACATTAAAAGTAACATCAGAAAGTTTATGATGTGAACTGACTTGCAGGGTCTGATGTTAAAGGTTCACTCATTTGATGAACCACAAATTGGTTAACTAGAACAGTGGTGACAGGTGAGTGGATGTTAATGAGAGATAGCTCACAGACAGTGGAGGGTTGGATGTGCTAAAGTTTACTGAAGTGTAGGTTTAGATGTTGGTCGGGAAAATATTGAATGGTTTTGTCTGAAAGTATGGAAATAGGGACATTGGCGGGAGATATAATGGGGGTGAAAGCAGTAATGTACAGGATATAAGATCAAAGGGGGTTTTAAAGCTACAAAAGTCAATCTTAGCCTGTGACACCATTTGGAGAGGGAGGTGGAGATTGTGATGTGAGCCACCGGGCAACAGTATGGTCTTTGCTACATAACAACATTGAGGAAACTCAGCATTTGATTAATTACAAAATGCTTTGGGACAGCCTGGTGGCATGAAAGATGCTGCATAAATGCAAGTCTTTCAAGAGTGTTTTCTCAGTCTTTAACTGTAAGGATTTGCAGCTCATCAAATCTGGAGGTTACAAAAGCACCATGAACAACACAGAGGCTAGAGAGGGATTGAGAGATAGAGCTGGATGGTGGGAATGTTCCTCCATTATCTCGTCAATATATGCCTTCTTTCCATAGGGGAAATCGCTGACTAAAATCACATGGTCATGAATAATGAACAGGGTAATGTTTACTGTATATACTTTACAGGCTAAGGAGTTTTTAAGGTGTCCAAGACTGAGCCTTGAGCTGCAATGCTGGTGCATGGTTTAAAGTATCATCTTGGTCAAGGAACTGGCTGCTGGGAGAATTATTATGGATTTGATTAAGAATTAAACTGCCAGTTTTTGTCTTAAAATGTTGACACCATTTCAGCAGCTTGCGTTTCAAGGGATGGGTTTTTGCTGAAACATCGATTTTCCTGCTCCTTGGATGCTGCCTGACCTGCTGTGCTTTTCCAGCACCACTCTAATCTGTGCTTCAAATGACACCTTCTTCCAACAATAATGACCCACAGTCATTCCTGAGGATTTACAGCATTACTGAAAGACATTCTCAGCTTGTACTTAAATGCTGCATGTTCAAAAAGCATTTTGGAAACATCGTTTATTCTGGAAATTCTTTGAGAAATGGTAAGTTCCAAATATGAAAACGTGACAAGGTGGTGGGTTGTATCTTGTATCACAGGTCGCACATTGTCACTACTTACCAAGATCCTGATTGTGAGGTTTCTCTTGGCTCTCCAGATAAATCAAGCTATATCCTTGCCAAAGGCGAGGCATGTTTTGAGGACATGTAGGTACCTCCTGTGACTGACTGTGGACCACGATCAAGAACCCAGCCGAGAATGGAGGACATATTCCTGGGCTTCCTGGTGGACCTGGTTTCCCAGGAGGGCCTGAACAAAAGGACAACATTTCACAGCAGCTTTCAACAATAGACACCACCCAGTGCCCAAACTGATCGAAACTCAATTGTGTTTTATTCACTCATGGAATACGGGTGTCACTGGCTAGGTCAGCTTTTATTGCCCATCCCTAATTGCCCAGAGGGCAGTTAAGAGTCAACCACATTGCTGTGGGTCTGGAGTCACATGTATTCCAGACCAGGTAAGGATGGCAGTTTCCTTCTTTAAAGAATATTAGTGAACCTGATGACATGTTGGACTCATATTTATATTGTTTTCGATTTAGAATTATTATGGGACATGGGCAGGATGGATTGGAACCAGCTTAACTTCCCCTTAAGTTAAAGGGTCAATGACAAAGGGGCATCATTTTAAACTACAAGGTAGGAGGTTTAAGGAGATTTGAGGAAAACATATTTCTCCCAGAGTGGGGTTGGGGTCTGGAATGCACTGCTTGGGTGGGGGGATTGAAGCAGGAAACTTCACAACATTTAGAAAAAGTACAGTAATGAGCACTTGAAGGATCATAACATTCCAGGCTATGGGTCTAGTGCAAGAAGGTGGGGCTAATGTAGATAGATTGGCACAAAGTCGATAGGCTGAAGGGCCTCTTATGAACTGTACAGTCCTCTGATTCAATGAACTACGTTCGAGGGGATCCCTCTGTAATTTCACATTCTTTGATAACAGATGTTATTAGAAGGAACAATATTGGTAAATGGTGCTGTTATTGTCACGGTGTAAGACACATTTGACACCAATTTAGGAGTTCTATTTATTCAGGACTCCAGTTGAATGAATGACCCGGAGGATACACAGTGCTGGGAGAACAAACCCTATCTCAATAACCTTTGGGACTATCATTCTTCCACAGCAGCAACAGTGAAGGTCACTATAGGCTGTTCTCTCTTTAGAGAGACGACTGGCAGTGATGTTAACCAGATTGTCACCACACCTCAGCTGAGATTGAGATTCTTGTTGTCTATTTAGTAAGTTGAAATGTTAGATCTACTTCATGCTGTAACCTTACTAATACTTCAGATTTATGTTTAAATGATAGACTCATACAGTACAGAAGAGGCCCTTCAACTCATCAAGTCTGTACTACCAAAAATATATTACTGCCTACTAGACGAGTCCCACTTTCCTGCACTTGGCCCACAGCCTTGAATATTATGACACTATGAGTGTTAGCCACAATTTGGTGGGTTTTTTTCACCATGTTTGTACTACAGTCTATCTGTGCCCATGTGGAAAAAGATCAGAGAATGGTCCACAGAGGAAGGAGTCTCTAAAAATTGTTTATTGTATATTTAAAACCTGGGAGGGGTTGAAAGGAAGAACATTCAACATCTCCCACAACAGTAGAGGCACAAGCAGAACGTGTGCTTGAGAATGCCGGTGCAATTAATGAAGAGGTTAGTCATGATGAGAGACAGACAAAGGTATTTGAGTCTCCACTCAGGAAAGAAGTGGAGAGATGTTCACCCATTCTGGTGGGAATGGAGATGGAGAGGGATTGTGTTTATATGTTTCTAATTAGGAAAGCTTCCTCTTCTCTTTCCCATGTACATGCATGACTGTATTAGTGTCATTTCCTGCTGAGCCATAAGTGGAAAATGTCATCAGGTTTGCTTCCAATTTCCACCCCCACTTCACTGGCCCTTCTCTTCCTTTCTTTGACTTAGCTGCCTTCATTTCTATATTCACACATACAACATGTCTTCCTTCTCTGTCAACTGTGGATTCCCCCCATCAATGTTTGGCTGGCCCGTGGCTATGTCCACATACACTTGTTTTCACCCCTATTCCCACCATCCCAGATCCGGATCTGGACAAGCTTCTGCTTGTTCCCACCTATATCCCACCAGCCTTTGGAAATGGATCAGTTTCTGCCATTTCTGACACGTCCAACAATGATGCCACCCCCAAAACTCATATTCCCATCCTCTTCCAGTGGTTTAAAGGGACTATATAACATTGTGACTCACTCCTCAGTCACCCCACAATCTCTGTCACTTCCTCCAACACCTTTCCAAGCAAACATAGGAGATGCACCACCATCTCCCTCGTCAAGGCTGCATACGCAGGTCACCCCTCAGCCTCCGATGGTCCAGGGAACAGCCCCAGCCTGTTCAGCCTCTCCCTATAGCTCAAATCCTCCAACCCTGGCAACATCCTTGTAAATCTTTTCTGACCCCTTGCAAGTTTCACAACGTCTTTCCGATAGGAAGGAGACCAGAATCGCACGCAATATTCCAACAGTGGCCTAACCAATGTCATGTACAGCCGCAACATGACCTCCCAACTCCTGTACTCAATATTCTGACCAATAAAGGAAAGCATACCAAACGCCTT